>NC_088857.1:42087488-42429988 GCF_963853765.1 Magallana gigas | reverse complement strand
ATTATGCAGCATTTCATATTACAGTCCATGTTTAAATTCTACACAATTCAACCTGTTGCATATGAATATAATTTTCTTTTCTATGGGCAACAAATACTTTTATTTTCATTTTGAAGTTGATTCGTCACCTCTTATCCGAAAGGTAAAACATATATCAGTAAATATATCTTTTTTGGTAGTTTCATTCAGTCATTTCTCATGTACAGTAATCAGTGACTGTGTTATTATCCAAGATGGCCAAATCTTCAAGAAATTGAGATCTCTGCAGCAATACCAGAGCTTGAACTTCATCTCTGAGTACCCCCCCCCCCCCCCTTCCTTCCACCATTAAAAAGAGGAATAAAACGTACATTACTTAATGAAAGCTTCGTCTTTATTTGACTTTTGAAGCAGTTGCTTGTGTAATCCATCAGTGAACTTAAAATTGCTGAAACTTTAAAGAATTATTGATTATGAAGGAAACTTTTTTGTGGCCAATAATCATTGTCAGCTGAGAAGCAATTGAAAGCAAACTGTGCAGGTGATGATTTGGCGCAGTGTTGTTTTAGAATAGTCGTTTTCATTGAAATCAGAAATACTGTGACTATATAAGTTGAGAGTGCTGTTAATGTATGGAGATCCAAGACAGCTAGAAGCCATGTCTGTTATTAATTCAATGATCAGCAGAGTTGTTTGCAGGCCTGCTTCATTGATTAGACAATATGCCTTATGAAAAATCTCTTTATCAGTTTCAATAACAGCTGTTAAGTGTATACATTTGCAACATTTATGGATTTTCAGTTATTTGCGAATGGAAACGGCTGATTCCGACTACTTCTTATACAGTAGTTTTCAGGTTTGTGTTTAGGGGAGACAAATTTTCTTGACTTTCCAGGTCCCTAAAGGAACTTGGGCCCAAATGTCAATACAATTCTTTAACACACACAGTATAAACAGTATTTCCTACCACTAATTTCAATATTTCAAGTATCAGCTAGTGTTCATGGCTGTAGTATCTACACCTTTCTGAGCCCCTATTACACCCCTCCCTTCCTCCTAAGTGAGTAAGAAAGCACTAATCAAATGTCCCTCATCCTCAACTTGATACACAAAGAAAAAATCCGTGGAGGATATTTCTTTGTATTATGATGTTCCGAGGCTTGTCATTGATTGTTCTTGTTCAAAAGGAGACCAGTATTTGTAAATAATGACTAATTTATTTGAGAGTTAAGGTCGTAATAGCAGCATTTGTGGCTTTGTCACACACGCTGACGTCTCCAGGTCTTAGGGCATTATTAAAGGTAAATTTTCACATGTGCCATGTGTCTGTGCTCTAAAAACGGAGACTTTTAAATAAAGTCAGCTGTTAACAAAGACAGAAAAATGATGATTTTGTACCCTACAAACAAAGTGTGGATTTTAAGCTCTCAATTGAGATGGCCTGTTCAACAATTTACCTGTGCTAAACCAAATGACCTATCTTCTGTATTAAGCCACTCAGTGTAGAAGAGAGGAAAAAAAAATCTACACATGATATTTGTATTTCAGAACCTGAAACACCACGAACATTTAAAATCTTGTCCTATTAAACATGTTATCTCTGTATACAGTTGATATACTGTTAAATATAAATCCACCTTTAGATTGGGCCTGCCTGCTTTCTTTGTGATTGGTAAATCTTTATACGGAAATATTCACCTCTCAAAGGACAGGTTAGTGTTGATTATTTTAGCTGTTTTTGATGCTTTTCCTTTGTGATGAGGACTCTGGAATTGATCGACTTGATTATTCAGTGTGACTGAATTCGTCTCTGTATTATTCAGATTGATAATGTACATGTGTGAGTGTTATTTGATGAATTAATCAGCGAGGAGGGGGACCTAACCTCTGTTTTTTTAAGTGACTTAAAGAGGACTGTGAAAGGCCTTATATTAACGCTTGGTGGATGAGTTAGCAGTTTATGGGTAGTTCATAATTTATCTCTCTATAAACTAAAGAGGATTTTGAGCAGCTGTCAGTAGATTGTTTCTCAAACGGCATATTCTACAACCAGACTAGTTTTACTGTGTACACAAAATGAATAAGAAAAGAAAGATAGTCTGCATTTAAGATACCCTCTTATGCTATTTTTTCATGCTCTTGTCTTTGTCTAAAAATCTCTGAAATATCAACTAAAGCTATATGACCACTTGTTGAATGATAATTCTTGTGTGAACAAATAAGGAATCGCTTAGTCTACGTAACTCTTCCAAGCTACTGATGACTTTTTATTCTCTAGATTCCTAATTAATTTTGAGACATTAATACATGTATCTATGTAAAATCTTGAGAAGTTCTTACCAATTCTAATTCTGCAGGTAGTTGTAAAGTATGTCGTATTATTAAAAATGTTTAGCACTTGCATTATATGTTGCTGCGATTGATACAATATGATGGTGATCAGAGAATTTAGTAGTCGCATAACATAAGAATCTACTGTTACAGTATGTTTTTGGAAAGTCTGTGCTGTAGTGGCTCATTCTGAGTCTGTTGTATTGTATGTGGCCTATGCCTCCCCTCCTAGTGGTTCCATAATCACTCTACTAGAACCTGATATTTTTTAGAGAACTAACAGGTCCAGTGGGGTTATGTGGGCTGTAAATATTGTGTAATGTCGGAAGATTGACAAAAACTCTCAGTCTGAGGAGGTTTTGATCGTTTTAATTTGACCTGTCTTCCATTTAATCAGGGGATTGTCTGTGTCTTCTTCCTTATTCTCAGGATTGTTTTTATCAGTATTTATTTATGTACACCAAGAATACAAGGGGGTTGACATGGTTAGATTTGATAGATTTAATTAGTAACACTTTATGGAGATCAGTTTACACGACAATGCCCATCATATTCTTGATTTCATAGCACAAGGAAAAAGAAGTTTCAATACTTGAAATTGTAAATCCCCTCTCCCAGTTTCTCTTTTTTAAACGCACATAGCACACATCTGCTTCTGAATTGCTTGTGGATTGAACTCTGCAAAAAAAGAAGAAAAAATCTGAAACATGATGTTTGAGGTTTTTTTGGTGTTTCTGAATTGCGGGTTTCAACATTTCGCTCATGTGTATGGCAAAGAATTCCACAATGCAAGGAAAATTTGCCTGGTAATGTGAGATCCGATTTTTTTATGATGAAGAATTATTCATCACTATCTCAATAGTTATTGAGCAGTCGGTTAATATTTAGTAGGATGGCTAGCATTTCCATTATTATCAGTACATGTACGTGTGACTGTTAAATAGTGAACAAATACGTCAATCTGAACACTGTAATTTTGAGGAAAAACTTCTGTCAGCCATAACTGTTAAGTTACATTCACACAATTTAACTGCCAAGCCCCTGTAAAACAGTTTTTAAACTTTGAGAGAGAATATACATGTATTTACCTGTGTGGTTTAAGATATGGAAATAAAAGATTGTGTTCTTAGTCATGTGCTGGTAAATCGAGGTCACATTTTTGGACGATACACGAATTTTCCTGTTTATTTCATACCATTGGTTTTTAATACAAGACTCATGCATATATTTTGTTCTCCCATACCTTTTAAATGTACAGATGGTTTCTGCTCTGTAAGCTAGGCTGTCAAAATGTTTTTAATTTGAACTACAAGTTAATTTTTTTGAAGAGTAATTCAGATTGAAAAATTCTTTGTTTTTTAGAGTCTTGTCGTCTTCTAAATCTGTCATTCATTTTCCTGCAGGGATCGGATGATGAGTCAAAGTATTGGGCTCCTTTTTTCTGTTTCTCTCTCTCTGTTAAATGAGTGTCATTTGTAAATCTGTCCTGTATTGATTTCTGATTTCAGAGCCTGGTAAATTACAAAATATGTGAAACACCTGAGTAGTTTAGGGGCATTCATGTTTATATTTGTATGCTGTTATAAAACAGCATGACCAAAGATGATTGTGTAAGTGTGTGTGTGTGTGTGTGTGTGAGAGAGAGAGAGAGAGAGAGAGAGAGAGAGAGAGAGAGAGAGAGAGATTTATTTGGTTCCAGCTTGTTCCTTTAATATTTTTAACTGTTTCATTAAAATTTTGATGTTTACACATGTAATTACCACTAAGAAACACTGCAACTTGAATATATATTATAAAGCACAATTTCTTCTCATTTCTGAAGTATACACCTTTGTAAATGTCAAAATGTAAAGATTAATGTAAATATTGACAATAATTGATTCCATTTCAGGCACTGACAGATATGAGGAGTCTTAGAAAACACTACATAACTACCAACCAAAGGCTGTAGCTTCATGCTATTAGTGCAACCCAGCAATAGTCTGTAAGTATACTGCCAACAAATGTAATTAATCGTCATCAAACCAGGCTTCAAGACTCCCTGCCAGGGCTAGAATATTTAAGCTCCCACAAAAGACATACTGTTAGATTCAGCCAACTAAAAATCAATATAATGCTGTATTACTGTCATCTGTTATCAAATATTCCTTATCATGTTGATTAGGTCAACTGGAACAACTCTTACATGGTTACTCCCCCTGATTATGGACAAAGTCAATTAGGAATCCAAGAAATTCCATTCACATAAGATATTTATTTATACACCCTGTATGTCTTTCTTCTGTTTATGAAATAGATGATTTTTATATAATATTTATTTGTGTGATATATTGTTATAGTAAATGGAAGAATGAATGAGAGACCAGTCAAACCACAGAATTCAATTGTGGTTTGAAACAAATTCTATTAACAAGCTTTACTTCAAGGAAGAATAATACCTTCTTTCTCTAACAAGAATTTTTTCACTATGATGCTCACTGCTCAGAGTATATTTGATCTAATTTATATAGTTTATTCTAGTGGTTGCTCACACATGTGCATTTACTTCTCATGATGATCAAGATGAAAAAGATCTTGAAAAATGAAGAAAAATTCCTGTTTGCCAAGGATAAGCCTTGAATATAAAGCATATTTAACCATGCACACACACACTAGTCAAAATTCTTGCCACACATTGAAGAGATTTTTTGTTCTCTTGTAGTGAAGATAGATAGAAAAATGTTCATTTATAATTCATTGTATGCCATATGCCCTAGTGTGTCTAACATTTTTTGGATTTTCCATCATTTAAACCTAACTCGATTTAAAGCAGCTTGATCGCGTGTTTCTGTATTAACCATTCCTTCATATACCTTTGTCCTTGTTGATTTTAATTTGTTCTGTTGGAGTGAAATGATACCGGATCAATTGAACAACGTCAACCTACAGTAGTGTTAAATGTCCCCATACTCGCTGTCATAACAGTCCATGGCTGTAAGTCTGGTTAGGTTCAGTAACAAAGGATCAAGGGGGAAAAAGGTTGATTTGCAGACTTCCCAACATTTCAACAATGCCCCAAACTAAATGAAAGCAAAACCTGGGAATTTGAATTCTTTGAAAATATGAATAAATGTTGATCTTGATAAATTTCCTTTGTGTGACGTGATGTAAACTTGTGGAAATTTGTCCAGGGGGTGTGGAAGCTCGTTTTCTCTCTGTGTGTTACCTGTAAAATGGACAGGTGTTGGACATCCACCGGTTATTGATTGACAGATGGGCACTTCTTGTAGTTCACTTGTAATGATGGTTATATTTTCACTTTCAACAGTGTTGTAAACTCAAATCATTAATCAGAATAAAATAAATATCTTTCTCTGATGAAAGAGTTTATAACATGTCAACTGCTTTATCTTTCTTGATTTCATGCGCTAGAATTAGGAGATATTGTTCAACAATTTTGTGAGCATCGCTCTTTGTACACATTCCTGTGGCTTAGCTTGCTTCTAAAAACTTCACGAAAACAGGAAAAAAAAAATCTATAGAATAGTTTTAAGATCCATTTGAGGATGAATTCCCTATCCCTTGTACAAATGGGCCAATGTGAACATGTTTAGATACTGAAAAACGAAGGAGATGTAATTGTCAAAGGCAGATTTATTGATCAACATGAGATATTGACAAGTCATGTATGACAGCATTAAGAAATTTATTGATCAAAGAAACAAAATACATGCAATTTACATGATAGAAGACACATTGGATCAAATCTCCACAATTATGATGCTGAATTCTCTGTGTTTTTGTTACCTGGAAGTTTTGTATGTACGTTGTACTGTAATATGAACTGTTAAAAACATGAAAAAATCCAAGATCACAGAGAGATGTGAAATGACAAAAAATACGTGGCTGGAGAATATGTGACAAATTTAAACTACCGGTTCTGCTATATTATACCTAGTACAAGCGTGTGATGGAAAAATCCATACTGGCATCAAATAACTACCTACACTTGGGCTCTTTGGAGAAGGTATAATGCATTCCGAATTGTTTTGTCTTAGCTATAAATCATTTGTACTGAATAATGTCATTGTGACATCATTTGATGTCTGACAATCCAGTAAACTTTTATGCAACTGCTGTGCATTAATTTACAGAGCCACAGAAAATATCTACCTGTATCTTTCCATTTTTTTGCCACCCAAGTTTTGGGCAAATTGCCTTAAGACTACACATTATTTAATTTTTCTTCTATCCAAGCAAAATTCAAAAGCGTGTTTTAAAAAAAAATTGTATTAATTAAATCAAGGTGCCAGTTTTTTCTCCCAACACTTTGGAAGAAATCTATTCATTTGGGATGTATGTGAACGAACATTCAACATCTTTACTGCCGCGGAAATCTGTCTTGTGTGTTCCCAATTCTGTAAGTTTGATGGCACTCTGGGAAAATTGGAGAGAGTGTATGAAGAAGATAGAGTCTGAGAATGGTATCATGCTATAAATAAATTAATCCTGTTCTGTATCTACACTGCAGAAGCTTCTCTCAGGATCAATATGTGGCCGAGCCGATTATTAATGGCACACATACAATACACAGAGAAAAGGAGTATCTTTTTCCACTTGAATGTTGAGCTGGAGAATAGAGAGACAGAGAGAGAAAATTATAAAAAACGACTGCTGTTTATTCTGAATCACTCAGTGAAAAATCCATATCATCACTTCTTGTCTTTGACTCGGTGACAATTGCTGCCGATCGGCCTCCGAATACAGGAAAATACTGCCACAACAGAAGCCTGAATTCTACCTCTTGCTGAATTTAGTTTAATATTTAACATGTTACTTCCTGCTAAATTTTTTGTTGATATGTGTCATAATTAATACAGAGAGTAAGCAGGTATACATATTCAATATTCAGTCTCCTACCCAAACAAAGACAACAGACATGCAAATTAAGCAAAAACAACATATACAAAGCATGACTGTTAAAAGCAACCATATAACTAATATCTGTATATAAATTTTTCTATTTCTGTCACATTGAAACATTAGTTATATGTGTGTTTTGCTTAAAATTGGCATTACATTGACACAGTGTTTTCTGAAATAGCTTAATAATCATTAGAAGAAAGAAAAATATTCCTCGACAAGAATTGATTGACTTTTATTTTTTGGTTCTATAGGTACTATGGAAAAGAAAGACAAAAGTTCCCCAAAACCAAGTCCCAACCTGTTTGACAATGCTGCTGCCAGTAGTCTCCTGGGTGAGTAAGAGTGTGCATTAATTCTGAGAGATGTAAGGAAGCCATTCTGTGGGAACAATGAACAGGGAATGCCTCAGAGCAAATCCTGGAAGATGTGTGATCAGGACTCTGTGTAAATAATGTCTGATTAAAATTGATGAAATTATGTACTGGTAAATGGTTGTGGGCTGCATTGTAGATTTCTTTTTTAAAATCTGGGATACGATAGATGATTTATATCATATAATAAGGAGATATAGAAGTCAATCCATAAGAGACAATTCAAAAAAGAAAAAAAAATCACTCAGACTTTTGGACTTTCATTATGAATCATCATCAAGATATGCCAAATTATCATGTCTGACAATTGTCATGGGATGGGCGATTCTTCAGAATTGAACTTTTACTTGCTTTCTTACCTAATAACAATTGAAAGAGTCACTGTTAAAAAAACTGTTTTGTGTTGTGTGGGTAATCCCCATTTCTGTGATTTTTTTACAGGTGGTTTTTCCTAGGTTTTAGAAAGGAGAAGTATTGCTGGTTCTTGATATTCTGATGTTTTTTGTTTTTGTTTTTTATCTCTACAGATTCCAAACTAATTCAAAATAAAAATGTTGAAAAAACCCAGGAAGAAGAAAGACATATATATATATTTTTTCATTATGTATATGACAGACAGTTCTTTTATTTATTGATGTTGATTTGTTTTTTGTACAAATAGAGCTCTATGTTATTTATAAGACATGACTGCTAGTTGCAACATTGAGTTTAGAAGTACAGTAGGATAGTCTTGCCTAAAGCTAGGTCTAGACTTTCTGTCCAAGTAAATGCCAATGTTTTGAACCAAGGCATCCACAGTCTACACATTACTAATCAGTACCAAATATTGGTCTTGAAATTTACGAGTCGTACATGTTGCATGTAGCATACCACTATATTAGTTTACGGTATGTGGTGACTTTTACAGGTATCAACTAATCAACTCAGGTGTGTACAGGTAGAGTGCATTGTTCTTCTCTTTTACAGGTGTCCCCCCATTTGGCCTGCCCTATGCCCACATACCCAGCACCTTCTCCCTCCTGGGTCACTACCCAGCCTTCCCCATGTCATCCCTCTTTGGGGAGCTTGGGGAGAGGGGACTAGCCAGTCTCCCACCCGGTAAGAGCATTGTTGTTTTACGATACTGCATACCTATTGTCATTTTATGATACTGAATACCTATGTGATAAAAGGCTTGCACTTCACTTCTCTTGATGATATCACTGCACTTCACTGGAATTGAATTTCAGTGGTACAACTTTAATATGATTCATTTATAAAGATATATGTTGCATTGCATAATCCACTTGGTGAGATTTAATATATTGCACATTTTATTAACCTAATTAGGAATTGATTGAATATACTAGAAATGAATGTGAATAGTGCCATGGCATTCATTTAAAAAAGAAAAATTATCGTAAACTTTGCTCATTTTGGATGGATAAAGATGTACCTGAAAACAAATATGAAGTTTATATGCCAGTAAGGCTACCATATGAATTAAAAAGATTTAGTGAGGGGAAAAAAGAGAAAGAAAGTGGAATTAAGACTGATTATATACAATACAGTGTAGTTTTCTTTTGTCTAATTAAACTCTTTAGGTGGTGCCTTGTGGACTTACGGCGCCTCAAACTATGATCATAACAGATATCCGGATTTCTTTGCAGGCTCGCTTCTAGGTACAAGCTTCACAAGTCCGCTTTTTAACCTGGAGCTTCCCCCCAATGGGGCCCCACTCACTATAAAAATCCCAGATTTTACAAAGTTTAACGTAGAACTGTCAGACAAAGACAGTAAGATATTGACCATTTTATCTTTTGGCTATCGGTGTCACCCATTTTTTTTTTGTATTGAAACCATGATAATTATTTGCCACATCCCTTTATAGTTTAGTTCTGTGCTTCCAGATTGGTTTTGCTTGTAGTCTAATGTAGTGATGCCCAGACATTAAAAAAATCATATCATATTGATATTGTAATTTTGATGGTATAGTGTATAAAACATTTGGTGTGTTATAGATATTATTTACTTTCACAGTCAAGATTTTATAAAATGCCATTGATGTGCATAAAAACCTATTAATCAAGCAACCTCCAGATCTAGTTGAATTAAGTTTTCCCACATTACTGTAGTTCAATTTTCATTTGTCAAAACTTGAGTATTTAATGCCATTGCATACAATTTTGATTTTCATTCCTCATTAATGGTAAATGTTTGGCTAAATAGTAATGTGCAATGAGTTTCTTGCTTTTCATTTCAATTAATTTCTTATTCTCATTATCTTTGCATAAATTCCAATTAAAGAAAATTACCAGTATACTCCTGCTGAAAATAACTTGATAAATTTGTTTATTGTAGAATTGTCAGGAAAACTAGGTTCAGCCAGTAAAGCACATTCCTCATCGCCCTCTTCCAAAGAGTCACCAAAAGCTTCACCCAAAACTGTCTCCAAGGCAACCAGCAAGGCTGCTACCACCTCCTCTGGCATTTTCAGCAACAGCACCAATGGCAGGAAAACCAGCACCTTGGCAACCAGTGGTGGGGGCAGTCTAATGACAGGGAAAAGCCTGAAAGCAGGGCGCTCCTTGCTAGCAGGCAACAGTCTTTTAGCTGAAAAATTTAAGAAATCAAAGTTGTCGTCTGCTACCTCACCTAGTCACACAGAGACCAATGGTACATCTTTCTTATCATCCGAGTCACCCCGTCTAGTTAGTCCAAAACAGAAGCATGCAAGGGAGGAACAGGTAGGAAATCCAATCTTCCTGGTAATTTCTATTTTTAGATTATGAATTTTAACCACTTAAGGACACATGAAATGTTCCTACATTTTAGATAATTTTCCATTAAAAATTATTCCTAATATATTTGCATTTAAACTGGTCAATGCCCAAAATTTCAGGTACATTACCAGACCATTTTTGGAATTAAAATATTTCGGATTTTCCTTATAATAGCTTGCAAAATGCAATTAAATGCTTATAAATTGAGCCATAGTATATATTTTCCATTTAAACTATGATAATAACATATATTAAAAGAAAAATATTACATATTTCATAAAATCTATTTTCGGAATTATATAGTGGAAATCTTCACATTGCAGAGGTAGGAATTTTTTTAGAAAATAATGGAAGATAGGCTGCATCTGACCTTAACTCCTGTTTATTACTTCAGATAAGATTTACTATAAAAAGCTCAAATTTTTAAAGTTCCCATGAATAACTCAGGTAAAAATCCAAGTCAACTTAGAAATTCAGTGGAAAAAGAACCATAACTCCTCCAAGTCTTTCTTAAAAAAATTAATATTGTACCTGTTTTTTTATCCAGGGATTAGAAAACGGAGACCACCATCCAAGTGAAGAGGATCAGTCTGAAGATGAGTCTCTCTCAAGTAGATTTGTTGTCAATGGCAACCAGGAGGATGAGGAGGAAGGCATGGATCAGGAATTGGACAGCTCTAGGAAGAATGGTCCATCCATACACATTGATGGCCTCAAGAAGAAGCTGATAGCAGATCAGATCAGACAGAGGGTTCAGAACAAGCCCATACAGAGCATTAGGCCCTCTATAATGCAACCAATGAAGCGTGGTAGGGGGAGGCCTCCAAAACAGTCACAAACAGATTCAGAGGATGAGGTTTGTACATTTATATATACCTTATTTTACTCAACTTCATTGAAGGATTAGGAATGATTTAGTTTATTTCAAATAACAGTTTGAAATTCTTATAACCAAATATATTTTTCTTATAAGCTTCAATTTTAAAAGTAAACGTAAAGTTTAAAACATACATTTTCAAATGTCTTGTACAGCCCAAAGACCCAGATGCTCTAAAGGCTCAACTTAATGCTACTCTGCTTAAACAGGAACTCCAGCTAAAGAAACTGAGAGAGAAACATGAAAAGGAGCAGGAAGCTTTAGTGGTGAGGCTTAATCTTAATTCAAATTAAAAAAAAATATCTGTATTTTCTCTTGCAAAATCAAGTTATAGTATAGGGGATATGAATTATATCAAAAATCCCCGAGCTAAAATATTAGGATATGAATTAGGGAAGTCAAGAAAGAGAGCAAAAAAGTTTTCTCTGTTTTGTGTATACAGGCACAGAACAAGAATGATCTAAAAGCCCAATTAGAAGCCAATTTAAGAATTCAGCAGATGGAGGTCAAACTGATGAAGAAACAAAAACAGCAGGAGTTGGACCTAGCTGTCCTGGTACAGCTTTGGCCACATATTTCTTTCCTTTCCTTTTTTTCTTCCTTTTAAGTCGTTTAATATTTGGTAATTTCAATTTTTGGTATCTGATTATTTCAGTATCAGAAGAAGCAGCAAGAGCTCCTGAAGCAAGGAGCAAAGGACAAATTAAAATACCAACAGGAGAAGAGTGAACAAAAGAAGAAAGAGTTGGAGGATAAGAAGAAGAAGGAGATCGAGACCACCATGAAGGTTCAACAGCTTCTGAAACTCTCAGAGAATGAGCGAAGGACTCGAGTGAGCGGGGACAGACCAGTCAAGGGGAGGTCACCCTCCTCTATGAAAATAAACCAGGTGTGTTTTGTTACATACAGTAATTAAGAGAACAGTATTTTGTGTTTGTGTCAATATTGTCAGGGCAAGCATTAAATTGGATGCTGTGCTACCCACTGGAAATAAAATCCACAATGAGGTGGTGTTTCCAATTCCAATATATTTGAATAAATGTCTCTAATTATATATTCGTTTGTAGTTGTTGCAAGAAAAGATGAATGCCAGCTCCTCAAAATCTGAAGCAGAGAGCAGTAACAAGATGACGGTTGATGAGAAACTGGAGGCTAAAGTCCGCGCAATGCTGGAGGAGGAGAATTCCAACATGTCTGGTGATTCGTCAGACTTGGAGAGTGAGAACGAGAATCACGGAATGATGGACTCGATGAGCGAGATATCAGACTCCACCAATGACCACCACAGTCAGTATGAGGAGGCCGGGAGCTCCACGTCTAAAAGGAGCGCTGATGAAATGTCTGAGGGTGAGAGATAGTCATGTCCCTCTGTATGATGAAGATACATAAGGCTGGAAATTGCTATAAAACTGAGCTCACCATAATATTAATGTGGGCTTGCTTGATTAATTCTTCAATTCTTCTGATCAGTCAGCAGTAGAAGGTTGTAATCATAACACTAGATCACTGCTAATGATATTTCACTGTTTTTATAGGGGGATCTCCAACAAAGAAGCCCCGTGTCCAAATGGATGAGGCAGCTTTACAGATTCCTCTGGACAATGGCTTCAGACGCACGACCACCATCCATGCTATAGGCAAACGAGGCTTTATTGGGGAGGTTCTATACTATGGCCCCTGTGGAAAGAAAATGAAAACAATTCCTGATGTCATGAGGGTAAGTTATCCTTTTGTAACTGCTCAGAAAATAAGTTCAGAATTATATATCACAATGTAAGTTTTATATTGAGGTAAAAACTGAAAAATTCCAAATTTTTTTTTTAGTATCTTGAAAGAAACTATATCAAGGAGTTTGGAAGGGAGAATTTCTCATTTAATACCAGGGTGAAAGTTGGACAGTTCTTTGAAGGACAAGCAGGAACATCAGTGAGTAGTTAATTTTAAACATAAGGAATGCATGGAGAATTTTTAATTTTCTAATTATTAAGTATCATTTAATCAAACTCATGAAAAGATACAATATCTCTAGATTCTTTCACAAACCACTCTTGAATATTCAAATTACTGTAAACGTATTATATTTGGCGTGTACAATATTTGGAGGAAAATAGTTTTTAGCTCACCTGAGCTGAAAGCTCAAGTGAGCTATTCTGATCACTTTTTGTCCGTCGTCCGTCCGTCCGTCCGTCTGTCCGTCCGTCCGTCTGTCCGTCTGTCTGTCCGTCTGTAAACTTTTTACATTTTGAACTTCTTCTCTAAAACCGCTTATCCAATTTCAACCAAATTTGGCACAAAGCATCCTTATGGGAGGGCGAATATAAATTGCAGAAATAAAAGTCCGATCTGTATTCAAAGCTGAGAAAACCTTGAAACTGTAGAAAAAGGGGGGGTGCATTTTAAAAAATCTTCTTCTCAAGAACTACTGATTCCAATTCAACGTAGTTTAGCATAAATTATCCTTATGGGAAGGAAAATATAAATTGCAAAAATTAAGGTCTAATTCTGTTTCAAATCTGAGTTATTACGAAAATAATAATAAAGGAAAGGCGTGTTTCAATCAGTTTAATAGCTTCGGATTCGGCATCCGGTAAAATGGGTAGACAAGACTTGGCCTGGGCAAAACAAAAGATTGGCAGTTATTAATCTGCCAATCTCATTAAAATTTCAGGATATATGATGGACCAGTATATTTGTATTTGCTGTAAATATTGCTGCAAAATAATGCGTATTTGGAATTGACGATTGCCGATCTGCCCCGGCTTTTATTTTGCCACGGCCCGGGTTTGCGTACCCATTTTACCAAGTCTCGTATTCCATACATCTAAAACGAGGTTCTTTGTTTAAAGCAGCCATGACATTATACGAAAAAGGGTCGATCTGACTATGATGAATTTGCTTGTTGTGCAACAGTTCGCGAATGATGGGAAATTTTTGAAACATGCAAAATATATTGGTGCCGATTTTGTGTAGTAAATTGAGGCTAAATATATCAACGCGTGGAAAGTTTTCACACATGACGTTGGTGTTAGCTTGTTCTGATTTTCGTTTCGTTTTCATTATTTATGCTTTGTAACCTGGGAACTATCGTCTGTATTTCGTGATTTTTACCTATCAAATCAAACAGAGACTTCGGTAAATCAAACAGTTAACTGTTTACCTGCGCAAATTAAGCAAAATCTGATGTATCAAAAAAGTACTGAAATACAATTCATTCTATCGGTAATTCGGCATTATATTTTGCGTAATGGTAGATTAATGCAATAGGTTTTGTTGAGATGCTCGGCATTTTCTCGAGTTTATTCAGTTTAAATAGAGTTTGATATCGCTGTCGGAAATATGTAGGTATATACATGTACATGTATATATATGATTCATTTCGAAAAAATAAATTGTGTTCTTTATTTGTTATAGTGCATGTTTCTTGTGTTTTAATTGTGTACAATTTCTATTTACTAACCATATTTGAGTGTTAAGCTTCGAATTATAAGCAAGATACAGAGATTTGCTCACAATTCTACGTTTGTACACAGATCTTAAAAACTAAAGATTAAAAAAGTAAAAAAAAAATTGTCAATATTTATTAAGCAAATTTTCAAAGTCTCTTCTTCCAGAAACTTATTGTATTGTAAACTTAACCTTTTTTAGCTCACCTGAGCCAGTCTTCTTCTCAAAAACTATTAGGCCAGGAAAGCTCAAATTTGAGTGGAAGCATCCTCAGAAAGTGTAGATTCAAGTTTGCTCAAATCATGGTCACCGGGGGGTAGGGTGGGGCCACAAAAGGGGGATCATGTTTTACATAAGAATATATATAGAGAAAATCTTTAAAAATCTTCTCAAAAACTATTAGGCCAGAAAAGCTCAAATTGAAATGGAAGCATCCTCAGGGAGTGTAGATTCAAGTTTGCTCAAATCATGATCCCCGGGGGTAGGGTGGGGCCATAATTGGGAGATCAAGTTCTACATAGGAATATATAGAGAAAATCTTTAAAAATCTTCTTCTCAAAAACTATTAGGCCAGGAAAGCTCAAATTAAAATGGAAGCATCCTCAGGTAGTGTAGATTCAAGTTTGTCAAATCATAGTTCCCATGGGTAGGGTGGGGCCACAATTGGGGGATCAAGTTTTACATAGGAATATATAGAGAAAATCTTTAAAAATCTTCTTCTCAAAAACTATTAGGCCAGAAAAGCACAAATTTGAGTGGAAGCATCCTCAGATAGTATAGATTCAAGGTTGTTCAAATCATGGTCCCCGGGGGTAGGGTGGGGCCACAATTGGGGGATCAAGTTTTATATAGGAATATATAGAGGAAATCTTTTAAAAATCTTCTTCTCAAAAATATTTGGCCAAGAAATCTCAAATTGGCATGTAACCATCCTTAGGAAGTGTAGATTCAAGTTTGTTCAAATCATGGTCCCTGGGGGTAGGGCGGGTCACTAGGGGGATGAATTTTTATAGATAGAGAAAATCTTTAAAAGTCTTCTCCTCAAAACTATTAGGCCTGGAAAGGCCATATTTGAGTGGAAGCATCCCCAGATCATATAGATTCAAGTTTGTTTAAATAATAGTCCAGGGGTAGGGTGAGGCCACAATGGGGGATGAATTTTTTTTACTTAGGAATATATAGAAAAAATCTTTAAAAATCTTCTTTTTAAAGAATTTTTGGCCAGAAAGGGTTTAAACATGTGTAGAGGCATCCTTGGGTAGTGTAAATTCAAGTTTGCAAAATCACAGTCATTAGTGGTAGGGCGGGACCGTGATGGCGGTTTGAATTTTTACATAGGAATATAAAGAGAAAATCTTTAAAACTATTCTGGGAAAGTGTTCAGTTCAAAACTCAGTACTTAGTGTGAAAGCAAAGGTTATGCAGATTTAAGTCTGATGAAACCATGATTCCCTATAGAAAAATGGGGCCATGAAATGGGGGAGGGGGGGGGTATATAGGAATAGAGAAAAATCTTCTTACAGGTACAACAACAAAAGGGGCTTGGTATTTACCAAAAAATAAGAGGTTGATAAAAATTGGCAGATTTTCAATTTTTTTTAGCAAGATCTACTGTACTCAGTTGTCAATATATTTTGATACTGTAATGCTAATTTGATCAGAATTAAGGCAATTGTTGCTCAGGTGAGCGATGTGGCCCCTGGGCCTCTTGTTTAACAAGTTGGCGTGGATTTGAATTAGCGTATTCCTAAATGTGACTATTCTTATACAATCATATATGCATGGCATTTAGCGATGTACTTGATTTAGCGGTAGCCACTTTCTGCCAAAAACGCTAAATAGAATGCTAAGCCAAATGTAATATGTTTACAGTATACTATAATCGAATTTATAATCAACTTTGTTATAATAAAAAATTCCATCAAAAGACTGCTTTATTTCGTCCCATAAAAATCATAAAAGTACGGTAATGAAAAGAGATATGTTTTCTGCTATTTCTGGCAAGTTTTTAAATTTAAGTCAATCTTATGAATTGCGTTTGATTGTTTTTTTTCAACAGGAAATAGTGAAGTTAACTGATGAGCAAGTGAATGAGAGAATGTCTCTGATTGAGAGCAAGAGACAGAAGCTGATGAAAATCAAACAGATGAAGGGAAGCAGACGACAGGAAAAACAAAACAAGCAGATACAGCTGGCGAAGCAGATGATGGAGCAGAAACTCAAGAAGCGCATGGAACAGCAAGGTATGTTAGTGTTTGGAGACACTGGATTTGCTTGTCCTTGGCTCCAATTCAATAACACTTATGTATATTTCAAAATTTACGTCATAAAATCAAATTCTTTCAAATAAGCATTTTAATATCTCTTAATAAAATATGAAGCAGCTTAACTAAATTTGTGCGAATTGAATATATATTAACAGAAATGGCTAAGCGTGCTGCAGAGTTCAAGATACAGAAGAGAGAAGAGAAACAGAAGATGAAGGACACGGCTCGTAAAATCAAGGAAAGTCGAGGTAGTGACCCCCCTACACCTCCCTCTACATCTACTAGTGACTGGCAATCACAGATGTATTGTCTACCAGACAACATCCTGTCATGTGATCCCAATGCCTCAGGTCAGATAAGTCACCATGGCCTGTCGTCTGCTTCAAGTGTCTGCCTTAATCCAGTGCTTTATAAATTTCATTCCAAGTTTTTGCTTGATTTGGCTTTTCAAACAAAATTTGCTTTACACCAGTACCATGCATTTTTCAACATGACAGCTCTTTATCCACTTATTATTAAAATCTTAGATTTATTGAGATCACTGTTTTGCAAAATCCTAACAAACACTGCAAACTTGTAAAATCATTAAACATATTTGAATGAATACTGATTTTTATGTTAGCTTTTAAAATCTGCTTTTCTAGTTCAGCCCAGTTTTTTGAAATGACAACTAAAAAATTTGCTTTTTTATGATCATAGTTAGCATGCTTAAGGACAGAAATATTTTCTGAATCAAAAATCTTCAGGCTTCAGTATTGATCCATTTTTTTTTTTTTTTACTGAAAGTGTTTTTGCTCAAGGTTCTGTGTATGGAATCTGCATGTTAACTTGTTTGTTAAGATGTGATGGCAAATGAAAAGGTCAAATTTCTGAGACGTGATAATTAATGAATCACATTCCTGATGGATTGCAAGCATTTTGAAATAGTACATGTATACCGGTATATATATATTTATTATTTATAAAGAATTCCTCAGTAGATGTAAAAATAGAAATTCATTAGGAATGTGGCAAAAAAATCAAATGAAAATTCAGGATAGAGGCGAGGGAAATGTTTTAGAAAAAAGCTAAATGATCTTACATCAATGTATTTCTATACAGAATACAGTACAACATGTCTTTAAGAAATATTTATGACAATGAAACTTTTTGTAGGATAGATGTATGAAAATTAGCTTTAAGCCACCATTAAACAGAATAATACAAAGATTCAAATAACTGGCTTTAATATGCATTTTTCTGTGAATGTCTTCAATCAGTCCTATTACCAAAAACTTGACCGAGTTTTGGGGACACATGAATGTTGGATGTTTGCTTTAAGATGAGCTGCATGCTTCACTTTTGTCAAAATGATGCTAACCGGGCTTGTAATAGGTACTGTATAACTGGATTTTTATGAGGCGCGGTGTATGTTTTTGCGAAATTTTGAGTATCAAAGGCCAAAAAATTGTGTCAACTATTGTCCTTATCTGTCATCTCAAAAAATGAATTGCATTTTCTGCTTTCTAAAGGTAAAAATTTGTACCCAGATAAAAAACCAGTTATATGAAAAATGTCACCTGTTCTAGTTGTTTGTACATCTCTACCTATGTGTATTTTCATATATGTATTATTTTATATGTTACTGTAATTAACATTCATTTACAATAATGCAGTAATGAACTGAGTTTCAAGGTTTCTTTAGATCATTAATTTGAATTAATTTTGAATAAACTGTATGTGTGACATTCTTTAATCAATATTTTAACATCCTAATGATTCTAACTCCATAATGATTGTACTCAAACACCAAAGCTGCTGACAGAAATTGAAAAAAAAAAATGCACACCTGATTCATCTTATGACATTACCTATTTAAACAGATTTATCAAGTGTGTAATGATTTAGCAAAAAGCATTTTTTTTACTCATGAACAGCAAGTGAAAAGAAGATGCAGAAGGAGCAGTTGCGGGCCTTGCGAGAGCAGGAGAAGCATCAGAGACAGGAGCAGATGAGACTCGAGCGCGAGATGCGGGCTCAGCAGATCCTCGAGGTGGGTGCTCTTACCGTGATGATCCAACTCGCTTCTGTATACAGCTCTCTGCTTTTAATCCCAGTATAAAACGCGACATCAAAAGTTTATTTAAGCTAGTTTTACTGTGTGAAAGGTAACAAGAACAGAAAATCAGTGATTTAAATTATTTTCTGCCTTCACTGTTCTACATAAATTCTTACTTTATCATAAATACAGTGTTATCAATCAATTCAAGAGGGCCAGATGTTATGAACTTCAGTGATTTACAAGTTTTTTTTAAGGTGAAAGACATGCCTAGAAATATTCATGTAATTTTAATTACCGTAGTTGGTATAAATTAAAAAAAAAAATAAAGCCACCCTTGATAGCTTGAACCTTATACATCTTCTATCATCTATGAATTTTAGTAAAACATTTATCCAAAATCCTGTACAATTTTTTCAGAGGTGTAAAAAGATAGTAATCAAGGCTGAGACACCAGTATAAAATCTTTTAATTTGTTTTTTTTTTTCCTTTCAATATTGCTTTTGATTTAAAACACTATTATTATTACTTTGTGTTTCTCAATTGATATCATAATTAAACTTTTAGTTGAATATTTTGATTCAAATATTGTTTTCTGTTGCAAGTTGCAAATTTGCCGTAGAGAGCTAAGCGTGTTGTTGTCTGACCAAAATACTACAGTACTGTAAAAAGAGAGAGAGAGAGAGAGAGAGAGAGAGAGAGAGAGAGAGAGAGAGAGAGAGAGAGAGAGATTAACTGTTGTACAATTAAATGTATACTCTTATTTTGTTCAGACTTTAGAGATATTTTATGTTTTGACTATTTGTTACAGTCTAACCTTTTATGGTATCATCTAGAGAGAGTAAGTAGGACGACGCTGTAGTACCTCCTCTAATTTGACAGCTAGTTTCCTCCCTTTGTTGCCCTTGATTTATACATGTATCAAAGGGCTGCCATATAGTTCTTGCTTTTATACATATATTCATATTCAGAAAATATTCTTTATATCTCTCTTCTATTGTAGTTTTTTCTCTTTATTTCAAAGTACATTTATTTTATATTCATGTTTACTTTAGAGCTTGACAATGTAGTTTTCAAATGTATCTGCATTGTGAATAAAGTTTTAAAGTATCAAAGAACCTTTGACAAAACTATGATATATCTTATGTAGGCTATATCAACAAAGAGCTTCTAAATTCAAAACATCCTTTAAGTATATAAATTGTAAAATCTTCATCTTCAGACATTATATATACAGTTGAACTTTGAAATCTCTTACACTGATATCTCGAATACAATGAATATGTCAAAGTGATTTGAAAGTCTCAACCACTTATTTTTTAAGTATTTCACCTTCATTATCTCGAATACTCAGATATTTTGAAGTTTTTAAACAGTCCCATCTAGTTCGAGATAAAAGGGTTTGACTGTATGGTTTGTGACTATTAAACTGATTATAATGCAAAATAATTATACACTGGAGCATGTGCACATATTACATGCCAAAAGCATAATTTATACTACACATATAATAATTAATGTAGAAATTCTGTAGCCATGGATATCCTAAAATTTGTATATTTACAGACTTTGAAACATTCAATAGGATACATATACTACTTTATCTGCATGCCGCTTTAATTATTTTTGATGAATGACGATTTGATCATGAAGTTGATAAAACTATGTGAACATTGTAGTGACTTATTATAGTAAGCTGCTTTGTTCTCTGTGGCAAATTTGTTACTATGAAGTGACTTTGATGTGTTTAGTTTGTTATTGCGTGTCATTGTAAAAATGTTTTACCATATTCAACAGATTTTAATTTAAGCCTTCTGTTTTGTGTTATAACGAGTCAATGAACTATGTTTAAGTTGAATTGATAAGCAAATAGCTATACATTTTTTACTTCAGTTAGAATTATTTTGTTTTCATCCTCATAGGATTGCAGAAGTTAATCCATTACTCTTCTTTAAAAATGATTCATGCAGGGAATGCAGTTTCTTTTTATTTGTTTCAGTATGTTTTAGGTTGAGATATTGGACTAAATATTGATTGTGATTCACATTGTAGTTTGGTTCTTTGCAGGAGAGAGAAATGAAGAGACATCAAGCCATTATAGCTAAAGAGCAGGTTTGTTTCATACCAGCTTCTAATTGGTTATATTAAGTTAGTTAAGTACTGTGGTTTCAATAATATTTCATGCATGGGTTTCAAGGATACTAAAAAGACAGTGATCTTTCCAGATTGTAATATTTTGATGACAAATTGAGCATAATCCACAAAAAACTGGTCAATCTTAAATCCACAGTACATGATTTAAAAGAAATATTGTCAAATTTATAAGATGTTGAAAATATTAATTTTTAGGAAAGAGAACGAAAACGCCATCATTTTATGCTGGTCAAAGCCATTGAACAACAAAAGAAGCAAGCTGTAAGCTACTGTTCCCTAATTTCTCTTCTTCAGTTTGTCTGTCTTGCACATTTTAATTCAATTTCTGTAAGTATAATTTTATCTGTTCATTTACTTACAGAAAGACAAGTTGAAAGAAGACAGAATGATGGAGAAGAGACTTCACAGAGAGAAAAAAATGGTAAGACATTAATGTTGACCTGGAATAAATCCTATTTTCCCTGGCCATGGAGTTGAAGCAGAAACAGCAGCCAGTATACTGTGTTTCCAAGTTTACAGTCTAAATGTCTTTCTTTGATTTCAGGAACAGAGAAGACTGGAGTTACAGTTAGCGAGAGAGCTGAAGAAACCAGTGGAGGATATGGAGCTAAAGGACCATCGGGTAATTCTCCTTAATTGCTGCACAGCTGCAGTACATGTTCTTGACCAATGGATATGCCCCATCATGGCTTACGAATGGCCAAAGTAGCACAAAAAAATTATAACCAATCGGTCAAGCACTGTAAATCTGAATTACTTTGAATTTATGGCAGTTGGATAATAATTTGATTCACTATAAATTCTGTGAGCATCTTTTTATCAGTTATCTGTTTTATATACAGTCAAACCTCGTTATCTCGAAATAGATGGGACTGGTTTAAAACTTCGAGATATCCGAGTATTCGAGATATCAAGGGTTAAATAATAAAAGTTTAAGTGTTTGGGACCTAAAAATCACTTTGACATATCCATTGTATTCGAGATATCGGTGTTCGAGATACCAAAGTTCAACTGTACATGTAAACATGAAGAACAATTGGTTGTAGGTGTTGCCTGAGTTTAAGAGGATCCCTGGCTGTAAGCTGGATGCAGTGACATTTGGAGACATTCTGATGGTTCTAGAGTTTGTCCATAACTTCCAGGATGCCTTAGGTTTCTGTGAGTAAAACTACAAACTTTTTATACATTCTTATTTGTGTGAAGGACACCTATACTTACCCTGAAAAGTTGAGACAAGTACATCTAATTGTATTATATTGGTTATCTTTCTTGTGTATGGAAAATTTCTTCAGTTCCAACAGGTGATTGATATATCTGTTGTTGTGTACATGTATTTGTTAAAGAATTGAATCATTATTTGCATGATAATCTGAAAATTATTTCACTTATACCAAATATCGAAGACAAAAATGTGACCACATTGTAATATGATGGCATAACTTACTTTACAAGTATGAACCATGCATGTATATGTTGTTAATTATTGAAATTTTTTTAAAATTCCAGAAGATGTGAAGTAGTTTACAATACCTTTGTTTTGCTTCATTGTCATTCATACGTGTATATTAACAAGACCCTAAACTTTGTAGCGGAGGACACACTGCCGAGCCTGAAGTCCCTCCAGGACCAGGTGATGTTTGCGACGGAGGAGGACGGCGAGAATTTTATGTCCTTGACCTGTCACCTGCTGAAGTATGCGGTCATGGAGCCTGGCGTCCCCAACCCCAGGGAGGTCAGTGTCCAGTCATCCAAGTATTCTACCAGGGAGGGAGGGAGGTCTCATAGACGCAAAATATAGTTTATATGTTATCTTATCTGTTACTTCATGTTTTATGCCAGTGAGGTCAGTTCTAATGGGTTAATGTATATTTTGATTTTAATATACTGAAGTGATGGGGGTAGGGACAAAAACCAAAATAGGCTCAAAATACAGTACATTTGTTTTCTTATTTGTTGAAACATATATTTTATTCTGAATATTTCGATTTCAAGAAAATCATTTTGAGTATTAGCCAATATCATTATTATGTACATGTATTTATTTAAATTGTTGATGACAAGGTTTAAGGCCAATCACAATACACTGCTGTATGACGATGTTGATTGAAGATGTAAACATTTGTTCTGTAGGCAACCACCTGCCTTGGACAGAAGATAGCAGACGTAGCCATCAACGAGAATGTGGTGTCTGAAATCCTCAGAATCTTCATCATTGCTCGGAATGGAAAATCCAATGAAGTAAGATCAACATGGATAATTCAATGAAAGTGTAAATTATAACATTGGTAAAACATGAGCATGTAATTTGTCAAAAAAATATTTCTTCTGTTAAAATATATGTACAAATGTATTTCAAAACAGTTACAACCTGATTTAATACATGGTAAATAAATTTTTAGTTGCAATTGAATTGAATGGTGTACTCTGATATGAATGAATCAGATTTGGATATTTTTCCTGTATTTTGCAGATGAGTGATTGGCTGAGTTCCAAACCTCTAGAATCCCTGACCACCCCCCAGAAAGCCTCTGTCCTTGCATTCCTTGTGAATGAGTTGTTGTGTGGGAGACACATTGTCTCGTAAGTTCCCTACAGTATTTATTTATTATAAAGCAGCAAAATTTGTTAGCCCTCTTGTATAATATTTCGTTTGATTTTAATGTGGACGGGTACTTAATTTTTGAAAGTTTTCAGTGCATATTTAAATAGAGGTTTAAGAGTGCTATTTTATGGAAAGGATGTGATGTTTACCTCCAATATGGACTATTGCAACAATGTTAATTCTGTTGTTGACAGGGAGATCGAGCGACAGCTGGAACACATGGGGGAGATCCGCAGAGACAAGTGGGTCGTGGAAGGGAAACTCAGAAGGTGGGTTACGTGGATGGGCAGAGTTGTAAAGAGCGTTGTGATGATAAACACATCAATCTTACACTGTTGAAGAATAGTTCAGTAACAGCATTACTGTCAGTTGATAAAATTGAGCACCAGGCACAGTATGTATGGAGATTTAGCATAAGTGTTAAGAAATAATGTGTAGGGAAATAATTTTGCTCTGTGCCATAAATTTTTCAAAAGAGGTTAAGGTCTGTCAGTGTTTTACTAAAGGTTGCCTGCAAAAGCATTTAAATCATTATGTGTAATTTCAGACTGAAGGCTGTTCAGAACAAGAAATTCAAGAGTGTGCCAAAACCACCGCCCCTGGATGGAGAAAGCACATCTCAGATGACAAGCAAGAAAGGCAGTGATGATGAGGACGAAAAGGAGGAGGAGAGTGGCAATGAGAGTGGAGGGGAGGATCATCCAGGGGCCAATGAGGGGGACGGAGAGGTGAGGCCCCAGAGAGGAAAACCAAGTGATGGAAAAATTGGATTCTATATTCAATTGATAAAATTAAATTGATGAAGTTTTGGGAACATCTCAATGCCTTTGGCAAAGTATATTTAAGTTACAGTTAGACCTCACTATCTTGAACTCACTGGGAGAGGGAGTTTTGTAATATACAAAGCTTTAATATAAAATATAGAGGTTAAATTTTTTATTTGAGACTTTTATGTTTTTGTACTTTTGACACCATGTATATTTTGATTTCATATAGGATGAAGAGCCACAATCATATGAAGAGTGTGAGAAAGGAATTGAAAAGCTTCAAAAGGTTATATTTTTTATTTCAATGTCTGGCATTGAAGACAAAGAATAATGTGCTATTGACTTGATCTTCATTTTACTGATTTTTGTATTTGCCTTGTTTTACAGCAACATGCTCAATACCGTGCTAAAGTGTTCAAGGCCTCACATAAGGTTCGTGCAATATCTCTGGGTCAGGACCGCTACAAACGCCGCTACTGGGTGTTACCGACCGCCGGGGGAGTTTACATTGAGGGACAGGAGTCAGGGTACTTTGATGAGGAAATCCAAGAAAGCTGTTTTAAGCAAGAAGTAAAACAGGAAGTGAAAGAAGAGATAAATGAGAAAGTGAAGGTGGAAGTTAAAGAAGAGGTGATGGATGCGTTGAAGCAGGAAGTCAAGTTAGAAAGTGTTGAGGTGAAAGAAGAAGTAAAACAGGAAGTGAAAGAAAGAAAAGACATTCTGAAGATTCCAGTGTACAAGAAAGAAATCAGGAAGGATCGGGAAGAATGTGAGGCAGAGAATGTGATAAAATCAGAACACCTCTCTGCAGACCAATGTGATTCCAATCAAAATTCCAGTCCATCTGAGCAAACCCCAACTCGTTCATCAGAAAACATATCAAACTCTGTCAAACTGGAAAACTCAGTGCCCAAGTGTAACGGAGATGATCTCTCTGTGCCATCTACCTCCAGGTGCAATAGTGCAATGTGTGACAGCTCAGACACAAGTATCCATCTACAAAACAGTTCCTGTTGGAAGCCTGGTCAGTCTAGCTCCTCATCAGAGAGTGACATTAAATCCATCATCAATAGTGCTCACGCATCCCCATTGATCTCCCCCTACCCAGCTGCTCCATCGCCATTCTTCTCCCCGCCTATCTCAGGAGCTAGTCCCTCACTGTTAAGTGGTCTCTCAATGTCATCCACCCCCACCTCATCGACCCCACTGCCAGCTCACCAACAACCAAAGTCCTCCACTCCCTCAGTGGAAGCCAAGCATAATTTCCTCAGCATAGATTCCCTACTGAAGAAGGACAGTACCTCTAGCAGTGCATCGCCCTCCAACAAAAGCAGTCTGTTCCCGTCCCCAATGTTCCCCTTGGTTCCTATGACTCCTGACCAGATGATGAAATCGTTTGGTGAGAGTTCTACCCAGAAGCCTTGGTTCAGCATTCTACCCAGGCTGCCCTGTGATGACCTGTCAATGACCCATAATTCCTCACAGCCCTCAATCCTACCTAGTCCGTTCCAGAACTCATTTTTATCCCCTCTCTCATTCCACTCTTTTCCCGCTCAGAGCCCATCCTTCTCGTCTTTCAATGTGTCACAGTTATTTGGAACTTCTGACTTAAGTGGAATGTCCCTGAATTCCACAGCACAGTCCAATGATTCGTTCAAGATTCCTAACACCCCAAGAACAGACACTGACACTCCATCCACCAGTGTACTGGATCAGAACGAGTCCCTCCTCAAGGAATTACAAGGAGAAGCTCAGCCTATTCCAGAAGGTAAGATTCCAATAAAGAAAGTGATTAGAGTATGTTTATCTAATAAACAAGTTCAAGAATTTTTTAAAATACTGGTATGATTAAAAGAAAGTATTTTTACTTGTATTTCATTAGGAGCATAATAATACTAAAAAAATAAAGAACTCTTCAAACAATCAATAATTTTAACAGAATTCAAGAAAGGCTGGTGGAAGATTTCAGAAGAGGAGCATGTTCGAACAGTTCACAGGAATCTCCACCCCCGGGGAATCCGCGAGAAATCCCTGCAGAAATCCTTACAGAAATGTCTAGAGCATGCCTGTTCATCATGTAACCAGGAAAACAGTGAATGTAAGGAACTCAGATAAAGATGCACTTGTAGGATACAATAATTTTGTTTTCAATCATGTACATGTGATAGTTTATATTAAATTCAGGTTACTTTTGGTTTGGATAGATTTTTACATTCACATGCTATACAATTTAATATATTGTACATATACATGTACTTAACAATTAATGAATGAATTTTTAAAGGTATATTTACATTTGATTAAATAGTGTTTGTAGTTTTGAATTTGAATGTTTCCTAAGCCTTAAAGATAAGATACCGGTACTCTGCTAATGTTTTTATGATCTTTTTGCAGATTATAGTCTGATATCTGATGAAAGTGAAGAGGAAGAAGAGGATGAAGAAGATGAGGAGGAAGAGGAGGAAGCAGAAGAGAAAGAGGAAGAGAAGGCTGAGGAGGAAGGAACCAAAGGAGACAAGGAGGAAGTAGAAGAGAAGGAGGAAGTAAAACAGAAAGACAAGGAGGAAGACAAGAAAGAAGAAAAAGAAATAGACAAAGAAGAAGACAAAGAAGAGGATGCGGACAAAAAGTCCTCAGAGGACATCAGTTCAGAGAAACAAGGTTATTAAATGTGCAATTAAGATGAAGATGATACTACTCTACTGATATCTCTTACTATATGTGAAACGACATTGTTACTTATATATATGTGCATTGTACAAAATGTACCTGTGTTAAGACATTTTACTAGCTTGGACATGTTTGTATACAATTCTTTTCATGTTTGTTGCCAACCCATGCTATAAACTTTGAAATTTCAAGTTACTTTTATTTCAGAAAATGATGAGGAGAAAATGGAGACAGAAACAGAGACTGAGGTAAATCCTGAAGATGAAGTGAAACGATTGGCTAATCTCAGCCACCAGGTGGAGCTACAGGTCCTAGAGGAAGTAGAAAATCTGGAGGAGAGGATTGCTTCAGCTAGCTTACAAGTAAAGGCAAGGATTCTATTCTAATCAGTTTTGTTGTAAAAATTCAAAACTGAGATAAAGGCATCAATTTTTCTTGGCATACCAAATTTAAGTTTCATTTGTAATGTATGTTAAGTGCAGTTTTCGGTTCAGATTTTGAAAAATGAGAAGATTTACTCTATGTAGACAATAGCCATGTAAACATAACTGAGCTTTGAATAAATAATTTGATATTTTAGGGCTGGAAAGTTCCCCAGAGGATTTCAGAAGAGGCTGATTTTACCTTAGTAGACAGGTTTAATCATGAAAAATTGGGTCCAAAAGAGAAATATCCACTGGATGCAGCTCGAGACAAACTTTTCTGTCTGGAACCGAATATTGAGAGACGCTACCTCAAACCACCTCTCTGTAAACAGTAGGTCATCTTCATTATTCCTAAGGCAAATATAGTTAACATTTTGTATTTTAATGTGATAAAAGCTAATTATGGTATTGTTGTAGAGTACAGATTAACCTGGCCAACATTACGGCCAGCACAGGTCTGAATGATGAGGACGAGGATGGAGACCGGCCCTCGGACCATATACAGGTCTCTCAAGGCCTGATGATGTGGAGGAACGCCGTGGCCAAGGCCTCCAACCCCGCCCAGCTGTCTCTCTGTGTGTCCCAGCTCAACAACTCCATATCCTGGGAAAAGTCCATCATGAAAGTGGTCAGTACTGCATTATTTTATACATTTAGCTGCCTAAACAACACAATAAATAAATTCAATTTTGAATAAATTCGTGCAAGATATATTTTTAAAACAGAGCAACTTCTGTTTATTTTACAATGGATTACAAGCTGTTTTTGACCATTCTGGTTCTTGTAACTCATGGTTTTGAACATGTAGCTGTGGTACTATAGTACATTGAGGTTTGTTTGTTTCCGTTGACAGCTGTGTCAGCTCTGTCGGCGAGATGATAACGAGGCTCAGCTCCTGCTGTGTGACGGCTGTGATCAGGGTTACCACACCTACTGCTTCAAGGTCAGTCCACACTCCTATCCCCCCACCACCTGGACAGCTAGTGTTAATTCAGTCTAAACAATATTTTATAATGAAAGCCATATCAGATAATTGTGGCAGCAATCATTGCCTATATTAGTCCTTTCCATACAGTTAGTGTTGTATGATGATGACATTCTTTATTTATGAAAATGAAAAGTTCAAGCTAAAGGCATAACAAGATTTATTTTGCTGTTTTAATCTCAATAAATATGTACATGTATTATACTTTTGTTTTCAGCCAAAGATGGACAATATTCCAGACGGAGATTGGTATTGTTATGAATGCATATCAAAGGTACGGATGTTTCATACAATATAAGAATTTGTCCTTTCGACACCATTTAGTTGCCAACATGTTAAATTATCTTTAAATTATTTTTTATTTTAATATGATCCAATCTGATATGATTCATAAAAAGGCTTTGTGAGTTCATGAATACTTTCACTCCTTGCTAGGCCACTGGAGAGCCTTGCTGTGTTGTATGTGGAAAGAGAATGGGCCGGATTGTGGAGTGTGATTTGTGCCCCCGAGCCATTCATTTAGACTGTTTAAACCCCCCTCTACCTCGCATGCCCAGGAAGTGGGTGTGTCCAGCATGCACAGCGAATCAGGTAAGCGTCTAATCAATATTATTGGTCATTTAAACGACATCCAGGTCCTTGTGCAATTTATTCACAACTACTACTCAATCAGTTTGACAGAATCTTTTCATTTGTAAACTCTGAAACAGGGACGAAAGGGCAAAGGAAGGAGAAGTCCTAAAAAGAAGAACAAAGAAAACAACACTTCAGTGAGAGAACGGAAAGACTCTGATGCGGGCAATAAATCGGCCAATGAGAGCACTCCGTCTGAAAAACCTGAGAAGAAGCGTGGGAAAGACCAGGAGAAGAAGAAGCAGGCAGCGGAGCAGTCCGAGGATATGACTGTGTGCAGGTAAATGGTGGTCTGGATTTTGTGCATCCAGAGAAATACACACAAAATTCACATCCAACTCGCATCTGCACATGCAATAAGACTTTGTTTTGGAAAAATTAATAATTGAATTTTTGAGATATGAATTTTACACAGTCTTATGTGGATAATTCCAGCATTTTAATTAGCTTTTGAACAAGGATTTTTTTTATTGAAAAAACATATATATAGTACATGTTCACAAAATTATAGAAAAATTAGAACGCACTAAATGATATGGTGATTTGCAGGTTGATTCTGACAGAGATGGACAAGCATGATGATGGTTGGCCATTCCTAAAACCTGTCAACTTCAAGCAATTCCCAGCATACAAAAAATACATCAGACAACCGATGGACTTCACCACAATGAAGAACAAACTCAGGGATAACCAGTAAGTTTAACATGTACAAGTTTCAGACAATAATTTCCGGTAGATGTGTGATTGTGTTTCAAGACGTACTATGGTCCTTTCTGTTTATTGGTTGTTTAAGTACATGCACTGTGAATTAAAATGAAATACATTTCCATGTAAGGAAGAGGATCACTGCATTTTCTTTTTCTTTATCAGGTACAAAACACGTGGTGATTTTGCAGCTGATGTGCGACTCATTTTTAATAACTGTCAGACATTCAATGAAGACGACTCTGAGGTTGGGCGGGCAGGCCATAACATGAGGAAATTCTTTGAGGTGCGATGGAAGCAGCTATTGTTAACCTCACCATCCTCGCCCTCGACCAACAGCAACGAGGAGAAAATGGAGGAGGGCGGAGACTAATGCTGCCACCTAGTGACCAATCATTTATTTATTCCATTAAAAATCTACGTTTCTTTTTCTTATGCAAATTCTATTTATGATTTCATTGCAGCTATCAACAGAAAGTCTTATATATATTGATGTTGGCAGTTTTTGAATGATTATATTTATGATGTTGTGAATTCTTTTATTATTAAGGAAATAAGTGTCTTAGACTATGATTAACCTCAGAGACTATACTTGTAGATGGAAAATATTATGTTTCCTGGGCTCTATTATTTATGGTTGGAAAATGCTATTTTACAGTGAACTTGTAGATTTTGTACATAAGATGGCATTGATGTTTTAGTGTTCTCTCTGTCTGTATCGGTCTTGATACATTTACGTGACAATATGTTGCCATGATACATTCTGGCCTTTTATCTCATCATTATTAACTGCACATTCAGCAATGTTGGCAGCAGTTGTAAAGAGAACATTTTGTTTACTTATGAAAAATTCTTTTACCACCAAAGGGCACATCAAAGATTATGATTGCATGAAGAAATATTTTTTTGTGGTTGTGATAAGGAAACCATTTATTTTCTTGTTTCTTTCACTGACTATCCACCAAGAAATAAGTAAATTAATGCCAGTATTCATTCGACTTTACAAAAATTGATGTGTTTAATTTTTACATTTTTTGTAGCAATAATACATGTACATGTAGCATTTTGTTCATGAATTTAAATCAAAGATTTAAACATACATTTATTTCAGAATTTTGTACTTGGAATTTTAGTAGACTTTTTGATTTTACACCCTCGCGGCTGCAGACAATGAACTACAACACACAGATGACTCTGTTTTCTAGTCCCTTCATCGGTCATCATTGTTCACACAGTACATTCCAGTGAAGATGTTCACTCTCTTTTCTCAACATATCATTCACCATACAGCTCGGCTGGCAATAACCCATTCTCATTATTCACAGATCTTGGACCTGTTCCTCATTTTTAACCTCTTATCTGCAGAAACTGTCTAGAGACATAGTCCAAGAAACAATTGTCTGCATTTTTATTCCGATTTTTTTGTCATTTTTCTGTGTTGTTTACTTTTATACAAACACCACATTGATCAATACATATTTTTTTGTAAGCATTTTTTTTTCTCTTGCACAAAGTGAAGACTTCAAATGAATCTTGTTTGTATGAGAGCACATTGCTTTGGTAGATTGTAACTGTGTTGTATAGCTGTGAAACAAGTGAATTAATATAACCAGTTGATGTGAAGATTTGTTAACATTGATATCTTTCAAATCAATAAAACTGTAATATTTAGAACTAAATATATGTATCTGTGTGACTTGTTTTCTCTAAGTTTTAAAATGAATACACATACTACATGTACTATAGTTATTTAGTACCTGTTAACCGTACTGAAAGATATCCAGCAAGTGAAGTTTCAGAATAATTTAATACAACGTTCAGAAATTGAAGTTGATGAACATCTCATTAGAGATAATTAGAGAAACTGGAGAACTTGTTTAAAACATAGAGTGAAAGATTAAAATTGACTCCTGGGTTGCGTTTTACAAAAGAACTTACAACTTACAACCAAATTAATAAATGCTAATTAATCACCAACTAATCAATGATTTATTCTTATGCCTGGAAAATATAATTATGGAAATTGAAATATTTATAAGCAAGTGGTTTTATGTCAATTTTGTTCTCTAAAGATCGTTTTACGAGACTGTGAATATTTACGACTTTGTCGTAAGTGCTTTTGTAAAATGCAGCCCTGTTCTTTAAGATTGTTCCAGGTATCTCTGTTATACACATGACAGTCTCCAAGCCTCGTCTTTACACTCTGATACTATATACCTAATTTGCTTTCATATGACTTAGAGTATTCTTTATTATTGTTGACAAACATGATCATAACTCTTGTTGTCATTTGAACCTTTTATCTCTAGTGGGGAACATATTGAAAGTTCAGGTGTTAAACTAAATACTTAATACTCCAGTACATGTATAATGATTCACACCAGCAATGTACATTAACAGGACATGTAGACATTGTACAAGGATGCAGCACCTAGTTTTTTACAAATACATGATACCAAAAAAAAAATCTGACAAAAAGTAATGCAGAGAAGAGAAAGCTGTTTGAATTCTTTATTTCACAGGGTACATATGTGCACTGTACGCGTCCTTCTGAGGGAAATAAAGCAAAGATTAACAACAAACCCAGCAAAAAAAGAGGACTTAAATGGATATTCTACATCAATATACCTTTATAATGACCATCTAGCATAAAAAAATAAATATCAACACACACCCTCGTACAACTTAGGTGACCCAGAACACTTACATATGGGTATGAGTATGCTAACTGTGCCTTTAATCACAAACACTATTGTAAGAATTGAGAAACCAAGGGTTTTTCTTGAAGGATTTTTATTTATGATAATCTTTACCTTGATCCACAATAAGATCAAATAAAATGCCACCTTTGAAACAATCTAGCTGAAACCATAATAAATAAACATAGGGTCAAACAAATGGAATGAGAAACAAACAAGACTTCAAGTATTGTATGTTTTGACAAAACTGTCACATACAATTTTATGAATTATAGAAAAACATTTTTCAGGAAAATTGCAACCTCCTGAACTGTCCACAAAACACAATAACAAAAAGGAAAATAATATGTTATCAATCACATAACTAGTATCACACATATAATATGCTTAAAAAAAAAAAAAAAAAATTAACCATGTACAATTTTGATGTACATGTGAAAAAATATCTCGCCATACAACTAATACATGTGCCTTCTATCAGATAGAATATTTATCTTATTGTGTTTTTTTCTATCAATACAGAAATCAATATGTACAAGGATCCATCATCGCTACTGAACAGAAAGAAAAAAATGAAATAATACCATCATCATAGATTTTACTTATCAAACATAACAACTGAATCATCAAAAGCAAATTACATTGTACATTAACAGTACATACGCAATTATGCATGTAAGTAACATAATGCAAGAACCTAGTATTACTTAATACCAGCTTTAATCCAGCTCAGAAATAAAAATGTTGATACAAGTACCGTTAATATAAACATAAATCTAATGCTAAATCATTTAATCTTTCAAATTAGTCCTAATCAATGTGCTGATGTGGAATCCGCTCCCTATGCCTCTGACTATCCCATGAGGCCAAAACGGCAGCAATGAACAAAAAGGTAAGTCCTATTAACATAAACGTTGAGGTGGCAGTGAAGAAATGTCTGTACTCAAATCGCAGGTACCACACAAAACAGAGGAGTAGACCGAAGATAGGCAATACTACCACCCCAAAGTCAAAGCTGCCCTGGTTTTCTTGGCGTGGGGGTGGGGCCTGTTGGTTGACCTGAGTGATTAGGCAGTGAACTACACTGTTGTTTCCAATGTTGTAATTCTGGAGAGTGTTGGAGTCATTGCGTAGATCCTGTCCATTGAAGATGAACCGCACCAATTTATTCTGAGAAAGTTCTGTGGCAAAATGGTCTCTACAAATATTTATGAAAAAAAATTATGTTTAAGTATCAAAGTAATAAACCATCATTGTATATTATATATCATTCCAGTGATGTTTCTAAATCAAAAGACCTTAATTTTACATCCTTAATTCTTAAAGTAATATTCAAAGTAATCTTCATTCTTCTACTGCCAGGCTATCTTTATACATTACTTGTCAGGAAGCAAAAAATATTATTATGCCCCGTACTCTAATCAGTAAAGGATCATGTTGATTCAATGATAAACTTAGTATTACCTTCTAAACTGGCCAATGGTTACATTTGGTGCTGCTGTGACATTTCTTTGGGTCTCATTTAGGTATTTCAATCTCACAGTAATTAACCCCGTTTCTGAATCTGTTTCTCTAGAATGGACAGTCTCATTTTCGGCTGACAATGGTACAGATTCTTGCTGTCTGTTAATGGGTTCTGTCACAGGACTTAGAACTGGTGACCCCTGTTCTTGATTTAAATTCAAAGAGTCTGCCACAACTGTCTGTGGATTTGATATAGTGCTACTTTCATTTTTACCCTGAAAGAAATTCAAACGTCTGTGTCGAAGCTCTGTTTCATCTAATTGCTGTGAAGAATCAGTGCTATCAGTTTTAGTGTCCTGTGTCACATTTATATCGGTATTTGGGTTTTCACGTGTCTCCTCTTCTTCGCCATTTTGACTATTTACAGATGAAACTTCATCCGCTATGGTAGAAGATTGTTCATTGTCTAAGGATGTTGTTTCTGATTGTGGTATTATGTCTTCCACTACATTTTCAGAATTATTTTGACTGCTTTGATTAGGTGGATTGGCTTCTGAAGAGCTCAAACCCTCTGTCTGATTTGTATTTTCTGTGTTCCTATTTCTTCTATGAGTTAGTTCAATAATTATTACACTGAAAAAGGGAATGTCCCGTATGTTTGTCGAAATCCATGCCAAACAAATTATAAATAGAACTAACAGAATGCCCAAAAATATAGTCACTTCATCTCCGAATCCTTCTATTAAAGACATGGTTCCTCTTTCAACCTTTATTCAGTTGAATAATGTAGTATTGTCACCATCAGAACTCTGCAAACATAAAACATAAATTTAAAACGAGTTTTTCATGACATTTCTTCATAAAATTTTTTTCTATCATTTGGACTGACACTTGGAAAATCATTTTACATGTTTAAATGCAGAGAAGTATACTGTATATGACAGTTACGTCCATGTTAAATGCTGATGAAAGATCTTTTAGTCTTATAGGGTGTTTTCCAGCTGTTCAACTGTTTAAGCCAAAATCGAAACAATAAATCTCGTAAAGGAAATCAATCACTTATATAGTCGTTAAACAGGCGGTTTAACATTGAATAAAAATATGAAATTGTTCTTACTCTTTCATATTCCGATATTCCAATATTTTTCTACGAAACGAAAGTTTTTTTTTTCTCAGGAAGTACAAGAAATTTACATAACGCTTATCCAGAATGGTAGAACAAACATTCCCGGATTAAAAAAAGTAGATAAATAAAAGATCAACATGTAAATGTTTAATATATCGAAAAGAATTAAAGTCTGTTGTAAGTCTGAATGTATAAATTTAAGCTTTATATACAGATAAAATTTTTTATGAAAGTTATTTTCAAAGATTGTCTTTTATGATGACCTCCCTTTTATCGTTAATTAGCCATACCGTACTATCACATGATCATTATTGAACAAGATGTCCCACTCAGCAGTGAAAGGAAAATTAATCGCTGTCATCGGCGATGAGGTACGCTTTTGTAATGATTTTCCCATTGTATTAAACTCTTGCAATATGTTTAACATATTTTTACATACAAAGAGTTAACAAACGAGGGGACATGATGATTGACAACCAAGGAATGTTCTTAGTTCTACACTACTACCTGACTACAGTATATACTTATCTCTTTATTTTATAGGGTATAGTATCTATAAGGTACTATCATTCTGATGTCTAAATATTGCTTTTACTTCTGTATTTGCAATTCCCTCTTTTAAGATATTGTCTTCATATATTTGCCAAATTTTTTTTATTATTATTTACATGTGATAGTCATTTTGACACACCTGTTGTTGATTGTCAAAAAAAACCCAGTTGAACTTGATTCAATTTCTTATATTCAATCTAAATGTTCTGCCACCACTTGCCTGATGATTAAGTTGAGTGACTTGTCAAGGCTTTATGCCGCCTATATAGAATGTTCTATCGTTAAAATGACTGATGTTCTACGGACCCGTTTTAACTTTATGCCGCCTTGCCATTGATTGTTATTAAAGGTTTCAAAATCAACACAAAAAACATGTCTTTGTCATATCTGTGTCATCTAGTTAACATAAGTCAGATTTATGTAGACATAAGAATCTAACAAGCTTTGTACAAGTCTGCATATCTATACTACTATATTAAAATAATAGACTCGAATTTTTAGTCTTTAATACCGAGAAATCAGAAGAATACTGTCTTTTGTTTTATATATTTTAAACATCTTTGGTACTTGAAGATTACCAATTTGTTTTTATTTTTTCTCAGTTAAGCTTCGCTAATTAATAATCAACGAAAATTCCTCAAAAAATCCCGGAAATCACCTGGATTTTTTGGATTTTACAATCTTGCACTTGCGCAATACATTCACACTAACGGGATCTTTAGTTTATATTTGTTTCCACAATATCACATCTGCCTGAATAAACTCAGAAATGATAATACAAATACGGGTAAATTTTCATTGGACTTTTGCTATATATTTTGTTCATATAAATTAATGATTTCTTATTAGAGAAAGTATAAAATAACAAATATACATTTCAACTAAGCACTTACTTTCATCTTCGTGATGACAAAAAATATTTGATTACATGCAAAAATGTTACATTATATTTGTTAGGAGAGAGATGATAGAATGTGTTTTATCGTAAAAATGAATAATGTCCTACAGACCCAGTTTTACAAAGAATATACGATTACGTGTACGTTGGTGAAAAGGTGTTGAGTTCTACCATTCTATGGATTAAAATTTTTAGTTGAAAGGTATTTGCAGTCTCAAAAAGGTTTGTTGTGATGTATTTGACTGTTATTTTCAAGGCAACATCATTCATTAACTTTCTCCAAAATCGTTCCAGAGCGATTCTGCAATTTTCTGCTACTTTACGGGTATAAGTAAGGGAGGGGCTTTTCCCGAGACACAGTTAGGTTATTCAAACTAAGGAAAGTGTAGTGAAATTAATAGCATTATTGTAGGCTTATAGCTTTGTTATGTAAATGTCAATAATAAGGTGTATCGATGTACCTATTTCTAAATGTTCGTTATGCAATGTCAACCCGTGCACGCACGGGTCAAAGTCTAGTTTTATTGTAAGGTGTTATAATTAGAACCATTTTAACAAGACCTTGGACTTCCAGTGGGGCGTAGCTATCTATTCCTTGCGTCAAAACAAGTTAAAAATGATGCTGTTTCAAATGAAATATGCACTGATTGCATAGTCTTAGCTCGAAAGCCAGACAAATCTTGTTGATTTGAAAGAGCCATGGCTGAGTGGCTAGCAATGAAATAGACAGGCCTACATCACATTGCTGTTTGACACAACTACCAAAGGCCAAGCTCTTGTTAAAATGGTTCTATATGAAAAGGACCATATACAGATTTACCAAATTCACATTTTTAGTTGATAAGTCAACTCATTCATAATCATATATAGCGGGGCAGGAGAAATAATGAAGGACCAGACCAGGATTGAAACCTGGCCCCCTGAATCTCTAGTGAGATGTTCTGCCAACTGAGCCATAATCGGAAAAGTTGATATAGATATTAGACAAGTCGACTTCTACATGTACCTGTAAATTGGTCAATATATAATCTTGATATAAGTTGTGGCAGAACTATGCAGTGTTATCATAAAAAAGTCATATTAATGATAATTAAAATGTTGATTTATTAAGTCAAATATTGTACAGGTCTGTGATTTTTTTTTCAGGACACTTGTACAGGTTTCTTATTAGGAGGTATAGGTGAATTGAACAAAAAGAGAGAACCAAATTTCCTTGTTGTCGACAAAAGTAAGAACAGTGAAGTTAACCATTCAAATTCACGAAGTCTCTATTTACCATTCAGATAAATAAACCTGCATATTAGATATCCTTAAAAATATTTAATATTTAAAAATTGTAAAAGTTAAAAATTGTTAGCAGATAGTACATGTAGTAGAAATCCATTATACATGTATAGTTATAAAAGTTCACATTCGGATGTGACTTTTATAATGAGATACTGATCTGAAATTGAAATAAATGTTATAAATTTAAAATACTTATTCCATTTACTACTAAAGGAGTGTTTAATATTAATTGGTTTCTATTCCTTCATGTATTTATTTTATGCTCTTTCATAATTTATAATCAGTCAAATATAACAGATATCAGTCTAAAAGCCGTTGATTTTGTTCTTTAGATACCAGCAGACATGACATTGAGGAAGCTTTCCGAGGATTTCTGAAGAGAGACGACATTGCCATTATTCTGATTAATCAGACAGTATGTACTGTTGTATAGTTTGCTTGTAGATGTCAATAAACTGAATATTATTAATGATCTTTGCTATATATGATTTCCGCCATGCAAAATTTCACTTCCATAGGAGATTGATGTGTATTCATCAGTTGCAGTTTTACAGGATTAGAATGATTTATTCAAAATCTATATAATATGTAACACCAGTAGCATGCTTAGCAATGTCATGAGTTATCGTCTCTTTAGATTGCAGAAGAAATCAGGTATGTTATTGATTCCCATGATCAGCCAATCCCAGCTGTACTAGAAATCCCCAGCAAAGATTCACCATACGATTCTAGTAAAGATTCCATTCTACGACGTGCCAAGGTAAAACTCTCGGTCAAATGTGTACTCCCACCTTTATTTGTGCTTATCAAAATATGTAGTTCTTTGTATGTAAGAATATGTGATTATAATTCCAAGTAGTTAAGAGTTGCTATAGATATGTCAAAAGTGAATTATATACAGTATGACAATTTTAATATACATGTATATAAAATAGACTTAGTATACTCGATTATGTACCATACAGTTTACTGGGGCAATATAGTACATCGATTCCATATTTATTTAATATTTATCAATTTGCCTTAAATGTGACAGTGACTTGAGCAGTCAAGTTAATAATAAGATCATAATGCAAGAACATTACATGTATAAATCAATTTCTGGTGGTTTCTTTGTAGGGCATGTTTTCTGCTGAGGACATGAGATGAGGATTGAGAGCTGTAGAGTAACTGTGGTTAATATATGTATATATGTGTAGTGTATTTACTCGGAGTCCGGATGCACCATTACTAGTGAATGGCAATATCAGCAAATCATTCAAGTCTGTTTGTGATGAATTATAAACATTCCATTGAAATTATGATAAGTTCAGATGTGCAGTCAATGAAACCTGGAAAATGATTGTATCTTTGACAACTTAGAGAGTAAAAATTCTTGGTAATATCTAGTCATTAGATGCTATATTTATTAAAAGAAAAAATATAAAGACCATGTCGTTTGTTGTTTATCATGATTTCTCAGTTTCCAAAACCTTGCAAAAGCATTGAACACCAAATATGTAGCTAAGCAGAATAATTAGACATTGTCTGTAACCTAGTGGAATCATTAGACATTGTGTCTGTAACCTAGTGGAATCATTAGACATTGTGTCTGAAACCTAGTGGAATCATTAGACATTGTGTCTGTAACCTAGGGGTATCATTAGACATTGTGTCTGTAACCTAGGGGTATCATTAGACATTGTGTCTGTAACCTAGGGGTATCATTAGACATTGTGTCTGTAACCTAGTGGAATCATTAGACATTGTGTCTGAAACCTAGTGGAATCATTAGACATTGTGTCTGTAACCTAGTGGAATCATTAGACATTGTGTCTGTAACCTAGTGGATTCATTAGACATTGTGTCTGTAACCTAGTGGAATCATTAGACATTGTGTCTGTAACCTAGTGGAATCATTAGACATTGTGTCTGTAACCTAGGGGTATCATTAGACATTGTGTCTGTAACCTAGTGGAATCATAAGATACTGAGCCTGTAACTAAGAGAGTATCATTGGACACAGAGTTTGTTACGTTTCTGAATAATTGTACAGCAATTCTGTACCTTAGTAGAGTCATTGGACAAATGTATGCACTGCTGAATTTGCAAAATCTTTGGACGTCAATTCTGTAAGCTAGTGCAGTCGTTGGACACAATAACATTGCAAAATCGTAGCTAATGAGAGGTGAAATACTCATGCATTGAGTTTGTAACCTGCATTATTGGACATCAAGTCTGTAACCTAGTTGAATCATTGGAAACAGAGTATTAACATAACAACACCTTTTGCGTCTGTAGCCTAGTGCAATCATTGGAAACTGAGTCTGTAGGCTAGCGGAAGTATTCGATACCAAATCTGTAACCTAGTTAAATCATTGGACAAATGTATGTAACTTTGTGGGATCATTTGACATTAATTAAGATCGTAACCTAGCTGAATCATTGGATATTGAGTCTGTAACTAAGCAGAATCATTAGACACAGAGTCTATCAGTCTATTATAAATCATTGCACACCGTAAATGTAACAAGGGGGTAATGTAACCTACCTGAATAATTGTACACCAATCCGGAAGCTAATAAAATCATTTTATTGATGTACATGTATGTAACCTAGCGGAATCACAGGACAGTCTGTACCAAAGTAAAATCATTGTACATCAACTATGTAACCAGAGACATAAATAACATGTTATTTATGTCTCTGATGTAACCTAGCATAAACATTAGGCACCGACTAGTCTGTAACATAAAAGTATCATTAGACACAAAGTTTGTAACCTAGCAGAATCATAAGACCCAGAGTTTGTAACCGATCGAAATAAGTGCACACCGAGAATTAAGCTATAGTGGAATCCGTTCGCCGTTGAATCTGTAACCTGGCGGAATAACATGTATTAATACAGGGTCTGTAACCTTGTTAAATCTTTGGAAAAGTGTATGTACCCTAGTTTACCGGAAACATAGCGGAGTCATAGAACACCCACTATGTATTAAACATAAAGGAATCGATGGACGCCGTGTTTGTGACATAGTGGACACCTAGGGGGATCATTTGATTTGTAATCTAGAGGAATCGCTGCACATACAACTTGTTTACTAATTTTGCACGTCACTAAATCTTACGATAAACAAGACTTAAAGCTTTGAATTTTATCAGCCTGAAAGGAAAACTATTTGTAATTACTGTACAGGATGACTGCAGAGTAATTGAAACATAACAATAACTTTAACTTGCAGAAAAAGTGTTTCAATTTTAAAACAACAAGCACCCTTTCCCTACATACATGTAATTACATAATTCCTTTTTTTATATTTTAAGCATACGGAGTTTGAGTTAGATTATCTGCTGTAAAACAACGTGCCGATCACATATTTGTTTTTAATAAGAAATTTTGTAAAAACGTAAAACAAAGCATTTTATAGGGACGAAATGTAACCATGATTATGCAAACAGCCATTGCCCCCTCCAGGATTTGTCATGTCATAGGCGTCGGAACAGGGGGTGAGGGTGCTAGGGGGACTTAGCCCCCCCCCCTACTTTTTTTTGCAAAGTTAGACCTAACCATTAGGCACATAGCATCAGAGAGGGTTCAGCCCCCCCCCCCCCCCCCACTTTTTCTTGGAGCAAAGATAATTGTTCCTAAATTTACGTAGAAAAGATGGAAATAATGAGAAGTTGGAGTCATGGGTAAACTGCCCCCCCCCCCGCCCCCCTCCCCCCACGAAATAGCACTCTAGTTAACATAAGTCAGATTTATGTAGACATAAGAATCTAACAAGCTTTGTACAAGTCTGCATATCTATACTACTATATTAAAATAATAGACTCGAATTTTTAGTCTTTAATACCGAGAAATCGGAAGAATACTGTCTTTTGTTTTATATATTTTAAACATCTTTGGTACTTGAAGATTACCAATTTGTTTTTATTTTTTCTCAGTTAAGCTTCGCTAATTAATAATCAACGAAAATTCCTCAAAAAATCCCGGAAATCACCTGGATTTTTTGGATTTTACAATCTTGCACTTGCGCAATACATTCACACTAACGGGATCTTTAGTTTATATTTGTTTCCACAATATCACATCTGCCTGAATAAACTCAGAAATGATAATACAAATACGGGTAAATTTTCATTGGACTTTTGCTATATATTTTGTTCATATAAATTAATGATTTCTTATTAGAGAAAGTATAAAATAACAAATATACATTTCAACTAAGCACTTACTTTCATCTTCGTGATGACAAAAAATATTTGATTACATGCAAAAATGTTACATTATATTTGTTAGGAGAGAGATGATAGAATGTGTTTTATCGTAAAAATGAATAATGTCCTACAGACCCAGTTTTACAAAGAATATACGATTACGTGTACGTTGGTGAAAAGGTGTTGAGTTCTACCATTCTATGGATTAAAATTTTTAGTTGAAAGGTATTTGCAGTCTCAAAAAGGTTTGTTGTGATGTATTTGACTGTTATTTTCAAGGCAACATCATTCATTAACTTTCTCCAAAATCGTTCCAGAGCGATTCTGCAATTTTCTGCTACTTTACGGGTATAAGTAAGGGAGGGGCTTTTCCCGAGACACAGTTAGGTTATTCAAACTAAGGAAAGTGTAGTGAAATTAATAGCATTATTGTAGGCTTATAGCTTTGTTATGTAAATGTCAATAATAAGGTGTATCGATGTACCTATTTCTAAATGTTCGTTATGCAATGTCAACCCGTGCACGCACGGGTCAAAGTCTAGTTTTATTGTAAGGTGTTATAATTAGAACCATTTTAACAAGACCTTGGACTTCCAGTGGGGCGTAGCTATCTATTCCTTGCGTCAAAACAAGTTAAAAATGATGCTGTTTCAAATGAAATATGCACTGATTGCATAGTCTTAGCTCGAAAGCCAGACAAATCTTGTTGATTTGAAAGAGCCATGGCTGAGTGGCTAGCAATGAAATAGACAGGCCTACATCACATTGCTGTTTGACACAACTACCAAAGGCCAAGCTCTTGTTAAAATGGTTCTATATGAAAAGGACCATATACAGATTTACCAAATTCACATTTTTAGTTGATAAGTCAACTCATTCATAATCATATATAGCGGGGCAGGAGAAATAATGAAGGACCAGACCAGGATTGAAACCTGGCCCCCTGAATCTCTAGTGAGATGTTCTGCCAACTGAGCCATAATCGGAAAAGTTGATATAGATATTAGACAAGTCGACTTCTACATGTACCTGTAAATTGGTCAATATATAATCTTGATATAAGTTGTGGCAGAACTATGCAGTGTTATCATAAAAAAGTCATATTAATGATAATTAAAATGTTGATTTATTAAGTCAAATATTGTACAGGTCTGTGATTTTTTTTTCAGGACACTTGTACAGGTTTCTTATTAGGAGGTATAGGTGAATTGAACAAAAAGAGAGAACCAAATTTCCTTGTTGTCGACAAAAGTAAGAACAGTGAAGTTAACCATTCAAATTCACGAAGTCTCTATTTACCATTCAGATAAATAAACCTGCATATTAGATATCCTTAAAAATATTTAATATTTAAAAATTGTAAAAGTTAAAAATTGTTAGCAGATAGTACATGTAGTAGAAATCCATTATACATGTATAGTTATAAAAGTTCACATTCGGATGTGACTTTTATAATGAGATACTGATCTGAAATTGAAATAAATGTTATAAATTTAAAATACTTATTCCATTTACTACTAAAGGAGTGTTTAATATTAATTGGTTTCTATTCCTTCATGTATTTATTTTATGCTCTTTCATAATTTATAATCAGTCAAATATAACAGATATCAGTCTAAAAGCCGTTGATTTTGTTCTTTAGATACCAGCAGACATGACATTGAGGAAGCTTTCCGAGGATTTCTGAAGAGAGACGACATTGCCATTATTCTGATTAATCAGACAGTATGTACTGTTGTATAGTTTGCTTGTAGATGTCAATAAACTGAATATTATTAATGATCTTTGCTATATATGATTTCCGCCATGCAAAATTTCACTTCCATAGGAGATTGATGTGTATTCATCAGTTGCAGTTTTACAGGATTAGAATGATTTATTCAAAATCTATATAATATGTAACACCAGTAGCATGCTTAGCAATGTCATGAGTTATCGTCTCTTTAGATTGCAGAAGAAATCAGGTATGTTATTGATTCCCATGATCAGCCAATCCCAGCTGTACTAGAAATCCCCAGCAAAGATTCACCATACGATTCTAGTAAAGATTCCATTCTACGACGTGCCAAGGTAAAACTCTCGGTCAAATGTGTACTCCCACCTTTATTTGTGCTTATCAAAATATGTAGTTCTTTGTATGTAAGAATATGTGATTATAATTCCAAGTAGTTAAGAGTTGCTATAGATATGTCAAAAGTGAATTATATACAGTATGACAATTTTAATATACATGTATATAAAATAGACTTAGTATACTCGATTATGTACCATACAGTTTACTGGGGCAATATAGTACATCGATTCCATATTTATTTAATATTTATCAATTTGCCTTAAATGTGACAGTGACTTGAGCAGTCAAGTTAATAATAAGATCATAATGCAAGAACATTACATGTATAAATCAATTTCTGGTGGTTTCTTTGTAGGGCATGTTTTCTGCTGAGGACATGAGATGAGGATTGAGAGCTGTAGAGTAACTGTGGTTAATATATGTATATATGTGTAGTGTATTTACTCGGAGTCCGGATGCACCATTACTAGTGAATGGCAATATCAGCAAATCATTCAAGTCTGTTTGTGATGAATTATAAACATTCCATTGAAATTATGATAAGTTCAGATGTGCAGTCAATGAAACCTGGAAAATGATTGTATCTTTGACAACTTAGAGAGTAAAAATTCTTGGTAATATCTAGTCATTAGATGCTATATTTATTAAAAGAAAAAATATAAAGACCATGTCGTTTGTTGTTTATCATGATTTCTCAGTTTCCAAAACCTTGCAAAAGCATTGAACACCAAATATGTAGCTAAGCAGAATAATTAGACATTGTCTGTAACCTAGTGGAATCATTAGACATTGTGTCTGTAACCTAGTGGAATCATTAGACATTGTGTCTGAAACCTAGTGGAATCATTAGACATTGTGTCTGTAACCTAGGGGTATCATTAGACATTGTGTCTGTAACCTAGGGGTATCATTAGACATTGTGTCTGTAACCTAGGGGTATCATTAGACATTGTGTCTGTAACCTAGTGGAATCATTAGACATTGTGTCTGAAACCTAGTGGAATCATTAGACATTGTGTCTGTAACCTAGTGGAATCATTAGACATTGTGTCTGTAACCTAGTGGATTCATTAGACATTGTGTCTGTAACCTAGTGGAATCATTAGACATTGTGTCTGTAACCTAGTGGAATCATTAGACATTGTGTCTGTAACCTAGGGGTATCATTAGACATTGTGTCTGTAACCTAGTGGAATCATAAGATACTGAGCCTGTAACTAAGAGAGTATCATTGGACACAGAGTTTGTTACGTTTCTGAATAATTGTACAGCAATTCTGTACCTTAGTAGAGTCATTGGACAAATGTATGCACTGCTGAATTTGCAAAATCTTTGGACGTCAATTCTGTAAGCTAGTGCAGTCGTTGGACACAATAACATTGCAAAATCGTAGCTAATGAGAGGTGAAATACTCATGCATTGAGTTTGTAACCTGCATTATTGGACATCAAGTCTGTAACCTAGTTGAATCATTGGAAACAGAGTATTAACATAACAACACCTTTTGCGTCTGTAGCCTAGTGCAATCATTGGAAACTGAGTCTGTAGGCTAGCGGAAGTATTCGATACCAAATCTGTAACCTAGTTAAATCATTGGACAAATGTATGTAACTTTGTGGGATCATTTGACATTAATTAAGATCGTAACCTAGCTGAATCATTGGATATTGAGTCTGTAACTAAGCAGAATCATTAGACACAGAGTCTATCAGTCTATTATAAATCATTGCACACCGTAAATGTAACAAGGGGGTAATGTAACCTACCTGAATAATTGTACACCAATCCGGAAGCTAATAAAATCATTTTATTGATGTACATGTATGTAACCTAGCGGAATCACAGGACAGTCTGTACCAAAGTAAAATCATTGTACATCAACTATGTAACCAGAGACATAAATAACATGTTATTTATGTCTCTGATGTAACCTAGCATAAACATTAGGCACCGACTAGTCTGTAACATAAAAGTATCATTAGACACAAAGTTTGTAACCTAGCAGAATCATAAGACCCAGAGTTTGTAACCGATCGAAATAAGTGCACACCGAGAATTAAGCTATAGTGGAATCCGTTCGCCGTTGAATCTGTAACCTGGCGGAATAACATGTATTAATACAGGGTCTGTAACCTTGTTAAATCTTTGGAAAAGTGTATGTACCCTAGTTTACCGGAAACATAGCGGAGTCATAGAACACCCACTATGTATTAAACATAAAGGAATCGATGGACGCCGTGTTTGTGACATAGTGGACACCTAGGGGGATCATTTGATTTGTAATCTAGAGGAATCGCTGCACATACAACTTGTTTACTAATTTTGCACGTCACTAAATCTTACGATAAACAAGACTTAAAGCTTTGAATTTTATCAGCCTGAAAGGAAAACTATTTGTAATTACTGTACAGGATGACTGCAGAGTAATTGAAACATAACAATAACTTTAACTTGCAGAAAAAGTGTTTCAATTTTAAAACAACAAGCACCCTTTCCCTACATACATGTAATTACATAATTCCTTTTTTTATATTTTAAGCATACGGAGTTTGAGTTAGATTATCTGCTGTAAAACAACGTGCCGATCACATATTTGTTTTTAATAAGAAATTTTGTAAAAACGTAAAACAAAGCATTTTATAGGGACGAAATGTAACCATGATTATGCAAACAGCCATTGCCCCCTCCAGGATTTGTCATGTCATAGGCGTCGGAACAGGGGGTGAGGGTGCTAGGGGGACTTAGCCCCCCCCCTTCTACTTTTTTTTGCAAAGTTAGACCTAACCATTAGGCACATAGCATCAGAGAGGGTTCAGCCCCCCCCCCCCCCCCCCCCCACTTTTTCTTGGAGCAAAGATAATTGTTCCTAAATTTACGTAGAAAAGATGGAAATAATGAGAAGTTGGAGTCATGGGTAAACTGCCCCCCCCCCGCCCCCCTCCCCCCACGAAATAGCACTCATTAGGGTGTCCGGTCAAGTCGTACACAGACCAACTCGTATACAGGTCAACTCGTATACAAAATTTCCGCATAAAAACAATAATTGTTAAAACAACAAGCGCGATGTTTCTTGCTTCTCCAAACGGATGACTTCTTAAAGGCAAATTAAGATACTCCTCATTATTTTGTTGACTCTATAGTAACACAAGTCCTACTCTATTGTAGGTATGGGGTTATTTACTAAAATTGATGAAAATCTTATCATAGAAAGTATACGGGAATTTTTTGTATACGAGTTGACTTTCGGTTTAGCATACCTATTTTATATGCGGAATTTTTTGTATACTAGTTTACTTTTATTTTTTTTATGCGGAAATTTTTGTATACGAGTTGACCTGTATACGAGTTGGTCTGTGTACGACTTGACTGTAAATCCGGATTAGGTATATCATGATTTGGGGGGGGGGGGGGGGGAATTTTGATCGGTAAGAAAAATTTCTTTGGAACCATAGGTAACCCCCCCCCCCCCCACCACCACCACCACGGATTAGGATTGTCATGATTTTGGGATTTTTTTTTATTGATAAAGATCTCTGAGGATTAGTCAGCCCCCCCCCCCCCCACACACACACTTTCAATTTGCTTCCGACGCCACTGCATGTGACGTCCCTTCCTGAAACAACAGAATGATGAAGACATTTAACATGCATTTGTTTACACCAAACACCTGCAAATCAATCAGAACGGAACTATTTCGTTAAAATCAATAAAGTTTGGCACGGATTCAAAGTTAGCTCTTGATATATTCCATGTCTATAACATGATTGACTGGTCCATTAAATGTCTTGTCACTGAATTAGATTCACCAGGAAGGTAAGAAAATGAGGACAAACAGATTTCTGGAGGAACATTTGACATCGGTGAACAGAAAGTTGACAAAATGTTATGTATAGAGGTAAGATATTCTCTTATTTCCATAAATAGTCAAAATAAGGTTAATATCTGCATGTGCATATTGTGAACTGTTGCTGAATCCAAAACAATTCTGATCAATGCTTTTCTTGTAGAGTAACAGTTTCTCAATACATAATACAATTAAAGTCAAATATACGGACCAAGCAGAGAATGCCGAACTACAAATGTATATGATTTTAAATCTCCTTTGAATTTATTCTGTAGTCTTAAATTTTTTTTTTAAATCTTACCGTGTAGATTCATCGGGTATGACGCGTCATGTAGACTGACAAAATTCTCATGTACATACCATATTACGACAGAATTCAACATTGCTTAGCTGTTACTAGTGCGAAATGATTCAAGCTGGCCACAATTGCTTTACAGAATACAGAATAATATTAGATCCTTATGCTACTAGCTATTTTAAAAACAGCACAAAATCGTAAGTTAACGATTGGCCAACCTACTCAAGAATCGCCCCAGTTACACATTTTTGTTAAAATCCTGTAAATTCGATTAAAAAGTTCTACAAACTCAAACAAGAATATACTAGTTCATTGAATAGATTTATTAATACATGTGTTAATAATGTCTTCCCGTTTAAAGGGCATGGTCACGATTTTGGTCAAAAATTATTTTTCCGATTTTTTAAATATTTACAATGCTTCAGAAAGGCATTTTTAATAGGGAACCGAATTTTGAGTGTCATTTGTTGAGTTATAAGCAAGTTATAGAGCTTGAAATTCTTCGCTATGTTAACAAAGCGTTTGTTTACATTTTGAACGTTGAAGTAAAGGTTTCAGTTTTAAACCTAAAACGAATGTGTTAAACGTTAGCAACTGTTTATCTATGCTTAAAATAAATAAAAAGATTGACAAATAAGCTGGAATTTTTTTTTCACTGGTATATTGAACTTATGTAAACAAAAACAAGGTACGAGCCTTGTTTACATGTTAGAGAATTGTGAGCCCTGTATATTGCTTATAACTCTACGAAAGACTCTTAAATTTAATTTGATCATTATAAATGCATTTTTAAAGCATTGTAAATAATAAAAAAAAAAAAAAAATGACCAAAATCGTGACCATGCTCCTTTAATAAAATTTAGAATCATTCCTTACAGACAACTGACACGGCTTCTGTTATGACCGAACCCCCTTACGACAGACAAGACAGTGGCTATCCAGACAGCTTGGTTGCCTTGGAAACACATCATACATGTATTAGAAAAAACTATAAAAAACTTAAAGAGGAAATGGAACCAAACGAGATCCTTGATTATCTTGTTCAGTATGAAATTCTTGACACTGATGAAAACACCCACCTTCTGAAAGAATGCCGAGCAAGGAAGTGTGATATCATTTTACGTAAATTGATAAAGAATCCAGATCCAGAGAAATTTATCAAAATGATGAAAAATATAATAGCTGATGAATGCTGCAGTTTTGGGCACCTGTTATGTTCCGCTGCATATGCAATGGAAAGTTCAAATGATGGTAAATCAAAATGCACTATCATCACAAATTACTAGTATTTTACGACTCTTAGACTGTCTTGAAAAAGCCTTTTAATTTAATCCCTTTAAAGCCTTTATTTCATTTTTTAGGCTTAGATTCCTCAAACACACGTCTACATTACAATCTGAAGCAACACGGGAAACATCGAGAAAAGTTATTGACAGAAATTAGAAAACGCATTAATGTTTTGAGTTCCAACAGCATTTTGGACGATTTCCTCCAAGAGGATCTTATTTCTGTAGACGAGCATGAGGAAATATCACGCATTACAAACAAAGATGAAGCGGCGAAAAAGATTCTGAAATATAGTGAGAAAAACAGACCCGGGTCCTTTTCAAGAAAACTGCTCTCCATTTTGAAATTCCATGAATTAGATGATCTTGCTGAGAGCCTTCAGCAAGATGTACCGGCGGAGGGCGATACTGCAGGTTGTATACATGATTAATTCATACTAAGATAATGTAGCCCGACTTTCAAAAACTTTGAAATTCTGTTTTGATATTTTATCTCCGTTTTGGAACTAAACCATTAACCTGTGTTTCTCATCTCCAGACAATGAAAGACCACTAACAGTTGAAATGGTGAACGGATGGATGTTCCTCCCTACCGAAGGTAGTTGCAACCTTATTTTCCATACAGTTAAATACTGATTAAAATATCATTTCAAAAATATGTTTTATTCATTTTGGAATCATTTTTTTGGCCTTGGTATGTACATATGTATAATTGTGTTGCCAAATTAAAGTTAATCAATATTTTAGTACCCTTACCTAAGGGCTAGTATAAGAAATATTTCTAGCGAAAAAAGAATATCATTTACCAGAAAATTTGTTGCACCACAAGTTATATTTAATATGTCAGCCTCCAGCTCTACTGTTAAATCAGTGGAATTGAGAATCACACATGTTGACGGCAGTGAAAGCTTAAGAGTATACAGAGCTCTGAAACAAGAAATTCCAGAATCAGAAGACAAGATTATGCAAGGAATACACTCAACCATTGATCGTTTGTCGGAGGGGTCCATTACAATCTGGCTACGCACAGAATCCAGCGACGCAAAGGAAAAATTGAGACATTTCATAGAAAGTGGAGACATTTCCACATTCTTAGAAAGTTTGTTCAAGACGAAGGGCGTTCGGAAACTTTTGACAAAGGATAAATACAAAATACAAATTGAAATCAAAGTTAAGAATGCTACTGAAGGTACACATATAATGCAAACATGTACATGTCAATTTAATAAAATTTTAAAATATACAATACATTGCATAATAATTTCTAACTGTATAGAATCATTGATACCCATTCATGAAACGGTGGATAATTTTCTGTAAGAATGACATCTTCATTATTTATCATGTAACTTAATCTTCATTTTGAGGTTCCAAGCCAACTGCATTTCAACCAAAGAAAGAGTCTGACACGAGGCACAAAGCCCGTTTGGACCGATGTGAAAGCTTTTTATTGGAAGAGCTAGAACCAGGATGTTTGGTACGGGACACAGAGATGGGACATATCTTTAGTTCTGTAAAGGCGGACATAGAAAACAGGAAAACCAGGACGGACAAAGTAAAGTTGTTGTTGGAACATCTAAAAAAGGAGTCCGAAGAAACGATTGAACTTGTACTAGACAGACTGAAAGAGAAAAACAGATATGTTTATGATAAACTGTTTCCAAACGTGGAAAAATTCCAAGATTTAGGTGAGTATTAATTAAAGTAAAAGTAGTAAAGAAGTACCAACTGAGAAATCTGACAACATAAAAGACAATGAATTTTCTGCATACATACAATGTAAACTCTATATCGTCTCTATATGTATTATTTATCCATGGAAAATGCTATGTTTCACTTATACTTACCCCTAATCGTCGTCAATGGTGTCAATGCATGCAGGCCTTTTAATTACATGTATATGGAACAATTTTCGTTGTAACGTAATTTGAAGCAATATTTTCAGACATCGAACACATCAAGAGCAATATCCTGGACAATTTGCCGGAGATATTAGATGTGATGAGTGTCGCAGCCCTTCAGACCCCTTTCGTGAGTGCTGGGATCATGTCTTACGAGGAGCTCGACTCGCTACACATGAGCAGCGAGAGTGTTCGAACAGAAAACTTACATTTTGTTCGGATGGTTTTACATAGAGGAGATGAAGCCGTCAGGATTTTTCTTGTCGCCCTTGAAAACTCAATTGGAATGGACATTAAAAGACTTTTAAATAAAATGGACACACTCCAAGTTAGCAAAGGTATAGCAGTAACACAAATTATTGAGCAATGCAAGATTTTTAAATCCCTAATTTTTATGACTTTTATTGAAGGACAAGTTGTATTGATAATTTGTGTTCTATTTTATAGATGAAAGAAGGAACGCAAAAATTGAATATGAAGCTTTTAATGAGGAAAATGGATTATTGTTCCAAGGAAACTTTTTGCTGGAGCTTATGTCAGAAGGTAATGTCTGTAATTACCTAAATGATCCGTAGAGCAATGAAAATGACGAGCTTGTGTTAAGATTAGAAATGTTCTTTATCCAAGGCAAAAGCGAAAATATGAATTCAGAGTGTCTGTATGTCAGAGAGGAAGAACCGCAGCAACACTTCGAACATCCGGGTCTTGAACAGCCGGGCAGTCAGTCCGAGGAATCCACCTCCTCAGACAGTGTAAATATGTGAATAGTGTTGTATACGTATTTATATCTCTCTCTCTCTCTCTCTCTCTCTCTCTCTCTCTCTCTCTCTCTCTCTCTCTCTCTCTCTCTGTACGTGTAGTAAAGTTAGAGGATGAGCACATACTGTATACATTTAAGATATTTCATTAATATTTTGCCCGCGCTATTTACGACTTTCCTTTTTTGTCATTCCTTTTTTCTGCTATTTAATGTGTACATTTCCTTAGTATCATATGCGCCTTAGATATTGAATAAACCCATATAACCGACACTGTAGGATTCAAATGGCAATATGCAGAGAGATGTATCGAGCAAGGAGTCACTGATTAGAGAATTGGAATCCGACACATCAAGTATACTTTCGTAAGTTTACTATCATTTCAATTTAAATTGGTAATATTGTTAGCGTTTAACGTTCATGTAACCAGTAATCTCGAAGAATAAATGATAGCTATAATAAAACTTTAATTATTCAACTTCTTTTCATCAGGAAACTGACGAGAAAACTAGGAAAAGTAGAATACGTCGTTGATATACGATGCATATTATCAACGCGAGATGTTAGCAAAAGGGCACGAATGGTGAGTCCGAATATATTCCTGACACGTAGACCAATCTTGTGGCTAAATAGTATTTGTTTAAAATTTGAATTGAAAACATTGCATGTTTTCCTCATTACAATAAAATGATAAAACTTATTAAGGAGTTACGGAGTAAAAGAATTCAATTTTATGAGAACCATGATTTTTCTTGATGATCCCTGAAATAATTATTCTAATTCTAACTAACTTATATAGGAGAGAGTAAAGACGAAATATCCTAAAAAGTACGGCGCAATCAAAGACGAGGTTTTAAAACTAAACACTGTTTTAAACAAACTGCAAAGTCTGAGTAAGTTATCATATACCAGATGATACTGTATAAAACTTCGTCCGTATCAAATTCACTTTATAATGACTGCTATCATTCATAAAAGCAGGTCGCATCTTCAAGGATGGTGGTGGTGATGATGATGATGGCGATGGCGATGATGATGATATCGAGCAGCAACTTGTAGAAGATTTGTCAGAGGTTTGATTTTAGTTGATAGATTTTTTAAGAGAAAGTAATAGAGTGTAACCCATATAGAGAGCACATTTTAATTCTGATTTATACGGTTTTTCTTTAAGACTCTATCTTTGACGGAAACAACTCGTAATGAAAGTCAAATGTCAGCTTTGGTGGTTAAATCGACGGATGAGGGTACGTAATACACGAAACTGTAAAGTCTGAGTAAGTTATCATGAATGTGAATAAAACGTTGTTCTTATCAAATTCACTTTATAATCTCTGCAATCATCCATAAAAGCAGGTCACATCTTCAAGGATAAGGTTGGGTTTCTTACCAATTGGAATGGTGATGATAAGGATGATGATGATGATGGTGGTGGTGATGATGGCGATGATGATAATGAGCCGCTACTTATAGAGGATTGGTCCGAGGTTTGATTTTAGTTTATAGATTTTTAAGAGAAAGTATTGGAGTTTAAGGTGATTAGAGAGCACATTTTACTTCTGATTTATGCGCTTCTTCTTTAAGACTCTATCTTCGCCGGAAACAACTCTTCGTTTTCAGAGACAACTGTCAGCCTTGGTTAAATCGACAGACGAGGGTACGCAATTCTACATATGACAAAAAACATCTTAAACTTTCATTATATGATTATAGATATAAAATAAGATACATAGATCTGTAGATATTCAATATACTGTATACAGGGTTATTTCCGCCCGTGTTATTTTCGTCCTTTTAACTGACAAGCGGTTTCGCCCCGTTTAGAATTCGTCCAGACAAAGTTGTGTTAAGACAGATTGTTTGAGACATTGGATTTCGTCCAGTTTTAAATTCGCCCGCTGACAACGAGGGCAAAAGAGATGAAAATAAAACGGGAGCAAATATTTCCTTGAATACAGTAATATCAATAGAATTATTAACATTAAAATATACAGTGTAGGATTTAAGCAAGAGGGCATTGTTAAAAAACCCAAATCTATTAATTCGTTTTAACTCGTATTGCAATCTGTATGACTGTCTAGACAGTGCCATGGACAGCGATGAGGATGTACCGGAGGATCTAAATGTTCTCAGTCGAAAATCTTCCAAATACCAGAGGTGATACAAGCTTAATTAAAAACTCGAGTGCAAATTGAAGGAAGATTAGTTTTAAAATGTGTTTTACTATGATTAATTTTATTTTTACATTTCAGCATCTTAGTGGGAAAGTTGCATGAGCTTGAGACTGTGCAAAATGTGATATATATTTTCAGAGTCATATCGGAAGAAGAAATGCAATTGGTAACTATAAAGCATTTGTGAACGTTGAATGTATGTTGAAAATTTACATTAACACTGAACTAGATTATAAACAACACATGCATCAAACATTACAATGTATGAAGATTATCTGGAAAGTGTTTAATTTACTCAAAACGATCTTATTGGTTGTTATTGTAATGAATATCAATTTTCATTGTCGATTGAAATAAAATAACTCGTTTTCGGGGGGAAAATATCATGTATGACAGAGATACAGGAATCGAAATTACGATAGTTCGATAATCGATTAAACCACTGACCAAAAAGTTTGAGACATGTTAAAATGAAAAGAAAAAAAACACTCTCTATACTCTAAAACAACATATTTTCTTCACAGATGGCAGTTAAGAACATTCTGAACGAAGAACAGTATAAAAGGCTAGAAAAATACATTATCAAGCTTCAAGTCATCAGTAACAAAATAGAGGAAGCGACATGGTTGGCAAAAGTGGCGTAATAAATGAACATGAGTGTCTTTGTATGAATGCAGCGGACGCATGTGAATGTGACTCCTTTCAATAAAGTATAGGTTTACTTTTATTATAAAGTAACTGTATGCTTTAAGCAATGAAATACAGCAAAACACATTTCATGACACAATTAGAACAAAGAATCTGCAGCTTAATATCCATTTATGTTATGGAGTAAAGAAGATAATTAATGGAACAGCCACCGCCAAAAACCCGGAGGCGACATTGTAGGAACAGCCATTATGGTTATCGTGAAGCCAAGGGTTATCGTGAAGCCAAGGGTTTATCTCGTTATTGCAATTTTCCGAGTAGCAAAACTTGAAACAGTCGTTGTTTGGATTGGAGTATATGCAGTCGCCCGTAACTAGTTGAGGTTCACAACCGCGCAAGACAGAGTTGATCTTTCCAGTTTCTGTAAAAAAAAAAAAAAAATCCAAAAAATCCCCTAAAAAACCAAATCCTAAATATTTGGAATTGAAATTTTTGTGCCTTGAATCTTAATATTTTTGACGGACGGTATACTGAGTATTTATTTAAACATGGAATACATACTCTCATTGATTTGTTTGCGGTGCGAACAAGACCAGGTACTATTGCAATGAATGAAAGTCGTAATGGATGCCGGGTCATTCAAACATTGGAAGTCCTTTTCCTGTGTGAAATCAATTCCGGCACATGACAGGCAGGTAAAGTATCGGACATGATTGGACCAAGCAACTGAAATAAAAATGTCCTCGTGGAGAGAGAGAGAGAGAGAGAGAGAGAGAGAGAGAGAGAGAGAGAGAGTAAAATAATGTTTGTTTAATCGCTTACCATACACTCCAAACTTTGAGCACGATACTTATGATATTTAAAAAGCAATATACCCGGTATATGAAATGTACATGTAATCAACATTTTAGAATATCTATTAACTTTATGTCTTCATGTTTGAAAATCTTAAAATCATATTTAAAATTTGGAAAATATCAATAAATAATATTTTGATAATATGATTAAGTTACCTTGTACTAGTAATGATGAAAAAACCAAAAAGACAGAGGTTTTCATGTTTCTTTTCGACTCCATTGCAAGCAGAATACGGGGCTTCCGGATGTCGATAAATGCAGTTTAAGCTTGAAATCGCTAGATGGTTCGGTAACTAGAATTTGTACTGAATGAGACATCTTCCCTTATCACGAAAATCGGAGGCCCACGCCTTTTTGGGTGTTTCGACGGACCGTAGTTAGTCTGTGAAGTGGTTTTCCCGTCTTATCTCATTAATACAAATTAAACATTACACAGAGATGTTGTTACATAAGCTGCCCATGCAGGAATACGTGCACGTGACAAACCCGTAATTTTCGGAACATCCATTTTTGGGATAGTCTCGGCATGCAGGACCGAAATACTGAATCTACTTGTTTTGTGCCTGAAGTGACATGGATAGTGGCTCATGACGAAACAGATCTTTAATAAATTCTACATGGGTAATACGGAGAAAACTATACTTCTTGAGTTGTTATGAATTGAAGTAAATATACTTCATATTTATATTTGGATATTTTAAAAAGAATAAAACAAAATAAAATAAATGGAGCTAACAAATAAAACGAAAACGGCAAGAAAAGCATTCAGCTTTTTTTAAAATACCTTTTAACAAGTTCATTTGTTCTAAAATACGATTTAGTTCATTAAGTGCGACCGAGTGTAGAGTACAGTGTGAAAGGTGATTAATAAAAAAACCCACTACAAATTGTAAGATAAATTATTTAATTTTTGATATGATTGTTTATTAATATTAAAGGCCAAAAACCTTTTTACATACTTCTGAAATACCGGTATTTTTTTTAATTTTTTTTTTTACAAAATTCGTAAAAAATGACCCCAGAAAATTTTCAAATGTCTTCGAATATTCTATGATTTAGATACCCCCCCCCCCCAACAAAACCTGATTCCCCATAAAATTGAAATGCGTAAATACCAACTATATATATATCAAAGAAAAATAAAGTATGTCGTCTTACGTATATTGAAGCGATCCTCTGTGTAGCAGTAGTTTTTGCAGGGTCGGGAGTCGTCGTGGATAGATATTTGTTCCGTATTGTTCACACATTCCGTCTTCATCCATGGCTTGTTCACGGTGAATGAACAAGTAAAACATTGGTTTCCGTTCGGAGTGGTTACCATTGCAACCGATCCTGAAACATTATAGATGACTTTTTTACATTTCAGAATACATCTTTGCTTTATAAAATAAACACACGACGAACACGCCTCACTAAAAAAAACCCTCTTTTGAAGCTACTCTAGGCGCAGGACTACTTAACCCTCCAAGATAACGAAATTATACTAGATACATATACACTAATCTCTCCTTCTATATAAAGTGAAGATTTAAATATCATTAACAATGAGAAGATAGACATCTCAAAAGACCATGTTTTATAAAAAACATTTAGACGAATGAGAATTGTAGAGTGGCTGAGATCGACCTAAACAACATACAAGTAGTTGAAGGTCACTGCACCGGCCCTATCTCATTCACAGGCACATGTTGGTAGAAATCTGAACCATAATTTAAAAAGAAAGAAAATACACGTGGGCTTTAAACAAAGACGCTTTTAGCCACATGACAAAGGGAATTTTATGGCATATGATTTTACACAAAGATGACCTGATACGTCCTTAACCCCTGACCATGAAAAGTTGGTTCAAGGTTACTACACAATATATTCACTCGAACACTCCCTGGGTAAAATGTGATTCTGACTGTGTCATGCAAGGATTGGGCAATATGCTGGGATTTTACACAGAGGTCCATATGCCCTTGACGTCTGACCCAGAAAGCCGGTTCCAGGCCACTAGACACTCCTTTACCCAGGAACACTCTTTTGGTAGTTATTGAGCTAGATAGGATGAATGTGAAAAAAAAATGAACTTTGTTCATAATCATTGCACAATCCTTTCACGTAAGCTCTCTTTTGGTAAAAGTTGACCAAAGAGCAGAAAATATTTGCATTTTAGAAGGATTTCATATAAAGATGTTATTAGACCTTGAACTTTGACCATGACAAGTGATTCAAGATCACTGCACATCTTTTACTTATGAAAATTTATAAAGAGAGGCTTAAGCCAAAATGGGCCAAGCTACACGTACATATGTATAAAAGAGACAAGGTGCTCCGAAGTGATGGTTGATGAACAGACAGACGAACTTGATGATAATTATTGGAGACTTAAACTAAATGCGAACTAAATTCAAACGATATAAAAATAAATTGAAAAGATAAGATCAATCGACACCCACACACATATACACAACAAAACACAAATTAATGATACATGTATAAGTAAAGCACGTGCTAGGAGAGAAAACTCAAGTTATATGACATATGTTCGCAGATTATTAGCGGTTGTATTTACCTGTTCTAAAAAGGAATCTAAGACAATTTAATGTTTTTAAAAGTCTTTCGCTTGTTATCAATGCACTGTCTCTTGAATGTTTGATATTGAATTTAAGAATATTAATAAGAACTCTGTACACATTCTTAAATAAAAAAGCAATTCGTAAACTGTATCTTTATAAAAAAAAAAGTCAGATTAAATTAATTATAAATGATAGCAAATGATTAACAATCTTCTTAAAGAAATAGAACATCCTGTTCACTTAGATCATCATTAATACATTCGTGCGATTATTTAAAAACACATTAGAGGGCTTGTTAAACTTAAGAAGTGAACAGACAAATTTAAAATTAGTTTACTTATTTTTTTTCCAATGTGTTTCATGTTATTTTTAAGTTAAACAAACACATCGGGGAGCTTGTTAAAATTAAGAAGTGAAAAGACAAATTTAGAATTAGTTTACTTAATTTTTTTTTTCAATTTGGCTTAAGTTATTTTTTAGTTAAACAAAATTAACTTTAGAATTTCTGAATTCATTTTATAATAAGGATATATTGATTATAATGAATAAGAGGTATTATAGTTTCAAGAACATCGTTCGAATATGTTTTAAATAAAACTACTAGTACATATGTTTTGAAATAATAAACAATGATGTAAAATAAAAGTATCCATGCGACAACCATGCTCATATTAATAGAAATCTTCTCGAGGTAACAATGCGCTCTACATTTGTTATGACAGAAGTTAGTTTTACAACATATCATCAGTCCTGTAAAGGCGGATATAGAAAACAGGAAAACCAGGACGGACAGAGTCAAGTTGTTGTTGGAACAAACAGGAGTCCGAGGACACGATTAAACTTGTGTTAGACAGACTGAAAGAGAAAAACAGATATATCTATAATACACTGTTTCCAAACGTGGAAAAATTCCAAGATTTAGAGTATTTAATTAATGTAAAAGTAGTAATCAATTACATACTGAAAAATCTGACAACATAAAAGAGGATGAATTTTTTGCATACATACAATGTTAACTATTTATCGTCACTATATGTATTATTTGTCCATGGAAAGTGCAATCTTTCACTTATACTTACCCCTAATCGTCGTCAATGGTGCCAATGCAAGCCTTTAAATTACATGTATATGAAACAATTTTCGTTGTAACATACTTTGAAGTAATGTTTTTAGACATCGAACAAATCAAGAGTAATATTCTTGACAATTTACCGGAGATATTAGATGTGATGAGTGTCGCAGCCCTTCAGACCCCTTTCGTGAGTGCTGGGATCATGTCTTACGAGGAGCTCGACTCGCTACACATGAACAGCGAGAGTGTTCGAACAGAAAACTAACATTTTGTTCGGATGGTTTTACATAGAGGAGATGAAGCCGTCAGGATTTTTCTTGTCGCCCTTGAAAACTCAATTGGAATGGACAACAAAAGACTTTTAAATACAATAGAAACTCTCCAAGTTGGCAAAGGTAAAGCAGTAACAAAAATAATTGAGCGATGCAAGATTTTTAAATCCCTAATTATAATGACTTTTATTGAAGGACAAGTTGTATTGATAATTTATGTTCTATTTTAAAGATGAAAGAATGAACGCGAAAATTGAATATGAAGCTTTTAATGAGGAAAATGGATTATTGTTCCAAGGAAACTTTTTACTGGAGCTAATGTCAGAAGGTAATGTCTGTAATTACCTAAATAATCCGTAGAGCAATGAAAGTGACGAGCTTGTGTTAAAATTAGAAATGTTCTTTATCCAAGGCAAAAGCGAAAATATGAAAACAGAGTGTCTGTATGTCAGAGAGGAAGAACCGCAGCAACACATGGAACATCCGGGTCCTGAACAGCCGGGCAATCAGTCCGAGGTATCCACCTCCTCAGACAGTGTAAGTATGTGAATAGTGTAGTATTTATATTCTCTCTCTCTCTCTCTCTTTTATTTTTCTGCTTTTATTATTTACAATGCTTTAGGAATGCATTTCTAATGATCAAATGAAATTTGGGTGCCAGTCGATGAGTTTTAAGCAAGATACAGGGCTCACAATTCTTCGTCATGTAAACAAGGCTCGTGCCCTGTTTTTATTTACATAGGTTCAATAAACCAGTAAAAAGTTTTTTTCAAGCTGATTTGTCTATCTTCTTATTCATTTAAAGCATAAATAAACAGTTCCATTTATTTAAGGTCTAAAACTGGAATTTACACTTCAACATTCAAAATGTAAAGAAACGCTTTGTTTACATAGCGAAGAATTGTAAGCTCTGTAACTCGCTAATGACTCAACAAATGACACTCAAATTTTGGTTGCCTATTACAAATGCCTAACTGAAGCATTGTAAACATTAAAATCGAGAGAAAAAAAATAGACCAAAATCGTGACCATGCCCCTTTGAATAAATCCATTGACCGACACTGTAGGATTCTAGTGGCAACATACAGAGAGATGTATCGAGCAAGGAGTCACGGATTAGAGAATTGGAATCTGACACATCAAGTATAATCTCGTAAGTGAACGATCATTTCAATTTAAATTGGTGATATTGTTAGCGTTTAGCGTTCATGTAACCAGTAATCTAGAAGAATAAATGATAGCTAGAATAAAACTTTAATTATTCAACTTCTTTTTTATCAGAAAACTGACGAGAAAACTAGGAAAAGTAGAATACGTCGTTGATATACGATGCATATTACCAACGCGAGATGTTAGCAAAAGTACACGAATGGTGAGTCCAAATACATTGTATATTCCTGACACGAAGAACAAGAAGAACAATCTCGTGGCACACTAGAATGTGTTTAAATTTGAATTGAAAACAGTTCATGTTTTCCTCATTGAAATAACCTGATAAATCTTATTAAGGAGTTACGGAGTTAAGGCCTTCAATTTTATGAGAACCATGGTTTTTCTTGATGATCCCTGCAATAATTATTCTAATTCTAAACTAACTTATATAGGAGAGAGTAAAGACGAAATATCCTAAAAAGTTCGACACAATTAAAGACGAGGGTTTAAAACTAAACACTGTTTTAACCAAACTGCAAAGTCTGGGTAAGTTATCATATACATGTACCATAATGAAGATAAATAACTTCGTTCGTATCAAATTCTTCATAATGCCTGCAATCATCCATAAAAGCAGGTCGCATCTTCAATGGTAAGGTTGGGTTTCTTACCAATTGGAATGATGATGATGATATGGATAATGATGGAAATGATGATGGTGAAGGCGATGATGATGATATCGAGCAGCAACTTATAGAAGATTTGTCAGAGGTTTGATTTTAGTTTATGGATTTTTTTTTAAAGAGAAAGTAATTGAGTGTGAGCCATTTAGAGAGGACATTTTAATTCTGATTTATACGGTTTTTCTTTAAAACTTTATCTTTGTCCGAAACAACTCGTTTTGAAAGTCAAATGTCAGCTTTGGTGGTTAAATCGACGGATGAGGGTACGTAATTCACAAAACTTTAAATTCTGAGTAAGTTATCATGAAGGTGAATAAAACTTCGTTCTTATCAATTTCACTTGATAATCTCTGCAATCAACCTTAAAAGCAGGTTGCATCTTCAAGGATAAGGTTGAGTTTCTCACCAATTGGAATGATGATGATAAGGATGATGATCATGATGATGGTGGTGGTGATGATGATGGCGATGATGATAATGAGTCGCTTCTTATAGAGGATTGGTCCGAGGTTTGATTTTAGTTTATAGATTTTTAAGAGAAAGTAGTGGAGTTTAAGGTGATTAGAGAGCACATTTTAGTTCTGATTTATGCGCTTTTTCTTTAAGAATCTATCTTCACCGGAAACAACTCTTCGTTTTCAGAGACAACTGTCAGCTTTGGTGGTTAAATCGACAGACGAGGGTACGCAATTCTACATACCGAACATGTATGACAAAACATCTTAAACTTTCATTATATGATTATAGACATAAAATAAGATACATGTACATAGATCTGTAGATATTCATGTACTGTATACAAGGTTATTTTAGCCCGTGTTATTTTCGCCCTTTTAGCTGACAAACGGTTTCGCCCCGTTTAGAATTCGCCCAGACAAAGTTGTGTTAAGACAGATTGAGACATAGGAATCCGCCCAGTTTTAAATTCGCCCGCTGACAACGAGGGCAAAAGGGGTAAAAATAAAACAGGGGCGAAAATTTTCTTGCATACAATAATATCAATAGAATTATTAACATTTAAATATACACTGTAGGACTTAAATAAGAGGGCTTTGTAAAAAAAAAAACCCACTGTAAATCTATTAATTCGTTTTAACTCATATTGCAATCTGTATGACTGTCTAGACAGTACCATGGACAGCGATGAGGATGTACCGGAGGATCTAAATGTTCTCAGTCGAAAATCTTCCAAATACCAGAGGTGATACAAGCTTAATTAAAAACTCGAGTGCAAATTGATAGAAGATCAGTTTTAAAATATGTTTTATTATGATTTTTTTTTTTACATTTCAGCATCTTAGTGCGAAAGTTGCATGAGCTTGAGACTGTGCAAAATGTGATGAATATTTTCAGAGTCATATCGGAAGAAGAGATGCAATTGGTATCTATAAAGCATTTGTGAACGTTGAATGTATGTTAAAAATTTACATTAACACTGAACTTTATCATAAACGACACATGCATCAAACATTACAATGTATGAAGATTATCTGGAAAGTGTTTACTTTACTCAAAACGATCTTATTGGTTGTTATTGTAATGAATATCAATTTTTTTAATTGTCGATTGAAATAAAATAATCGGGAGGAAAATATCAAAGACATGTATGACAGAGATTCAGGAATCGAAATTACGATAGTTCGAAAATCAATTAAATCACTGACCTTAAAAGTTTGAGACATGTTAAAATGATAAAAAATAAAACACTCTCTATACTGTAAAACAACATATTTTCGTTACAGATGGCAGTTAAGAACATTCTGAGCGAAGAACAGTATAAAAGGCTAGAAAAATACATTATCAAGCTTCAAGTCATCAGCAACAAAATAGAAGAAGCCACAGGGTTGGCAAAAGTGGCGTAATAAATGAACTTGAGTGTCTTTGTATGATTGCAGCGGACGCATGTGAATTGACTCCTTTCAATAAAGTAAAAGTTTACTTTATAAAGTAACTGTATGCTTTAAGCAATGAAATACAGCAAAACACATTTCATGACACAATTAGAACAAATAATCTGCAGCTTAATATCCATTTATGTTATGGAGTAAAGAAGATAATTAATGGAACAGCCACCGCCAAAAACCCGGAGGCGACATTGTAGGAACAGCCATTAGGGTTATCGTGAAGCCAAGGGTTTGTCTCGTTATTGCAATTTTCCGAGTAGCAAAACTTGAAACAGTCGTTGTTTGGATTGGAGTATATGCATTCGCCCGTAATTAAGGGAGGTTCACAACCGCGCAAGACAGAGTTGATCTTTCCAGTTTCTGTGAAAAAACAAAAAACAAAAAAAACAAATGTTAAATACATTGTATTTGCAATCCAAATTTTTGTGCCATAAATCTTAAAGAGACAGTACGGCGCATCTTATCGAAAAACCGACTTGAAAAAATTTTCCGATCGGGTTCGGTATTTTTGTACTGCTCATGAATGTATAAACTTTTAGAAAATTACAAAGCTCTCCATGCAATAAATCTATTTATTTCATTAAAATTAATAATTACGTATAACCTATCACATAAATAAATCGCAACGTGTTCGGGGTTCAGCCTTCTATACTATTACGCATGCGTATTTACTGTAAAAAAAACACATGCAGGGCTTGCGAAAAATCTCCTGGACAGGTTTGTTGATAAAATATGTCTTTTCTACTTCTCATAGGTAATAACTGTTCAAAGTTTTTAAAATAGCCACAGTTATTATTTTGTAAGCATGTATTTTTCGTGTTTATCATTGGAGTTGCTACAACCTAAATTTATTTTTATAAATGAGGCCCCTTGAGGGGTTATTTGACATATTTATGTTATTTTTATTTTCATTTTTAAATGAACCTAAATTGGTAAACCATTTATAAATTATCGAGTAAGTAAGGGTGTGTTTCATTTAGAGAATCGCTTTAACCTCGTTTTCCATGATGACTGTAGTGGAACGAAGATCTTATAGTTTTCAGCACGTGTCAATTACTGTCAATCAAAGTCCACGTGGTACAAATAAACGATATAAGATTATTCCGGTTTGTACGACCCTTGAATTTCCGGAAGCTCATAATTACGTTAATTAAGTATGTAAAAGGGATTTTCATGTATTTCAACTATTACAATAAACGTTATTTCTTATTTTCTAACTATACAATAGGTAAATCTGAAGTTATTCACACATGTGTTTTCAGCTGTACTGTCTCTTTAATGTTTGTGACGGACGGTATACTGAGTATTTATTTAAACACGGAATACATACTCAGATTGATTTGTTTGCGGTGCGAACAAGGCCAGGTACTATTGCAGTGAATGAAAGTCTTAATGGACGCTGTGTCATTCAAACATTGGAGGTCCTTTTCCTGTTTGAAATCAATTCCGGAACATGACAGGCAGGTGAAGTACTGTACATCATTGGACCAAACAACTGAAATAAAAATGTCCACGTGGAGAGAGAGAGAGAGAGAGAGAGAGAGAGAGAGAGAGAGAGAGAGAGAGAGAGTAAAATAATGATTGTTTAATCGTTTACCATACACTCCAAACTTTGAGCCCGATATGATATCAAAGCAATATACCCGGTATATGAAATGTACATGTAATCAACATTTTACTTTATTATACTTTCATGTTAAATACTGAAATCTGATTGGTTTAGACACAGTTGATAATCCGTTCTATTACCCTCAGCGTTAGCAACACACTTAGTAATGGGTAACACAACGAATTGTTACATGCGCGTAAATTATGCGCGTATGGTTCGCCGTAGAATTAACGTCATTTCTATTTAAAAGCAGTAAAAACATCAATAAAATTAAGACATTCAGTATAATAAAATAAATAGTACCTGTTTGGGAGGATAACAGTTGAAGTTGAAACCCCTCGAAAACCATTGTCAACCTCCGCTTCGCGTCGGTTGACAATTGTGTTCTTGGGGTGTCAATTTCAACTGTTACCCTCCCAAACAGGCACTATTTATATAATATCGATCTATTACCTTTATGTCTTTTCATGTTTGAAAATCTTAAAATCATATTAAATGATCGGAGAATAAATAATATTTTCATAATATGATTAAGTTACCTTGTACTAGTATTGATGAAAAAACCAAGAAGACAGAGGTTTTCATGTTTCCTTTCAACTCCATTGCAAGCAGAATACGGGGCTTCCGGATGTCGATACATACAGTTTAAGCTTGAAATCGCTAGATGGTTCGGTAACTAGAATTTGTACTGAATGAGACATCTTCCCTTATCACGAAAATCGGAGGTCCACGCCTTTCTGGGTGTTTCGATGGGCCGTAGTTAGTCTGTGAAGTGGTTTTCCCGTCTTATCTCATTAATACAAATTAAACATTACGGTGATTAGAGTAGGAGGCGCACATATTTCCGATATTTGAGATTTCGCGATTTGATCCGATTCTTAAACAAACAAACAAACAAACAGACGCCAAAGATTCATTGTTTTCAATCATTTACTTTAAAAATGTACATTGTGTAACATTTACAAATAAATAACACAACTATGAGACTTTACAAATGAAAAATGCAGTGAGACCAGGAGAGAAACTGAAAATCATCCTAAAAGACTTGCAAACACACAGTAAATCACAACAAGAATTGATAGGTTTTGTGTGGCCGCCTTGGAACAGTCGAAGTTATCACAAAATGTCACATGGTCTGTACCCACAGAAATGTTGTTACATAAGCTGCCCATGCAGGAATACGTGCACGTGACAAACCCGTCATTTTCGGAACATCCATTTTTGGGATAGTCACGGCAGGACCGAAATACTGAATCTACTTGTTTTGTGCCTGAAGTGACATGGAAAGTGGCTTATGACAAAACAAATCTTTTATAAATTCTACATGAGTAAGACAGAGAAAATTATACTTTTTGAGTTATTATGAATTGAAGGAAATATACTTCATATTTATATTCATATTTGGATATTTTGAAAGGAATAAAATAAAAATAAATAAATCGAGCTAACAAATAAAACTAAAACGGCAAGAAAAGCATTCAGCCTTTTTTTTTTTTTTTTTTACCTTTTAACAAGTTCATTTGTTCTAAAATACGATTTAGTTCATTAAGTGCGACCGAGTGTAGTGTACATTGCGAAAGGTGATTCATAAAAAAAACCACTACAAATTGTAAGATTAATTATTTAATTTTTAATAAGATTGTTGATTTATTTTAAAGGCAAAAACATTTTTTACATACTACTGAAATACCGTTATTTTTTTTTATTTTTTTATTTTTTTTTTTTTACAAAATTCGTAAAAAAAATGACCCCAGAAGATTTTCAAATGTTTGCGAATGATTTTATGATTAAGATACCCCCACCCCTACAAACAAATCCTGATTCCCCTCAAAATTGAAATGCGTAAATACCAACTATATATATCAAAAGAAAAATAAGATATGTCGTCTTACGTATATTGAACCGTTCCTCTGTGTAGCAGTAGTTTTTGCAGGGTCGGGAGTCGTCGTGGATAGATATTTGTTCCGTATTGTTCACACATTCCGTCTTCATCCATGGCTTGTTCACGGTGAATGAACAAGTAAAACATCGGTTTCCGGTCGGAGTGGTTACCATGGCAACCGATCCTGAAACATTACAGTTGACTTTTTTTTTACATTTCAGAATACATCTTTGCTTTATAAAATAAACACATGACAAACACGCCCCACTGAAAAAAACCCCTCTCCGTCGATTGAACCTATTCTAGGCGCAGGCCTACTCAACCCTCCAAGATAACGAAAATATACCAGATACATATACACTAACCTATCCTTCAATATAAAGTACAAATTCAGCTATCATTAACAATGAGAAGGTGGACATCTCAAAAGTTTTGTAAAAGACATTTAGACGAATGAGAATTGTATAGTGACTGAGATTGACCTAAACAACGTACATGTAGCTGCACCGATCTCATTCACAGGCACATGTTGGTAGAAGTCTAAACCTTAATTAAAAAAGAAAGAAAATACACGTGGGCTTTACACAAAGACGCTTTTAGCCTTATGACAAAGGGAATTTTATGGCATATGATTTTACACAAAGATGACCTGATACGTCCTTGACCTCTGACAAAGAAAAGTTGGTTCAAGGTTACTACACAATATATTCACTCGAACACTCCCTGGGTAAAATGTGATTCTGACTGTGTCATGCAAGGATTGGGCAATATGCTGGGATTTTACACAGGGGTCCATATGCCCTTGACATCTGACCCAGAAAACTGGTTCCAGGCCACTAGACACTCCTTTACCCAGGAACACTCTTTTGGTGGTTATTGAGCTAAATAGGATGAATGTAAAAAAAAATGAACTTTGTTCATAATCACTGCACAATCCTTCCCTTAAGCTCTCTTTTGGTAAAAGTTGACCAAAGAGCAGAAAATATTTGCATTTTACAAGGATTTCATATAAAGATGTTATTAGACATTGAACTTTGACCATGACACGTGATTCAAGATCACTGCACATCTTTTACTTATGAAAATTTATAAAGAGAGGCTTAAGCGAAAATGGGCCAAGCTACACGTATAAAAGAGACAAGGTGCTCCGAATAATGGTTGATGGACAGACAGACGAACTTAATGATAATTATTGGAGACTTAACAAACTAAACGCGAACTAAATTCAAACGATATAAAAATAAATTGAAAAGATAAGATCCATCGACACACAACATAACACAAATTAATGATATAGGTAAAGCATGTGCTAGGAGAGAAAACTCTAGCTAGATGACTTATGTTCGCAGATTATTAGCGGTTGTATTTCCCTGTTCTAAAAAAGGAATCTAAGACAATTTAATGTTTTTAAAAGTCTTTCGCTTGCTATCAATGCACTGTCTCTTAAATGTTTGATTGAATTTAAGAATATTAATAAGAACTCGGTACACATTCTTAAATAAAAAAGCAATTTGCTAACTGTATCTTTATAAAAAAAAAAACTATGAAGTCAGATTAAATTAATTATAAATGATAGCAAATGATGAACAATCTTCTTAAAGAAATAGAACATCCTGTTCACTTATATCATCATTAATACATTCATGCGATTATTTAGAAACATATCAAAGGGCTTGTTAAATTTAAGAAGTGAAAAGACAAATCTAAAATTAGTTTACTTAAATTTTTTCCAATGTGTTTCATGTTATTTTTAAGTTAAACAAACACATCGGAGAGCTTGTTAAAATGGAGAAGTAAAAAGACAAATTTAAAATTTATTTACTTATTTTTTTTTTCAATTTGGTTTAAGCTATTTTTTAGTTAAACAAAATTAACTTTAGAATTTCTTAATTCATTATAAAATAAGGATATATTGATTAAAATGAATAAGATGTATTATAGTTTCAAGAACATCGTTCGAATATGTTAAATAATAGTACTAGTACATATGTTTTGAAATAATAAAACAATATTTACCGCAGATGTAAAATAAAAGTATCCCTGCGACAACCATTCTCATGTTATCAGAAGTCTCCTCGAGGTAACAATGCGCTCTACATTTGTTTTGACAGAAGTTAGTTTGACAACATATGAGAAAATTTCATATCAACTTTCACTGTTTTCCAGGGGGGACATTAAGGGGACAGTGTTAGCTAATGGCTGCACTTTTTAGCACCCATCGGTAGTTTTGGACATTGTTTTCCTTTCACGGAAGCAAAGTCAAAGCACTCAATTCCATTAGAGACCGGCAAGTGTGCCATCTTCTGCCGAAAAAGAAAAACAGCACTTCATTTACCCCCTTAATTTTTCCCAAAGGGATCAATTTGTTTCAATTTCTAAGTCAGGTTCCAAGGTAAATCTTCTACCGCCCCGGATCAGAATGTTTGTAAACACAAGGATGGCGGTCTCGTAGATAAAAACCATTAGTTATCGCTTTGTTCATCCGACCCCAAGAAGAAGGCTGAGATTAGTCCCCGTGGCTATGTGCCCCAAGTAAAGCCCTTGTTGTGTTGGATTTTTATTCAATGCGCATCAAAGCCTGTGGCCAAACTAATGATACGTTTCGCGGTTTCTCTGTTAATTCCGTAGTTTTCTTCCTGTTGTGCACAACTTTGAAACATAGTTATACTGCAAAAGAAAATAAATATCTCCTCTTCTCCAGAATCTGAGCAGTAATGCAGATTTAATAATGAAGGGAAATGGAACGAAATCGGAATGCAAGGTTTGGTTTCAAGTAAATAGAGCAAATGTTTCATTTAAATGCAATTGACCTTTTTACTCAAACAAATGTTTCCCTGGGGAAATAGAAGAAATTGATCGTACATTCCCACACTTTCGGTACCCCACCTCTTCATGCATTTTTGTTCACCCAAAGCGCACATCGTCCATATCCAAATCCTTCAAATTGTCACTTTCATTTGGTAGATTTATATACGAATATATATTACTTCGATATTATTTTTTTCGGTGTAAACAAGAAAAGACACCCCACCTGTGGCAACGCAATTTGAAAAATTACGCGCTTTGAAAAAAATTCAATGTGCGTTGAATTTGGGACCAAGTTAACGCACTTTGAATTTTTTTCCAAAGCTCGCTGTGAAGGTACAGCAACATTTTTTTAATTATCAAAACACTAAAAGCACTTTTAAAAAATATGTATTAATCACAAAATCTTGAACTGAATTTCTAATTTGTTGATGGTATGATGATTTGTTAACACTAGTAAATCTCATTTACCGTCTTTAAGAACGGGGGCGGGGGTGAGGGTTAACCATTGACACAGGTCAATTACCAGAACATCATTTAATTGATTATACAGGTAGAAGATTCCCTATCCCAAACTTTTTCCCTTAAAACATGTTATCGGCAACATTGAGTAAACGTATAAGAACGGAAAAAGAAATACGCTATTTCGTAAATTTAGTCCAGTGATATTGATAAAAAAATGAGCTGGCCAAACATTGATTTATCCAATGGTATGTTAAAGAATCTGTAAGGGTTTCAACATAAACCCTATTTTCAATATCTAATCAAATAAATCACTGCATTGTAAAAAAAAATTAGTAACATTGAAAAACATTAAATTATCATAAACTAAAAAATTGACATTAGGGCGCGAGTTCTTTTTTTCTCGCCCTGATATTTTAAAAGATCATATTGTTTTTGATAGATATAACTAATTTTAAGGTATCCTTTTTTCCACACCATGTTTGTTTATAAGCAAATGCAATTGAAGTCAGATGAAATATGTTATGAATTGATCTCAAATTCAATATGTACATGTATATCAATCTTTTTTTTCTTTCTAGCAGCCCAATGTACCAGATAAGAAGCAAAATTGCTGCATACACAAAAGGAAAAAGGAAAAGGTAGTTGCTTAGCGGTGCAGTTCATGTCATATTTGGAAAATCTAAAATCTCCCAAGTTGATCATTTAAGTGTAAATTGTCAAAATATGTAAGCTTATGAGAAAAAAAAATCTGATCGAGAAACTACATGTAGCTGTTTATCAAGTTAGCTGAGAATGCATTAGGCTCTTTATTTAATATATTCCAATGAGCTAAATAATGTTAAATCAATCATTCATTGCATACGAAAGTATCAATTATTTCGAACAAACCCCGAACATTTTTTTTCAAAGTGCGTTAATATTGCCGATTTCAACACACCTTGAAAAAAAAAATCAAAATGCGTTGAACTGGTCCCAAAATTAACGCAACTTGATTTTTTTTTCAAAGTACATAATTTTTCCAAGTGCGATGTAACACCCCCCCCCCCCCAAAAAAAAAAAATGATTATATTTATGAAAAGTGTCAAAGGTCAGAAAATAAAATGCTTGTGAGCGGCATTTCTCTGTATATTCATCTTTAGCAGCATAATATGTATGTATGGGCAGCATTAGAAATGAGCATGAGCAGTATTAGCAACATGTACAGCATGGACTGAACCCTCAAATAAAATTTGAACAATTCCAGAGTCATGTTGCTTTGAATTTTGAGAGTGTGTCTTTCAATCCAATTTCATTTACATCACTTTACAGTATTATTTAAATCTAAATCTTTAAATTGGTTAGTCAAACCTTTGAGTCAATAAATAGCGTGTCTATAATCGCTGAGTAGATAACTTTTATTTTTTTGAAAACTGAAGACTATACAAGGACAGTGTAACATTTGACCTTCGCTAGGTCTCCATTCAAAGAGATAAGAATCGTATGATTCTATCACGCCACTTAATCGATGAGGATCTTACAGAGAAAGGGGGTTTTGATATAGAAAAAATAATTTTCAGAATTAAAAAAAGAACAAAGATGATAATCTCTACAATTTATTTAGTTGTCTTTTTTAAATAAAACTTCTTTTTAATGAAAAGATATCAAAATAGAAAATAATCCCCTGCTCGACGCCCCCATATAACCCGCTATAAATATTGGTGTATGGAATTTGTCGATGGAAACGAATCATTACTTAATAGAGAACAATGGATATAGTTCCTCATCTTCTCATTGTCGTGTGTCTTTGTAAGTATATTAATTTGCATTTGTTTTGCCAAACCACTAAACTTTGCAAAATGGTCAAAATGTTCCTGTTTCGCAACTGGAAAATCATACAACTTTGTGTTCTTAATAGGTTTTTAATATATCATACAGGCAGGGTCTTATCAGCGTTTCACAAGTACAGTGAACATAGATATCTTTACAAAACATTTAAGAAAAATCTAACTGATGTAAGATTAAGAAAAACGTATCTAAAAGACGTTGTTCAAACGAGGACATTTGAATAATTAAAACATCTCTCTGTCAAAACTTGTCAAAAGTCTATTTTATACGAGTACACTTTCCCCTTGATCCTTAGCATACGTTTATCAATAGCATCACAATATGGAGGTGTCCCATTTCACCTTAACTCGAAAAACTTGAAATTTATGAATTCAACTTGAATTTCAAATATAACAAAACGCTAATTTGCTTAGAACAAGTTACGAATTATAAATAAAAACATATAACAATAAAACAATAAATGAAAACTGGTACTATTATGAAGCTCACAAAGATAATGTACATTAAATTGTGTAAAAAAAATTCAGCTAAATCTATAACACTAGTAATTAAGTAGCTGTCCTTTGACAGTATCTTCAGTTTCTAAAGGCAAGATTAAACAATTTTAAACAAAACAGATATAAAGCAAATAAAAACCAATGTTTATCAATTATATCATTTAAGTCAACAAATTCATTGACAAGACCAGAGAAACTTTGTACAAATCGCCTGCAATCATATTTATTGATGAAAAAATATTATCATTATTGTAAATGGAGTTTGTTGGGTTCAAAGGTCGAATTCAAGTCATTTAAACCGATATAATACACCAGCTAACATTAAAAATATACCAAATATTCAAAATACAAGCTTACAAAGTGCATGATTTCTAATCGGATGACACAGCAATACAAAATATCCTTGAATAAAAACCAACTAATACAAAATTACGATGCACTTTTTTTGTATTTTTAGTGGGGTTAGCAGTAGGTGTCCCCTGTAATTCTGACGGGGTGTGTACCAGTAACGAACTCCACTGTGCCCATGGATATGTCAAAGGCTGCCACTCAGGATTATGCACGTGCGAGCATGCTACATGTAAGAAATTCGTATAAGATCTAGGTAGAATAGATTGATTAAGTAATAGATAAATAAAGTTTGCCAAATATACGTAACGTTTCCTTTTTTGTACAGACTTATTTTTGTGAAGACTAAAAGGAGTTGATTAGATATATGACTATGTTAATAAAATGCAAAATAATGTAAATCCATGTATGTAAGAAACTCTCAAATTAGCAAAAACTAGATAGTATATACATTTTATCGTCTAAAGAGATTTATATATTGGATTTTTATCTTTAGTGCGTATATGTACTGCTTTATAAAGAGGGCAATTTACAAGAAATCAATTTTATAAATGATATGTATCAATATTTGTTGAATTCCAAATTTAATGGATTTCATTTTGTTGACCCACAAACTTAAATAATTAATTTGTTGAAGTGTGAAGTGCAATATCTAATAATTTTTTTTGATAGAATCACTGATCCAAAGTAAAACATCATTGAAACGAAATAAATAAACCACAGTTTATAACATACCGTTCTCCTTCCAGCACAATCCTGCAAGTTTGTCAACGACTGTCTGAATTTAGGGCAGTGTAACCTCCACGGAAGAGACGGATTTTGGCATTGTGTTGATAACGTGTGCAAGTGTTTCTTCTTCTAAATGTGGACTCCTCTGAATTTTGTACGTGTGTTTTTATCTGTTTTTCAATAAAATCAAATTCATGCGATCTTGTTTGAATAGCCTTATTTCAAGGAAACATCATTCAATTTTCTAAATCATTTAATTTATAAAAAAAAAAACCCAACCTTTTAGTTTATGTACGTATTTGAGTTTGATGGTGGTCTCTACAAGAGAATTCTTTTTTACCTTGTGCCAAGATGTCGTCTTAAATTTTGAGGTAAATGTATCGAGCAGTTCATATAGAATCATTTAATATCTTTGGGAACAATCCATACATTCAAAATTTCTACGTCATTCCGTAAATGCAGTTTATTCCAAAGAGCCTTCATGACAACAGTATGATGGAACCACTAATGATAGGTTTTATAACCTTTTAAGTTTCCACTTCTCGTAAAAAGGTGATGAAGTTCATTTAAAACAACACTACATATATGTATTTATTTTGTATCACAAGGATTAAAAAAAAACAAAAACTTGCAACAGTTATGATGTAGGGAAATGACTAAATGTCAATATTAATCGTAAATTGTCAGAAGAAAATTTTGATATAAGATATTTCCACGATATATGAAAGAAATCTAATGAGATTAGCTCAAAACAAACGTTCATTTATCCGCGAAATACAATGCGGGTGTTTTTCATTTTAATGTTCTAAAATTTACCCATACATTAAAATTTCGAAGTGTCTCCATCATCATGCTGAACTAAAGCTCTATACGGTCGCTCAACTTGAAATTCTTGTAAAGCTAGTTTTGCAGCATTTCAAAATATCAACACTAATTATGACAGAAAATGTAAAATGTTTCGTTTATCTAAACGATTTTTAGTCTTGTTTTTTTTTTTTTTTTTTTTTTTTTTTTTTTTTTTTATAATTTTCCTCGTTTTTTGGGTAAAAGATGTTTTCTTTTACAGAATCTCATAAGTAGAACTTTAAAAAACAAAAAAAGATTGTACTGTTGTTTTGTGGATTATACAAAGGCCTTTGACTTAATTGATAGATCAAAACTATGGTATAAATTGCAAATGGAGGGTTTTGGAGGAAAATTGTTACGTATTATTAAGTCTCTATATAAGAATGTAAGAGCATGTGTTAAACATAAAGGTACATTTACAGAAACATTTAGAATCTCAGCTGGAGTTCTACAAGGTGAAATATTGTCTCCATTATTATTTTCAATGTACCATAATGATTTTGAAAGATATTTTATAAATAGTAATTGTACATCAATTGAATTACAAATGATTAATATGTTTTTAATTATGTATGCTGATGATACTGTCCTTTTGGCAGAATCGCCCGAGGGTTTACAGGATATGCTGAACACATTGCACAGATATACTGATGAATGGAACTTATCTGTTAATGTACAAAAAACCAAAATTGTAATTTTTAGAAACGGAAAATGTGTTAAAGATAATGAAAAATGGGAATACAATAGCAAATACGTAGAAGTAGTGAATCAATTTAACTATCTTGGTATGTTGTTTAACTACAATGGTAAATTTTTATCTACACAAAAGCACTGTGCACCACAGGGAAATAAAGCAATGTTCAGCATATCTAGTAAAATGAAAGATTTGAGTTTTAATGTTGAAACTCAATTGAATGTTTTTGATACTTATGTAAAAAGTGTACTTAGTTATGGTGCTGAAATTTGGGGATTCCATAAAGGTCAAGATGTAGAAAAAGTCTATATAAATTTTTGTAAGAAGGTTTTGGGTGTCAGAAAAAATACTTGCAACAGTGCAGTTTATTATGAAGTAGGTAGATTTCCATTAGAGATTTTCAGGAAACAAAAAATTTTTAAATACTGGTTTAAATTAAGAAACAGTAAAAACTGTATTTTAAAAGCATGCTACGAAGACATGGTGAAAAATAATGACATATGGATTTCAAATATTAGGAAAGAATTGTCCATCTTAGGCTTAGCCGATTTATATCAAAGTACTATGAAAGAGTCTGTTATTTTAGATATTATTTTTAATAGAATGTGTGATGTCTTTAAACAAAAAGTTGTTAACGATATAAGCAATGCATCAAAATGTATATTATATAAACATGTTGTTGATCATTTTTGTTTACAAGTTTACCTAAAGAAACCAATTCATGTAAAATATCGTAAATTAATTACACGCTTACGGTTGTCCTCACATGACTTAAAGATTGAAACAGGGAGGTATGATAATTTAACACGTGATTGTCGAAAATGTGAATCTTGCAACTTAAATGTAACTGAAGATGAGTTCCATTTTTTACTTATTTGTCCATCACTTTGTAGTTAAGAGATAAGTATATTAAAAAATACTACTCCCGAAAACCAAGTGTCTATAAAGTTATACAGTTATTTTCTACCTCTAATACTAAAGAACTGTGTAATTTATGTAAATATTTATATTATACAAACAAGCAACGAACTCTCCATGTGAATTATCCAAATTGATTATGTACACTTTGTTTTTCTTACTGTTTATTTAATATGTATATGTTCATATATATAACCTATGAGACATTTGTCTCTTGGAATAAAGAACTTGAACTTTAGCAAGTATCTTAAAGACAAGTTCTTTCTCTTTTTTCGTCCCAGGCGAACTTACTGATAGCCATACCTTGTACCGTATACCTTAAACATAGTGTAACTTAAACCATGGGCATATGTTTATTGGTTAGTACAATGGTTTTTTTCTTTAAAATTTACTTCTGTACTTTCAGGAACCACTTTGCTATTGAAACGACCTCCTTTTTAATCACCTTAAGGTCAGACGACACGTTCCTCGAGAATCTTTTTTGTATCTCCGCGTAATAAAGAGTTCCAATAAAAAAGAATAATTTTATAATTATTTTAAAAATGATTAAAATTTAATTGGATGTAGTTATGTGTCTAGATGGCCGAGTGGTTAGAACCGTGGCCGCTCAGTGCTAGAAGCATATAGGTTCTAGAGGTCGTGAGTTCAAAGCCCCGCCCCGGTCGAGATAGAGTTTCAATATAGTGAATTTTACTGTGCTGTATATGTATTTATATCAGCAATTCAAGTGTATTTTCAAGAAGGTTATATAGGAAATTGAATACTCTAGTATTTTGCAGAAATGCCTGGTAAGGTACCCTAATTTTTTGCAAGAAAGCTTGTCAAAGTAGTAGTAAACCATTAACAAATTCCTGGAAAAAGTTATCTAAAATCGAGGAACGTGTCGTCTGACCTTGAGCTGATTGATTAACAGTCTGAATTTATTTCAAGGTACTTTCACTTGAATATTGTATTGTTCCCAACAACAAAAAATGTTTGGACGTTTTTGTTCTACTATACATTATCAAAGTACAACAATACTTACATACTAAATAAATATAGATTTTGGTTTATTTTAACCAACTAAACTGCTGGCGTTCGTGTGGGAGTAGAATATACATTTACACTGGTGATCGGCAGAACAAAACCAGAAACCGTGTACGCCGCCCACGTCCACGCACTGTCCGAGGTGAAAGTCCTGATCCCCGTGTATGCAATCGTTCACAGTATGACAATCTACAGTATGGTAAAAAACCATTAAACGATTGATGCAAAAAGGGAAAAATCACGATTTTATGTATTAAACGCGCTCTTACGGACTGAGTTATGGGTGCATGCACAGTATCCACCGTGGCAGCTTGGTCTATGGCCGTCGGTACAATTAACGCCTGCGTCTACACAGTTCAGGTCATGGGTGTTGTCCGCATGATGGTAGGCATGGCAAAGCAGCCCAACGCCGACTACAGAGATAAAACAGTTCATGTGTCTCACGAACACTGATCTCCAAGCTTTTTAATATCCTACGCCAGTCCGTTTTGTCGCGATTAAGTCATAATCTATATGAAAATATTTGAAAATATTTCTCTCTCTCTCTCTCTCTCTCTCTCTCTCTCTCTCTCTCTCTCTCTCTCTCTCTACTGACATTGAGAACATCGACACTCCCCGTGGACACAGATTGAACTGGCGCTCGTGGTGCTCGGACACTGTACGCTGGTGCAGTGGTGATGGCCGTGACAGGCATGGTCAGCCTCCAGAGATAAGTCCACTGAAATAGGGAAGAGTTCATCTGTCTTTTGAAAACACCAAGGGACATTGCTGAAACCAATCAGCCCAGTTGTCGAAAAGGTCCGAGAAGTTGCGATTTAGGTCTCAATGTCAGGTCGGTCATGTAAAGGAATAGGACTCTATCAATATTTTGAGATAAACAATATAATTAATCCTTTCAGCGTAGCAGCGTAACTTAGTAGGTTAAAGTTTTTATATGCAAGGAATTTCGAGAACTGTTGGAATTCTTACGTTTTTTAAAAAGAATTTTAAAGTGCATTTTATTACCAATCGTTATAATTCTTTATTTCGTTGGAACGGTAATATTTTTTTTTTTGATTTCACATACTTTTAAAAATATTGAATGTATATCTCAAAGTAATCTATTCCACTGTAAGTAATTAAAAAGAAGACAATTTGAAAGACTATTGTCATTGTTTGTTATTATTTAATTTTTCATGTTTTGTTTTCATTGTTCCTATATAAGATTATAACGTATCATCTAATCAGAAATGTAAAATACAGAAACAATTCATATAAAAAATATTAGAAAGAAAAACAACATTTAATCAAAGCTTTTTTAATGGAAACTATTTAAAATAACCATGATTTTTTGTCTTTTAACCTCAAAATACCCAAAATAACACATTTTCAACCAAGACTAATTTAATTTAGTATGTGTGAATACATTTTTCAAGTCGGAACTAAACGAAGAAGAGTAATTCAATATTTGTTAGCCATATAAAATCTGAAAAATATTGTTAAAAGTGGAACAAATTCGGTGAAGTCAATTTTCAAAATTTGCGACTTTTAAATTTAAAATTGGAATAATAAATTGTTAGCTCTTTGGGTAATTAGGTAATTAGGTTGGTGAAATAAGTATATACTATAAATCACGTGAAATATAAATGTGTAAAAAAAAGTGTACATTGTTTTTTTAACTATTTGCACCTTTAACATGACTGGAAATAATTTAATTAATTAACATCTATGACTTTAATGTTTCCACCAAAATGATAAAGAAAAGAATGCATAATTTAAACTTACGATAACAGAAGAAGAGAGTGGCTATCAAAAGGCGCCCCATATTGCAGTCGAATGGAATGAAGCGCAACAACAAATGCGCATGTACCAGATGTTTTCCTCAGAAAGATCACACTATTATTATAGCCAGATATTGTATTACGTAACATGAGAGGAATTGATAGACGTTGTCTTATCAATGTTCAAACTTCATATTTTTGGGTGTGTTGAATTATTCGGTTTACTTCTGTTATTTGTTTTACTATTATTAATAAGTGCTTTATCTAATTAATGAAAGTTGACATGACTTTCTATTTCTAAATTTGAAACGGACTTTATTGCCCGTATGAAAGCATTGTTAGTATCATTTCCATCAGACTTCTGCGCAGTTGTTGGATATCTTAGTTAATATTTTCATCATTTGGATGGTATGTGTCAGGACAGAGATACGCCTTTATTAAGGATTGAATGGTGTACCATTTGTGACACGAGTAGAATTGATGAGAAACATTACAGACAATAGGAATCGCATCTCGTAAATCGTCATTCGCTTCTTCTCTATGGTTGATTTAGTTAAACTTTTTCACTTATAAAAAAAACCTATTCTATGAAATGCATTTTTATTGTATGTACGGTATTTTTTCCAGAAAATAAAAAAAAACTACTTGAGAAGGCTAGATGGCCAACATATTAACCATCAAATCTGACTTAAATTTTTGAATCTGAAATTTTTGGCCACTGTTTAGTAAAATAAAATCCAAATATTTTTCTTTCAAAATTTGAACATTTCCCTATATCTTGATACAAAACTCTCCGTTAAAGGGAGGTAAATATAGCTTAAAGATGGCCACGAACACAAAGTCCACGTCACAAATTCACGAATAAAATCTCCTTACCTTCTTAAAATAGAAATACAGGGTAATTTTCTCTATCTGTTTATACATGTTCATCATTTCTTCATCATGTACATGTACTTTTTTGATGAGTCTTAATGAGTCTGTGAAATTGTTTACATTTGTAAAAAGTAATATGTATAAACTGCATTAGAGGTAGCTAACTACAGCTCATGACACGATGTCACAAGATAGGGATTTTAATGTTTTGTGAAAGCATTTGTATCAATAGATTTAATTGAATATCATCATAGCTCAGTGTTTAAAGTATCAAACATGTGAACTGCAACAAGGAGTTCAAATTCGCCGAGGTTTTTGTTTATATTTCTGAATCTAATTTTAGAAAATCATATTCTTTCCCCGAACCCCAAACTCCTTATTTTTCGACTATTTGAGTTACATAGTAATACACTTATGTATTATGCTATTTTTTTTATAATCAAATAGTTTTATGCTGAGTTGAGAAACAATATCAAAGTATAGTGAACCACCTTAAATCCCATTATCTTATTAACGATTTTCCTCATTTAAATTTCGCATTAAAGAGGCAAAATAGTTATGACCATTTTAAAGCATTTTCTTCCTATGTTAAAGAAGATCTGTATATACCCATTCTTTACACTTTTCACTTTGGGCTATTCAAGAACTTGTTAACATGCAATCTTCTTATCGATATCACTTTGAATTGATTTAAATTTGCATTTGATAAAATGCGTTTGTCTTCGAAAAGGCATTCTTGAACCAAGTGCACGACTCATTAAGAAAAAAAGACGAATACACTGTCAGATGGTTTAGTAGCTATTGTTTAACAATCGACCATTGATGTTTTACAAAGCCCCATTTGACATTACAAAGTGCTCACGGCATGCAGGGTGCATTTCATTAATTTTCTTTATATCTAAAAAAGAAACCAAATCTTTCTTTTACAATAAATAATATTTAATATTTTAAAGTATAAAACAATTAAAGCTAATTAATAAAACATTTCAAAAAGTACAATATAAGGACATCAGTAACACTTATAATACTTGTACGTGGATACAATAAATGAAACACTAGCTTTTGCTTTGATAATGAATAGTTTTAAAAACAGAAAAGAAAATTAAAGATATAAATAAATAATAATCCCATACAAACGGTCATTCGAATAAATTTGTGTAAAATGGACAACGCCCCACTTCCGGGTGCTGTTTGATGGGCTTGAGTTTGAACTAATCGAACACTCTCGTCCTCGAAATTACAGAAATCACCGCGGCAATGCTTCTGACAAGTGAAGTCATGGACGCTGTCATTCACACAACACGATATACCACAGTCAAACGAGTCGGGCACTGAGCAATTTCTGTACATAAAATAGATCTGTGTTCTATCTGTAAACAGAAAATAAAACAGAGTAAGATTAATTTTCATCCATTTATGAAAATATGCATTGATAACAGATGCAAATAATTAAATAAAGTTTTATATTCATTTTATTTTTCAGATAAGAATTTTACGTTAAATTTTCTTTGATCATTTTGTTTTACATCATAATTTATGTTTTAATTACGTTTAACAAAGAAAAGGTCAACCACAAGGCTAAATAACGCCTGAGAAAGAATTTCATAAATTTACTTAATGAGTGCAGGTATAATATGAAGTGCTCAGAATCGTCCTAGACTTCTAGCTGGGTTTTTTTTAATGAAAGATTGGTGAAAGAGCAATTTGTTATTGCTTATATATCCTTCTTTTTCAAGAAATTTTCCCTCACTCGTTGGGAACTAAAGTCAACGATTTCTTAAGGATGTGCACTCACACTTGCATCTTCCGCATGTTATCGTGGCCATAGTATACAAATTAAAAATAAATCAAGATGGAATCGGTCATGGTAGGGAGCATGCGTCCGTAGTCCTTTATAACAATATAGATTATCTTTTGTGTATACTGTTTTGCGATATTCAATGTCTTTTGTATGCCCTGTTATACGATAAACCCTGCCTTTTGTGTGCAGTATTTTAAGATAAACACTGCCTTTGGTTTGCGCTGTTTTACGATATACATTTATACGATATAAACTACCTTTTGTTTACTCTGTTTTACGATATACACTACATATTGAATACTCTGTTTAAGCATATACACTACATTTTGTATACAATGTTTTACGACATTAATACTGCCTTATGTATGCACACTGTTTCTACAATGTACACTACTTTTTACAATATACACTACCTTTTAAAATATACACTACTTTTTGTATACAGTTTTACAATATACACTACCTTTTGTATACAGTTTAACACTATGCACTCCCTTTTAAAATATACACTACCTTTTACAATATACATTTCCTTTTGTATGAACTGTTTTACAATATACACTACCTTTTGTATACACTGTTTACAATTTACTAGTACACTCCCTTTTGCATACACTGTTTTAATTCACTCTTCCTTCTGTATACACTGTTTAACGATGTACACTACCTTTGTATACATTATTTTATTTACCAATATACACTACCTTTTGTATGCACTGTTTTACAATATACACTACCTTTTGTATGCACTGTTTTTCAATATACACTACCTTTTTTATACTCTGTTTTACAATATACACGACCTTTCGTATACACTTTTACAATATACCTTTTGTATACACTGTTTTTGTGACGCACGTCTCGGCGGCACCCTGCCTACATTCTCGGACTCTAACGTTGGTGGCGTTGGCAGGACTTGTGACGCATCGGTAGTCACTGTCATCATAGTTCATGTAGGAGCACTCATAGCACTTAAACCAGCCACTGGCTAGACATCCTTTAAAGAAAACAAAATCTCATACAGGAATGCTTTTAGCACCTAAACCAGCCACTAATCAGGCCTCCATGAACAGAAAATCTCATGTAGGAACACTTATAACGCTTAAGCCAGCTACTAGCAAGACGGCTGTAAAATAAACCAATCATTTAGGAGCATTCAAAGGATATAAACCAGCCACTAGCCAAGTAGCATGCCTAAAATATCTTTAGGAACGCTCATGGCAAGCAACACTCATTTTTCCCCTCAACTACAATTTATTTTAAGTTGCTCTGGATTTCTTTTCCAGTGTTATTAAAATTAAGTAATGTTTTATTTGAACATTTAAAAAATTGATTCGAGCCGAATTGTAAGTCTAGTCTTGTGTGTCAAACAAAATTACCATACCTGTTTATAATAAAGAAATAGGAAAAATAATTCTCGAGAGACTAACCCAATCTTTTGACATCTCGAGATGGGGGCAGGGATTTCACAGGAACGTGTCAAATCCTTACATTTACATATAGGCCTAATTTGCGATGAATTTTTGCAAGGAATATCTTTTTAAGAAGCCTAATGGTCAACAAATTAACCATCCGATAGGCCTTAAAATTTTAGGTATGATAAAATTGACCATAAACTTTTCATTAGTAAAAAAAATATCCAAATATCTTTGCCTTAAAATTTGAATATTTCCCAATATCTTTATTGAGAGCTCTTCCTCTAAAGAAGATAAATATAGTCTTAAAATGACCACGACCATCGAGCCCCCCTAAGATGGTTTGCATTCATTTTTAGTGTTTCGTTCAGAACTTATATTTTTCTCATCAGTATATTACTAGATGAAAATAAGGATATAATTAATTATCTTTAATCATATTTAAATAATTTCAAATGTATTCAAAATATTCTCTTTAACTTCAGATGGCTGTGAAACAATAGTCCGTTGAGCGTTAAGAATGTGTTTTTGTCGAAAGCAGAGGGTTCTTAAGAAAATGACTCTTAACTCTAGCCATATAGCCAAACCATATTTGTGACGATATAAAAATTATAAATAAAATGGATAAACAACGCATAAATACTCTTGAATTCTTGGAATACTAATAATGTACACTAATGAGAATAAAACAAAGAGAGTTTCATAAGAAATTATAACTTTGAAACTGTGACTGAACGATAAGTGCGATGAATTGAACTAAAAAAGTTGCCAAAGATTCTTTAAGACCTTTTATCATACATGTATTAAGAATACGGAAACAATAAAAAAAAATCCATGGACCTTTCAGGGTACTTAAACATTTTAGAAATTAGCAAATTTATAAATAAAATGGATAAACAAGTCATACATATTATTGTATTCATGGTATACCAATAGTGTAGACTAATGAGAATAAAACACAGAGAGTTTAATAAGCAATTATAATACTCAAACTGTGACTTAACGACAGATGCGATGAATTGAACTAAAGAAGTTGCAAAAGACTCCTTAAAATGTTTTCTCATACATGTATCAAGAATACGGAAACAATAAATTTTTTTTTGCAAATTTCGCTTAAAGGGTTTGCGCAACACAATCTCTGTTGGAACGTTTAAGTTTACTGGTATATATACAATAATAAAATATGCAATACTTCTCTTAAAAATAGCCTAACAACAAATGGGTAACAATGACAAATGGACAGACAGACAGTCAGAAGGAGAGAAAGACAGACGGAGAGAAAAACTAGTTTTGGCAATAGGGATCTCAAAAATATATATCAAAAGCAAAAAAATCGTTCTTTTCTGCGATATTTAAATCTTTTTTAATTGTGTACACGTGGCCAACAAATAATTCTGAAAAACAGATATGATAATGATTTTGTCCTGCATAAATATAAATTGCATTTAGTTGTTGGTATGTACACATATTCGCGTAAGTTTAATCATTATAATGATATAAAGATCAAGTTTTGAAGTAGATTTCATACTTCATTAACTGACTTTCTTTTATGCAAACTATTTAAGTTATATATTATGTTCTCCATATGTTATAGTATTCAGTTTTACGTAGCTATACATATATTAAACTGCAGTGTAAAGTAAAGTAATATGGACGTTCCGAAGAATCTGTAATTGAGTCCAAGATTTTAGGTCAAGCAATGCCCTAAACGTTTGATGAATGTAAGAAACTATAAATCAAGAACACATCCATAATCATTTGTCCACATTATATATGTAAAACCTGTTCATCGTCCTAGACCACAGGTCATGGATATAACAGTTGGCGCAAAAGTTAACGAGAGATTGTATTGCAATAAATGGCAAGTAACTGGTACACTTTGCTATTTAGTACTACCTGCATTACATATATTAAATCGGAAATTATGATTGGCTGAAGGAAAATTTTTTATGGAAAAAATATTAAAAGCAAAAATCTGACATTAAATATATTTAGTTAATTATATTCACCATCAGCTCATGAAATTTAAATTGAAAGAACCCCAGATGGTTTGCAAGTTAAAATATTATCATATTCATTCAGGTTTAGAGAACTGGGTTAAAAATACATTCGAAAATTTTTTTCAAGTAACCCCCTGTAAAAAGTAAACATTTAAAAATTTTCCAATCTTGTTTTCATCAATGTCTAAATTAAAACATTATTCCCATTTATATTTGTCGCGGGTTTTGCAAAATTACTGAAGCTGTTAAAACATCCGATCGATCAAACGCCATCGCATCGTTTCAAAGAATTCGTGGCATTTCACTATATTTCACAGAGAGAAAATCAATTTTTAAACATCAGTCTAATTTACATATGTTATTTTTGCATTGAAAGACACACAAATGTGTTACAACGAAGCAAATCGTACCTTTACTGAAATAGAAAAAGGGAATCACAAAAATCCGAAACAGAAGTCAGGTAATCTTGTTGTCTTCCATATTCATGCCTACAAACGTACGTGGGATTGCAATTGCAGATGACTAATTCACAGTCTTTGAAACGCTTACCTGATACAAACAATCCACAGACGATCAGAAGAGAGCAGTTTCTGTAAAAATCCAAAACCGATCGCCAAGACATGACCGCCAGTTTCGTTAAATTTAAGGTAAATGAAAAGAGGACATCTAAAACACAAGACCACTGAAAGAACCCATGCTGTTTGTTGATTAACCTGTCATTCGGGCGGGGCCCCTTAGGGGATAGACACACTAGTCGGTGTTTAACATTATAATTGCATTCGTTGTTACACACAGTCCATAAAACATGATGGTTATGATCATTCTGCCGATAATTAAAACAACATTTTTTGCATTATTTACAATGCACGAAAAAACTGTGAATGAACCAGTTCCCTTCAAAGCACCCGGCTGTGTTTTATGTCACTTTCCGTAGTTTCCGGAATTCATTCAAATTAACCTTAATAGTTGTTGCAATCAATTGCAATCATCAAACCCGATCGCTGGTTTGTCAACTTAAACTTAATGTCTACAGATTTTCCCTAAAAAGGATTGAATTTGTCAATTAAGCTATTCGATGGAAGGATTTATATTTCTTCTAATGATGTCCATCAACTCGCTTGTCAGAATTCACTTTTTAAGGCTCTTGCCTTGGGCATTTCTGGCATAGCTTGGCACCTAAAACTTGAACAAATGTCATTGCTACATCCCGATTTATACATCACATGAAAGAAAACGTTTTTCTTTATTTTTTGCATAAGAAATATCCTTCAATCATGAAATCCGTTTCACTAATTGTCTTGCTTCCGTGTCAAACAATTTTAGTAGGCCTATTTTATTTGCATCTTCAATTGCTTTGATTAATCTTTTCTGGTATGCTAAACATGTGTACTTATATACATATATTACATTTAATGAAAAAAAATCGAGAAAGGAATATCAAGGATTCGAAAATATAAACAGGAATATATAAAATAATTGTAGCCACGCGTATATTTCCATACAAAAAACGTTATTTCAGCAAACAAGCGAAATCACGGACATCAAGCTACAGTATGGGTATAAAACTAAAATCAATATGAACGTTTTAAATGTGTGTCGTAAAATAAGGGATACAGAGTCAGAGACAAGAGGCTGTACGTTCATGGAACATAACTTGAGGAAAATTACTTTTGTTGGAAATGAAGAAATAACACAACCACAAAAAAAGAACACAAATGAACTTGTTATCTAAATTTGAAGAGTATTTTGATATCCACATTGTAGCTATTTTTAAAGCATGACAAGTAATAATAACAGGCAAGTGTTTAACAATTTTGATTCAATGAATGGATGTAAACATTTCACTTTCGAGTAATTATACTGAAGGACATTTTTCAATGTATCTAAAACATTTCACCTTGATAGTAGGCAAAATTATATAGATAAAAAAAGATTTAAGTTTTTTCCAAGCATAACAATTCATAAAGTTCAATTGACCATGAAACAAGCTTCAAAACACATCCCGTGAATTAAAACTGCACCAATGAAACTGTTCACAGGGGCTGAATGATCTCACGACATGAGCTGTGTACAGTGTACATGACTGTGTAGCCAATACCAATTTAAAAATCAACCCAAGGATGTTGTTTAACCATATGAATGAAAACTGAATGGCGACACAAGATTGACTGTCGAGGAAGTCGGAATATAGGAGCGTTGCTATGAACCACGCTTGGATACGATTGGCGCAAAATCAAGGAAACCCTGGGAAACAAGTAATGAAATGTGGGCGGATGATATTATCAAACACCAATTTTGACCCCTGAATGTGACTTAAATACAGCGGGAATTAGATAATTACAACTATAAATACTAACCAGTGGTTTAAATCAAGCTACAGTTGGAGCAATATTAATCTTGATGCCGATTTAACTGGTGGAAAAAATCTGAATTATTATGAAAAATTTCACTTGACAACGGATTGAATTAAACAGTTGTATAAATATGTAATGTTTGAATATTTTATATAAACATATTTGTGGTTATGCAAAAACAAGGTTAACATATCTGCTATCGATAGAGTTGAGAACAAACGCGATATTGTACGTCGTTGTTGGTTTTGGAAGTCAAGAGAATTCAACGGCAGAAGATGATCACTGTAAAACAAACCTTAATCGTCAAACGACTTTTAAAAATATTTTTAACTGCCGATATTTAAGTTTATAGCCCAATATATTTTTAGTGCCGATATTTAAGATAATAACCCAATATAATATTGTTTTATTACGCATTTCGTCCTACATGCACGTACTAGCAACGTGATATTGATATGTTATTGGAGCATATCATATTGTAATATGGGCAACCCAGACTATACATGTACGTTATACAATTTTTGGTACTTTTCAGCCAGTTGAAACGTAAAAAGTAGTTGTTTGTTTTAATAATAGCAAAATGATATACATCTGATGGAAAAATATACACTAAATACATGTGTTTACGGTGTAATAATATCAAAATATTGGTGTTAATTAAAAAAAAAAAAACAACAACAAAATGTTCCACATTAATGATACGTCGCCATTTCTTTTACGTCGCATTCGCGATTAAATGATTGAATCTTATGTTATTAATCATATTTCACGGAGAAGCAAATGAACTAGCCAATCCAAAAATAATGATTTATTCATGAAGAAATATATCTTTGAATGAAGCTGAACTCATCTGTCAGTTACGAGTGATTATGACTTATTAAGATAATTATTAAAGACAAGTATCATGTTGTCTTTGCAATTAGATGACTTTCGCCATAAATAACAGACTTAAAACCTCTCGATCCCACATTCATTTCATAGATGTAGCTTGTTTATATTTTCTAATACATTTTAGATGTCAAACTTAAACTTGCACAATTAACTGGTTTCATGTTAATAAAAAACCTCCCCCTCTCTACCTAAACAATGTCAAAATTAACCCAAGGACAAAATACTCCCCAAACCGAATTGATGTGATGGTAGACAAACAGTTGTAAACACGTTGTGCTAATGCTAATTTATTTATATTTCCTTTTTTGATCGATAATGAAAATGGGTGACGAAAGAAACATTTGGAATCATTTGTAGACAGAACTGTGTCTTTTCAAATAAACTAATCTTCTCTTTCTTTTCTTTTTAAGGTATCGAGGGAATATAAACCTATGAAAAGCATTATTGCTTGTGTCTGCTGTAGAAAAGACCCACGGCGTTTATTGTTCAAAGCCGTCGTCCGAAAGAGTTCATTGTTTTTACTTATATAGTAGTTGCATACTTGTGTGTAAATTATCTTCAGACTACATCTTACAACAGGTATAAATCAATTGTTGAGGTATATAAAAAACCCAAAGCAAAACAAACACAACTTTTTCGGACATCTCACATTTCTGGGGTTAACTTTTCTTGACGTGTTGTTAGGTTCCTCACTGAAAAGTATTACGAAGAACATAACCATAAGACTCGGCATCATAAGTAAGGATTGTCTCTACACTGTAACGTGAGACATATTGTACAATATTTACCGTGAAAATATATTAAACCTTATTTTTCCAGAAAACCTTCAATGGTTGAAGTTGTATAACTTTAAAGCTCAGAAAATGTTGAAATTACAATTAATCTTTGAAAGTACATAATATAGTATATAAATAAATTACGAAAGAATTAGCTAATTTAAGGATTTTGTTTTGTTTTTCTGGTCCATATGCTTATATGTATGGAGTTTGTATTGTATCTACATGAATACTGATGTGCTGTAAAGCCCAAAGTGAATAAAGAATGTGTGAGAGAGTTAGAAAAACCTTGAAATTGGGTATGAAGAATTAAAATTTAAATAAAAGATTTGAGATTATATATGAAAACACATTTAGCCTTGATATTGTCGTGAGGAAACTTCGTTAAGTCAAGATCTTGAAATTGTATGTGAAGAACTGTACAATAAGTCGAGATCTTGACATTGTCTGTGTGGAATGTTCGTTAAGTCTAGATCGTGATGTTGTCTCTGAGGAACTTTACATTAAGTCTAGATCTTAACAGTATCTCTGATGAACGTTACAATACATCTAGATCTAACAGTATCTCTGAAGAACGTTACAATAGGTCTAGATGTTATATCTTGATATTATCTACAGCTACAATAAGTCTAGATCTTGATATTGTCTGTGAACGTAACGATAAGTCGAGATCTTGATATTGTTTGTGAGGAACGTTATAATAAGTCTAGATCTTGACATTATCTCTGAGGAACGTTACAATAAGTCTAGACATTTATTATTGTCTGTAGGGAACGTTACAATACGTTAGATCTTAACATTATCTCTGAGGAACGTTACAATTAGTACAAATCTTGAAAATATCTCTAGGGAACGTTACAATAAGTCTTGATCTTGATATTGTCTGTGAGGAATTTTAATTAAGTCTAGATCTTGACATTATCTCTGAGGCACGTTACAATAAGTCTAGATCTTGACATTATCTCTGAGGAACGTTACAATACGTCTAGATCTTAACAGTATCTCTGAGGAACGTTACAGTGTGTCTTGATGTTAGATCTTGATATTATCTACAGCTAAAATAAGTCTAGATCTTGATATTGACTGTGAACGTAACAATAAGTCGAGATCTTGATATTGTTTGTGAGGAACGTTATAATAAGTCTAGATCTTGACAATGTCTGTTAGGAACATTACAATAAGTCTAAATCTTGACATTATTTCTGAAGAACGTTACAATAAGTCGAGAGATTTATTATTGTCTGTAGGGAACGTTTCAATACGTTAGATCTTAACATTATCTCTGAGGAACGTTACAATAAGTATAGATCTTAAAAATATCTCTGAGGAACGTTATAATAAGTCTTGATCTTGACCTTGTCTGTGAGGAATTTAACATTAAGTCTAGATCTTGACTTTATCTTTGAGGAACGTAACAATAAGTCCTAATCTTGATATTGTCTGTGAGGAACGTAACGATAAGTCGAGATCTTGACATTGTCTGTGAGGAACTTTACAATAAATCTAGATCTTGATACTGTCTGTGAGGAAAGTAACGATAAGTCGAGATCTTGACATTGTCTGTGAGGAACTTTACAATAAGTCTTGATCTTGACATTGTCTGTGAGGAACTTGAAAATATCTCTGAGGAACGTAACAATAAGCCGAGATCTTGATACTGTCTGTGAGGAACGTAACAATACGTCGAGACGTTACAATACGTCGAGATCTTGATATTGCCTGTGAGGAAAGTTTCAATAAGTCAAGATCTTGATATTGTCTGTGAGGAACTTTACAATAAGTCGAGATCTTGAAATTGTCTGTGATGAAAGTTACAATAAGTCGAGATCTTGACATTGTCTGTGAGAAACGTAACAATAAGTCAAGATCTTGATATTGTCTGTGAGGAACTTTACAATAAGTCGAGATCTTGCTATTGTCTGTGAGGATCGATACAATAAGTCGAGATCTTGAAATTGTCTGTAAGGAACGTAACAATAAGTCTAGATCTTGAAATTGTCTGTGAGGAACGTTTCAATAAGTCGAGATCTTGATATTGTCTGTGAGGAACATTACAATAAGTCGAGATCTTGATATTGTCTGTGAGGAACGTTACAAAAGTTTATATATCATGTGTAAGGAAGACAAAATGTCCTATCATTGTATGTGAGGAAGTTACAATAAGCGTTGACATTGTGTTTAGAAGTAAACATGAGCCTTGGCATTGTCAAAAGTATTGAAGACTGATAAATTATCAATTATGTTTTAGTCTGAATATACCTAAACTTGTTCATTTTAAACCTGTATCTAAAAAATATTATAAAAACTGTAAAGTTTTCTTATCCGAAAATAATATTCCACTTATTTTAAAACATACGAATGCCATTAGTCAGTCTATCTTTGAAAGCTATTGAGTTGTCTTGAAGATTTATGTGAATAGGATCATGCAAAAATAAACTTATCAGCTGAAATGCATGAAGTCAGACGATAATGTATTCTCGAGTTCAATACGGCAAATACTTTCAAAAATATACATTTACTTTCAATTCAAACGTTTTCTTTTCTGATAAGTTCTTGTGATGAAAAATATAGATTTTAATACGGGAATTCTTTGCATTTATATATAATGATATGCATGCTTACTGTAATTAATTAAGTTGTAAAAGCTAGTATATTAAGAGCTAGAGCCTACATGACTAATAAAGACGGATTGAAAAAATAATAATGAGTTATTAATCTTAGCAAAACTTTTTAAAGTCTTCTTTGGAATAGAATATCTGTAGGTTAATTTAAATTTGGTTGCAAATGATCGGTTGAAGGTAAGATTATAGTTTTTAGCTCACCTAAGCTATTCTGAACACTTTTTTGTCCAACGTTTGTCTGTATACTTTTTACATTTTCGACTTCGTCTTCAGAACAACTTGGCCGATTTCAACCAAACTTGGCACAAGTTATTTTAAGGTAAAGGAAATTCAAGTTTTTTTTTCAAATTAAAGACCAATCCCTCTTTTAAAGGGAGATAATTAAGAATTATAGAAATTTTGTATGCATCTTTCAAAAATATTCTCAAAAACCAAAAGGCCAGAAATGTTAAAATTTGTGTAGAAGCACCCTCAGGTAGTGTAAATTCAAGTTTGTTCAAATCATGATCCCCAGAGGTAGGGTGGGGCCACAATAGGGGTCAAATTTTTACATAGGAATATATAGAGAAACTGCTTAAAACACTTCTTAAAAACCAATTGGCCAGAAAAACTGAAACTTGTGTTGAACATCCCTAGGTAGTGCAGATTCAAGTTCAAGATGGGGCCACAATAGAAAGTCAAATTTTTACAAAGGAAAATATAGAAAAAACTCTTTAAAAATCTTCTTTAAAAAACCACTCGGCCCAAAAAGCTGAAACTTGTGTGAAAGCATCCTCAGGTGGTGTAGATTCAAGTTTGTTCAAATCATAATCCATGAGGCCAGGGTGGGGCCACAATGAGGGTTCGAATTTCCACATATGAATATATAGAGGGAAATCTTTAAAAATCTTTCTCTCAAAAATCAATTGGTCAGAGAAGCTGTGTGAAAGCAACCTCAGATAATCTAAATTCAAGTTTGTCAAAGTCATCATCTTCGGGGTAGAGTTGGGCCACAATGGAGGGTCGAAGTTTTAAATAATTAATTTATCAACAACAAAAAAATCAAGTTAAAAGATATGGTTTTACATGTACTTACATGCAAGCATTTTGACATATTGTTAATTCATAACTGCTTAGAGGTGGGCCCATGGACAATTTTTGGGCCCCACAAGAGTTCAAGTTTGATGTTTATCTACATATACATATATTAGGGGTGTGCAATATTACCGGTGTATCAGTATATTGCGGTTTAATCCTTTCTGACAATATATTGCGATATCAAATTCAAATACCGGTATTTTACGATATGTATGAATATATATTGAAACTCGCCCTGACATGGACAAGGCACCGGATGTAAATTAACGATAGTAACCATGTTTGTATATAGTAGGCGTGTGTAAATATACGGAAAAGGATAAGTTTATTAGTATTATTCATTTTTTCTTTCTTATTGAAGTTATCAATTCATAGAAAACATTAGAATAATATGAAGAATTACTTAAATGTTAAGCTTTACCTGATTTTTGTGTGTGTTTTTTTCGTTTGAGTTGAAGATGTATTTTCTCGGGAAAGGGCAATTTGTCGTTCCGGTTTGAATAGTATTAACATTATTTCAAAATGGCTGACAAAACAACTATGTGATTTGTAGGCAAATTCTCGTGGAAATTTTTATTTCTAGTGAAATACGTATAGTATACCGGTATATAAACACGTTGGTATTTGAGGGGATTCTGTCGCCAATGTTTAAATGAAATTTTTGTTAAATTTGAAGTAATATTCAATGAGCAAAATCAGTCATCAGCACACAATATACATGCAGCATGCAGATATATAAAAAACCATCATAAATAATTGGTTTTAATGTATTTAATATCATTTGTGGTAAATGAGCAATGTTAAAATCCTCCAAGGAATCAAATTCTACAGTTCACTTAAAAAAATTAAAATAGTATAATAACAAACAAAGATTTTTATCTTTTAAGGGCGTATCATTGCTTGAAACATAAAAACCATGCAACTTATCAATGCATTTTAAGGTTGAATTCTAAAAATCAATAGACAACCCCTTAACCCTACCTAAATAACAAGAAATAAAAAGGAACTAACTGAGACCATACTCGAACTTCATCTTATTAGAGTTATTTTGATGAATTCTCTTACTAACACGAATGCACGTATATTGCCAGTAAATATTGGTATTCCAATGAAAGAAAGACAAATCTTAATTATAACTTTGAATTTCATTTTTTTTTCTGCCGGAAACAAAAAATGTAAGCTACAGTTTTTGAGGTTAAAGACCAATTTGAATAATTATGAAGTATGTCTTTCAAATGTTCTGGTATAGCCACATAATGACAAATGGTTTGTGCATTGGTAAACATGACTTATAGTAGCTAGATTTTGTACATCACAAAGTTCGCACCATATTTTTTCAACGTCTAAACCAATAAAATGAAATAAAATGATATGATTAAAGAAGTATCTAATTTTGATATAATGTAAAAAAAAAAATATCAGTCTAAATACATGATTGTTTCAATTAAATTCATATACGTTTTTAAAGAATTCTAACTATATAACTAATGACGTGGCCAGAAAAAGAACAATCTTGATAACATTTAGCGTATTGTAATATTTCTTTCTAAAAATGTATATTTTTAGATTATCTGACTACATCTGATGTAAAGAGCTCTTATTAATTCATCTGTCATACACCAGTTCAACAGGATTTAGCAAAGATATATTGCCAAGCAATTCTTGTTGACAGAGTTTTTAACGTGTGCTTAATTTTCATTTAAATGCTAAGGATGAAACTATAAGAAGCGTCATGGACCAGGTACAGAAGCTTAAAGAGGTGGACCCACCCCTCGGACCCACGGTGGGAGTTTTATCCTGGTTGTTGCACAGTGCGTTGTTGGCCTTGCATTCGCTGAGACAGGTGCGCCAGAAGTTATCGGTAGAGCAGCAGTTTCTACCGCAGAGAAGATCAACCTGTTTCCCACAGCCTCGCATGATGGACCGAACCTTCAAGGCATCTAAAGAATACAATCATTCAATATGTGTAGGCCTACAAAGTAGTGTTGCTGTTACGTTTAAGAATTCAAACAAATATTCAGATAAAGTAATTTAAAGAAAAGGGAATTGAAAATTTCCTCCTTTACAGAATCGGCTCTTCAGAAGTGTGAATAGTTGTGGCCATTTTAAGGGTTAGGGTTAGAATTTAAAGAGGAGGAACTATGTACAAAGATGAAGGAAACTGCTAAAAATTTAAAGAAGAAATATTTGGATATTTTCTTTACTTATTGTTAATTAATATCTAACATTAAACTTGGCTTATTTAAAATTTTAAGGCAGATCTGATGGGAAATTTGTTGACTTTCTATCCAGCAACCTTAATTTTGTTGCAAAATAAAAGTCAGAAGTTATTTTCATTTCTTTCGTCCCCCCCCCCCCGTTTTTAAAAAGAATTTTGTTATTCCTCATTCAATAGTTATATGATCATTACCTCTATGATACTGGGTCTGCGTAAAGCAATAACCATCATCCGGGCATGACACAGTCTTAGCTGTAGTGACATTGGCAGGGGAGGTAACACACTCGTAATCTTTTTTTATCTCGTTCTCAATGTAGGAACAACTGTAACAAAGTCGTCCATTCACGACAGATGCTATAATATGTAGAAAAAAAGAATGAAAGACAATGTTCAATAAAAGCTACAATATACATGTACAAGGACGTGTACTGCAACTCTTCAAAGTTTTTCTTTATTTTTCTTTATTTTAAAAAAAATGCGAGCAGTTTATCAATTATAGATTCGTTTTTATTAAAAACAATAACGGTCGATTCAATACCATTCCCAATTGAACTTGAACTTAAACAACTATTATGTTATAGAATAAAAAAAAATAACTGTTCCAAAAAACATTGCTGAGAGATATACAAGTTATAAAACTTGTGACTTCATTTAAAATTTTACTGTTGAAACTAAATATACTTTTATGGCATGAAACTGACAAAGCATCACAAGGTTTTTTTTTTTTTTACTTATATTTAAGTTTTTTGTTAAATAAGATAACTGTCTTAAGTATGTTAATATTGTCAATGGATCTTTCATTAAAAAATAAGCTTTTACTTAAATTTAAAAAAATCCAGGAAACAAAACAGATGAAAATGACACAATAAAGCAGTTGGCCTTTCTATACGATTTCGACAGATAAAGTCTTCAAAGAAACAAGGGCCTACTTTGTGATTTAAGAAAAAGCTGAATATAAGCCCTTAAAATTTTATTTGATATGTTTAAAATTGTCTTTATTTTTCAAAACTTCATATCATTCACACTTTGCTCAACTTATTATATTAAACTAACATAATTGTTTGATTATCGGTATCTTTTTTATATAAGTAAAAGAATCTACTTATAATTTCCACAGTTATTTGCACTTCAAAATCTTACTATGAAGACGTGTAGGTGTTCTAATCCAAGACATTATAATTTACTACTGTATTTGCATTTAATTACATAAGACGGTAAACTTCGTCCACCAATACCTTAAAAATGAACCAGTTAACACAGTTGCATATTTTTGTAACGATATATAATACCCTAGTTAGTAAAACTAATATCTGTCTAATATCTCTGATTTCTTCGGTTTTCTATGCCATGCATTTGATCTCTTCATCTATTTATATCTTTACATGAACATTGTCCAGATGAATTCCTTGCGGCTATACATCGTATATATGTCCAGAAAAATAAGCCTAAACACACCGTCCTTTACAACAATTTGTGTTGTAGGTGCATATACCGTGCACTACAGGTATAGCTTCCCTATAACTTAAATTCCAATGGAGTACAGTGTTAGTGATTCATCAAAAACCTACCAACATCCTGTATGACTATTTAAATTTTTTAAGGAGACATTACAAACGTATATAGTACTTACAGATGGAAAGGAATAGGAATAATCCGAAGGCTAATTTGTACTCCATTGTCCGTTGCTTGCGATAGTCAAAAGAAAATAAGGACGGAATCGTAAATTGTTATCATTTAATATCTATTATTTACCCAGCGGCGCAATTAAAACAGATATAGCTCATTGTTTTGTTGAAAACACCTGAGAATTCCTTGCATAGATTGTCATGCAATGATGTGGAACGAAGGTGACACACACTACTTTCAGTTTGTAAAACGTAGTAGTTGGGAATGATCTATTATACAAGATTTACATGAATCACGGATTTCCTATTTTAACCCATCCTTATTTTTCAGTTCTCAACAAAAATGTCTATTAGTAATATATAGAAATACTATGCAGCGATATGAAATGAAACGTTTGATACCATCATTCTCTAATTTGTTATAAATGTTGATCTTAGAAAAATCATTTTCAATCAATTTTTACACCAAGACAATTGATCTCATTTTTGTTATTTAAAACTCCGGCAACATCTGCCTTCTAGCTAGTAAATGAAGGCTATTTGTTGATATTGGTTTTTGTTGCTATTCAGTTCAGGCTTCACTGTTTTCAACAGCATCTGGTAGAATTTTCTGACAGTATTCATTTTAGAAGTTATTGATAAACTTTATTTTTTCTATCGCACATACATGTTGTAATTTTATTCTTCAGAATTGAAAATCATAAAGTCATCTCCTCTCTAAGAAAATTAATATTATTTGGAATTTTCTTAATGTATGTACGATGTATGTACGTAATTGTGAGTTTTTCTATGGTTATTTAAACAAAACACAGTTGTTTGGGTTCTGGATTTTATTATTGACTTACTACACAAATATATCAACATCTTTCAAAGTAAATACAACATTATCAACATTTAATAACAATAACATACATCATACATGTCACATTTACAATCAAGATATAATCCCATATTTATATAGCTTTTGATGAATTCGCCGTTCAAAGAGAAAACACTATTAGATCAAATTTTATAGAAGTACAATCGATACAAAAGAAAAGTACCCCAATTGTTGACTCGGGCGACGATGAAGACCTTTGTTAATTATGAGTAGTAGTATTCATGGCATATGTTTCTCTTACACTAAATTTTTAGATATGTTTTTTAAAGCTCACATTAAATATTAAGCAAAGAATATTTCATATAGTTTAGCTTTAAAATTTTATCATTTGAAATATTTTCGTATATATCTTTACAGAGCTAAAGAACGGTAACTCTAATAACCTAATGTTATCTAAGGTTAGTTGTATGAAAACGTATTAAAGTTTAGTCTTTTAGGGGGCTGGGTGATCAAGAAATTACCTTAAACCTAAAATTTAAGATATGAAATGTTAAACTTATATGTTTTACGGTGCGACCGTTGGGGCGAGAGCAGCATTAATTGAATGTTGTTAAAAATCTTTATTTTGCTCAGCTCTTCTGAAAAAGTAGAACGATAGAGTCGAAAATAGACCCGACCATCCAGCCCTCCTAACTTTTTTTTATTTCATTTTATATTTTCAACTGTTAAGCAGATATCAAAATATTTTATTTATTTATCAGTTTAAAATATATAATTATATAGATAATATAAATAAATTAATTATAACATGTAATAGAATAACACAAATTATCACATGTAACCATGGTAGACTTTTATTTCAATAAAAATTTTTCTTAATTCTATCCCGTATGAATTATGATTCTCAAAAGTGATAATATAATGTTTCAATTTTGCCATTTTTTTTTTCAAGTATTGCAATGTGCAGAGTGGTACAGTTCTTATTTTGCAGCGTCTTTAAGATCAAAATTTGAACATAAACACACAGTTCCACTTATATGACAGTGCTGACATTATATTTACATAGTGTAATCACATCTGCGTTAGCCCATCATGTTTAATATACAATCACACCAGTTGTCACAAGTTATTGGCAATGACACTTTCCTTCTTTGTCATTGTGTCAATAAATTAGCATTTCAGCTGTAATTTCTTATACCTTTTCAATACTTAGTATTAAGCAGTTGAAAATGATTTAGAAAAAGAGTGTTCTTTTAAAACATATATGGCAATATGAACCCAAGTTCGAGGATTCTTAGGTGTATAAAAAGCGAAAGAGCTGTTAGTTTGCAAACATTTTAACACATCAGTCTATAATGTTGTCATTAATGAACTGGCAACATGCAATGCATAGGAACTGTTGGGTATATGAGAGAGCTCCATCTTCTGTAAAAGTTAGTTTGACATATTACCATATTGAACGATCGGTATCCAAAATGGACTCCTACTGACAGGTCAAAACCTCGGCTGAATTTACTGATGCTAAAAAGTAAAGAAACAAAACATAAATATTAGTTAGCCGTTCTGCCTTTCCCATTAACCCCTTTTCCTTGGAAATTTCCAGTTTAAGGGCATTTTGCAGAAATTATTTTGGACAACAATTCGGGTCAAGACATGTATGATAAATGATTGGACCGTGAAACCTTAACAAAACACCAATGGTATAGGTCCCTAACGTAATATAATAAGTTGATTGTAATATCAATGTTTTATTATTGGGGCCTCTAACTCAACAGAATATTGTTTGGTTGTAGAGTTTCATATCACCTGGTTCATACACCGACTCCAGATATATTGTGCCGTTTGGTACGCAACCCCCACACCATCCAATGACGAGGCAGTATATCTGTGACGAATCGGCAGATCTGTCAAAATTTAGAATTTCAGTGGCCCATCCTGAAGCTACCCAGGGAACCTTTAAACAAAGCAGGAAAGCGTTTCTGTATATATAACATATCGATTTGTTGTAAGATAGTTTTGTTTCTAAGCTTTTATATATCAACGACCAATACACAGTGTACATATTGCCATGCAGAGAAACACTTACCGAGTTGGCAACAACTACTCCTGACTCACGCAGATCGATTTGAAGTTTAGCAGCTATCGAACACCAATGCAAGGCGTATTTTTTGTACCACCATGCCTCGGCTGTACAATCATTAGTGGTTCCAAATGGTACGTTATGATCGGGGAGATTGCTTACGCCGGTTGAAGTAGCAAATGTAAAATCATCCTGAACTACGCCCATCGTCTGCAAAATGTATTTTGTGATTCAATTGTAAGTTTATTAAAATATACTATTGAAGTTAAACAACTTATAGTTCTTTAAAAAAAAATTCATTTATAAAAACGATATTATATAATTGTGTCCATAGTTATGTTATGAAATGACATGGAAGTATATTTTGAATAACGTATTTCCGATGTGTAATGCTATAGAATAATTTATATGCTCGATTTAGGCCTTACACTGACGCAGTAAAAATAAAATTTTGAACACAAAAGATGTGGATTAAATACTACATGAAGTAACGTTTTGAAAACAACATTTCTTATTATACCTCAATACGATGATTCTATATAACATCCTGATTGATCTAGAAAGTGACAGAGCAAGGAAAACATCGTGTCTCACGGGGAATAAATATAATTTTCCACCTATTCGGAAATCTCGGAATTTTTCATTCCAAAGATATGAAAAAGCCGATATGAGACATTAACATTAATTCAATATAATTGTGTAGACAATCATGATTAAGTCAAAATATTTAATGAATTTTCTCTATTTCACAAAAACCATGACATAGAAACTCAAACAAACACGCCGTTCAACTTTCGAAGAGTCGAAAAACTATTCTACTACAGTTATTGCCGAGTTCAAAAAGATGCCGCGGACATTATTCTCCAATATACCACAAACGTCATCAGTAAATTATTAGAACAGAAATACTTATTTGTCTCGCACTGATCATGAAAGTACAACTTCAAACCGTGAAAAGTTAAAAAAAAAAAACATGCCTATATCACGTGCGAGTTCCAGTGAAAATGATGTCTATTGCCTCAAATCTTTATTACGAGTCTGGAATCAATGCGGCTCTTCCTAGGACCTCCCTAGCACATTTTCACTGCGTGTTTTTTACATAAAAAATATAACGTATAGTAGTAATAATCGTATTAAATTGCCCTGAAAATATTAGGAATATGATTCAAAAATATTTTATAAATACGAAGGTCAATCAAAAAATACAAAGACTTTTGTCATAGTTATGTTACTTAACGTCATATAATTACTAAATTTGGTAGATATAATTTAGCAATAATTTCAAACAATTTGCAAGAAAAAAAGTTAATAAATTCCTTTATATCTAAGAATTATTTAGAATCTAATCCTGCAAAAATGAGATCACGGCACACGGTCAAAATGTGTGTTATGTCAACAATAAACCATATACTGTTGAAAGTTATATCTCTATAAATTTGGCTTAAAACCAAATAATATTGAAACCTTAAATTAAGTATAGTCATGGTATTCTATGTACCAAATAATAACGCGATATTTTGTTTTGTCGAACAGATATTAGTTACTAAAGACAGATAATCCTCTTCAGAATTGACTAAAAACAATGACGTCGTCGAGAAGTACAAAAAAATGATTTAACTCAGGAAAAAGCCGATACAAGCTGTGAAAATGCTCAATTGTGCAAAAAATAAATCAACAATTATTTGCAAGTTTGTGTTTAACTGTAATACATTTTGTGGGGGGTGGTGGTAATTGTATTTTAAATACAAAATAGTCCGAAAACGAGTAGAATATCTGTAAATATTTGGTAAAAAAAATAAGTAACGTCAACCGACTTTCAGGGTTATCCTTACTGTAAACTAAGAGATACACGGTTAGAAAATAAAAACTTTGAAGAACTAACTTATGATTCTCGAACAAATCTGCAAATAAAATGTTAAGTGGTTCAGTGCCATTTTAAATTGTTTGGAGAAAGACACAAAAGACTAAGCGTGATATAAAGATGGGGTATATCTATAAATTGTGCGTGTTTAATCTTGACGTCAATGTTTTGAACGTTACCGTGCGCCGTGGTGACAAAACATGTTGTTTTTAAAAAAGGGGTAACACAATTACCGTTTCATCAAATGGACTAAAACTTTGCATATCAATAACATAAGTGTTGGTGCACAGATTAATCAGTTAAGTATGACTTTCTTGAAAAATATATGATAGACAGCATCATTGTCTTCGTATTTTTTGACTGACCCTCGTAAGTGAAGAGTATTAAAAATCCAGTGAAAAATTCTGTTGTCTGCATGTGATTCCTTCGATCTATAGGAGAAACGATCTGTAGAAATACTGGGCTGTTTGTAGAATGGAAATAAATGACGCCTTGGCCTTATATTTCATAACAACATTTATCGACCTCGGAGGTTATTCTGCAACATTCACGAAAACCCGTACTTTATTTCTAAATTACTGAAATTTACAAATTGTCCTTGTAATTTTGATAGGATAATTAGTTGAAAGGTAAATTATGAAGATAAGTTTTAGAACTAACGAAAAATGGATAAAAACCAAACTTAAAACAAAAAAATTAGCTTTGTTAGCGTTAAGTAGATTTGACTAAATGGCAGGAAAAATATTTTTTCCTAACTTTATTCAAATTATTATTTTCTTAGCCCTTCGGTGACGTAACCTTAATTGTTACATTAGTTTGAATGCTAAATGGTTGTTCACTTAATAAGTGTGCGCTGTGAAAGACTTTAAGTCTAGATCTAGATTTGCCTTTGAATTTTCTGGATTAGATGTATTTCATGTATTATGACTTAAATACTGTGATGTGTAACATTATTATCACATGAATTAAACATGGATTGTGTAAATAGTGTACATTGCATCAGTATTTTTATTGAATGTTTTTTACCATCTCCAACTACCCCCTCGAAAAAGACCCCACAAAGAAACAAACAAAAACAAACGAACAAAATTGTCGGTATACGTTTAATTGCAAAAGTAACATTTTAGCATCATATTGAAAAAAAATATTTCAGAAGTAATTTAGGGATTACTCACATTCGGGAGTTAAAGAAAATACAAGATGGGTTAAAGTTGAATTTCTGCCAAGTTTAAACAAATATTGGTAGACACTGATTTTTACACTAACCTGTCATTTTCAAAAATCTTTAATTGTTTTATACAGATCGAATTTAAGCAATAGACGGCTTAAAAAATTAGTATGATACTTTTTAGAAATATAAATTATTTAAACGGAATATATGCAAAAGCATTTAATGAATTTAATCATTGTTATATTTATAGCTATATTTGTAAATAAATCTGAGCATTTTAAAAATGCATTGCCGTTTGTCTAATTAAAAGCAGGAGTTTCTATTCAGATATACATGTAACAACGAATAAAATTCTGATTTCTCTCTTACCGTAATACTAATTTTCACTTTGCTGAACTCGGTTCTCCTGAGCGGTTCAGAACTTCGACTGCACCATTGATCGTTATACAAATGGCAGAAATCTTTCCGAATAAAATAATTCGTATTTTGTAGAGTGATAAATTCTTCTGCTGTCTCTGGTGAGAACATGTTATGGCAGTATGATTTGACTGGAATCTGTCTATTGAATTTGCTTGGATACAACCAAAATTCCCCGTCACTAGCGGTAGGCGAGCATTTCTTCACCTCAGAACAGGTGGCTGGGTCTAATCATAAAGGAAAACCGTTGTCTTTAGGTATTGCCAAACCATTTAAAAAACTACTCTCAACACCATCATCAATTCTTTACTGTACAAAATAATATATTATCTGTTTAATATGGTTGTAAAGTTTTGTTACCACTTGTCAGATGATTATGTCGACAGGCCAGGTCTTTTTATCGACTTGTCCAATAACTAGAAATACTTTACCGGATAATTATGCCAGTGCCAAGGTGGCTTTTGCATTCGTCTACGCTGCATGTATTGAAAAATTCAAATACGCCACATGAAAGATCATTGCTTATGGAGTTTATAATTACCTTTGTTATCAAAGTATCTCACCTGTCGGGCGAGATGTTTACCTTTAAAAAGTAAATTCATACAGGGAAATAATTTTTTCCATAAGAAAAACAATTTTCCTATAGGATATTTGGAATTTCCTACTGGAATATCAGAATTAATATAGGAATTAAAATTCCGAAAGGATTTGAACAATGCTTCCACATGATTTTAAAATTCGACGGGAAATCTTATTTTCCTACAGGAAAACTACCTGTCTGAATCAAATTCCTACAGAAAATAAATTTTTCCTATAGGAAATATAATATCTATAGCTTTTTTTTTTAGAGAAATCCGTCGGATTTTCAAAATTTCCTACAGGAAAATTATTTCTCCAATGGGAATCATTTTTTCCTGTGAGATATTTATTTTGAAAGGTACACATCTCACTTGTCAGAATAGATACACTAAAAACAACTGCATCTTAAGCGGATGCAAAAATGCCACCTTGGCACAGTATCCAGAATAGTGTTTATGTTAACTTGTAAGATCCTTTCGTCGACTTGTCACTTATTCACGTGTTAAAAATTTCAAAACAAAAACGTGTCCGCGTCCAATTTGTGCCACCCAGTTGACATCATATTTTTTAAGTCAACATAATCGTCTTTCAAGTCGACATCACTTTTTTGTAAGTCTTCCTAATTATCTGACAGGTTGACATTATCTGATAAGTCGACATAATTTTCTGTCATGACGACATAAAGTCTGACAAGTCAACGTCATCATCTGACAGTTAGATCCCCCACCCCCCAATTTTTTTTTAAGATAACCATATAATAATAAACATCTATAATCGACATTTCGAATAATTGTGTTAACCTGTTAGATTTCATGATGATGAGTAAATGGCTGTTAGTGGCATTGCATACTTTTATAACGATATATTTTTCTTCTAGTAACCACGATTTTTTGTTACAAGTCAACATAAACATCAGACGACTTGACATAAATATCTGTAGTATTCAAAAAGATCTTACAAGTCGGCAAAATAATCTGACAAGCGGTAACAGAATCATGCCACCATAGTTTATAAACTTTTATACTGTTTTAAAAAAAACAAATATTTGATAGCTAAATTATGTGAATGCATATAATGAATGACTACAGAATGAGAGTGCTTTAATCAAACGGAAAGATTATATACATTGTACACCACTGGCCTTTTATCAACTCAACAAACATGGTTAAAAAACATTGGATTTTTTTTCTCCTTGGTAATAACTAATCTTGAGTTTTGAATTCTTAAATTATAATAATTTGGCAATGAACCTTCGGTTCTTACCACATGAATATTGGATTGAAACATAAACAGTTTGATAATCTATTTAACAAATAAATACTCAGTATTTATCGGTCTTCAAGATAGATTGTGTTGCAATTTAGTATAGAACAGCTACATGTAGACATATCTTGATTGCGTCACGTTCAATTTGAGAGTCGTGCCGAGTATAATAAATACCCACAATACCCACATCCTCACCACAATCAGTTGTACTGACTGAACAACAGTAGTGTGCACTACTTAAACATGTTGCATAAACGGACATTTAAAGGTATATGTGGCGTATTTGGAGTAAAATTTTTGACATGAGTTTGAGTAAAAATATATATACATCATGCTTCTTATAATTAAAACTTTCAAAAACTCTGGGCCCGTAAAACATGTTTTTTCTTGAGTTAATTGTCTCTAAACTTTGCTACACGTCTGATGAATATTAATGTGATCCGCCATTTATAACGCCACTGCGCATGAGTGCGGGAAAACCTAGTATTGAAAACACGATGGAAGAACAGTTTGTTTACAAATTAGAATCACGTTTTTCATGTCTTAAATTATAAATTTCTTATATCAGATGATACCCGACGCATTATTATTCCGTTATTTATTAATGTAGAACAATATAAATCGCTAATTATGTGTAATAAAGATGAAACACGATTTTAGCATCAACCACACGGTAAAATGAGTGAATACCCCCTCTCCCTGAGGGATGCATGTACTGAGAGTGTTTATTCATTCTTTATTAAAAAAAATCCTTTAAAAGAAAATCCACGTGTGGTTTATACTTTATAAAGTAAAGACATGGAACACAAGGAACACGTACATTTACGAACCTGACTAGCAAAACCCCTACAACGCCATGATGAAAACACTTATTAAAAGTTTAATTCGGCTTTGATTCCTATTCCATCAATCTACATGGTCTCCGATGACAACTTTTGTTCCTATCCTTGTCAGTCTGTCTCTTTTTTCTTTATTTGCCAAATCCTTCAAACTGAACGGTATACTTATCTTTTTCGTCGTCGCCATTGTTGTTGTGATAGATTGAGCGTGGTATCACGTGACCGATTTAAGGCGGGGTTTATTTAAATGCTGTATTTATTGCGGACTCCACAATAATTATAAAAATTATTTATTAATTTCTATGTCTTTTTAACCCGATTGATATAAACTGCATAATTTATTGTAAAGATCTTTATATAACATATTTAAATTAATAAATCAAACAAATGTTTCTTAGCATGAAAAAATACATATACACATATACCTTTAAGGGTGTTGTTTACTCAGGGTTTGAGATCTCAAATTCGGATTGTTATAAAGTTCAATGTAATGAGTAAAATTAGTTCTAAACGAAAAAAGTATTTATGAAATGAATTATTATTGACAATAAAAAAGGTATTCTTACTTTATTATGAAATTAGGCTCAAACAGAAATAGACTTTTAGCCAAACAGAGAAAAGTCGGACTAAATTTTACAGATTTTGTTTTCCGCTAAAACATTTTTGGCAGTACTCTAATATTAAAATATGTGATTTTATATTTTAGTCTATATAATTTTGCATATTTTCTGTTTGTTTTACCTCACTTATTCATTAAAATTATCGTATGACACGAATTGCAAAAATATGGAAAAATGCTTAAAACGATAAAAGACACCATATCTCAAAATTTTGATCATTGACCTCATATGAATTTTATGCCAAAAGAAAAAGGTCAAAATAAGTGGTTCAATACTATAAATGTTTTTGTATTATCATCATTCAATTTTTTGTAAAATTTGATCAAAAATGGGGAGGGATTTGAAAACTGATATAAGAAATTCAGACTGGAATATTTGTAAAAATTGTTGCTTAAATCTTAATGCTTTGTACCTATTTAGTGCCATTAACATTCATAAACTGTATTTTATTTTTAAAAGTGTTTTATTATTTGTAATATTTTTACAATGAAAAAAAAAATCAATCGTAGTGTAAAATTTTATGGGATTTTTCTTGATTTTTCAAAAAATATCCAATGGCCATTAACTAAAAAAGTAGGTCATTGACCCACTTTTTTGAAAATGAAAATAACACTACAATCAAAGGTCTATAACATACAATAGATGGGGTTTCATTATCATCAGTGGAATTTTTTTTTATTCTGAGTAAACGTCATCCTTAAAGGTGCATGGTCACGATTTTGGTCAAAAATTATATTTTGGTTTTTTATGTTTACGATGCTTCAGTAAGGCATTTCTAATAGTCAACCAAATTTGAGTGTCATTCGTTCTGTTATAAACAGATACAGAGCTCACAATTCTCTGTCATGTAAAGAGAGCTTTTGTTTACGTTTTGAAGTTGAAGTAAAATTCCAGTTTTGACCTTAAAAAGAGAGAGAGAGAGAGAGAGAGAGAGAGAGAGAGAGAGAGAGAGATATCTTGTTTGTTAGAAAGATATAAAAATATATTTCTATCAGGTTATTAGAATATATATGTGCATCATCTAAAATATTTCAAGACTACGGTGTCATTTATTACAATTAAAAAGTTTGGTGAATGTGATTTTTGAAACTTGATAATATCCATCTGTAAATTCATTTGTAAATTCATTGTAACGATTATTGCCACGAAAATAATTCTAAACTTTAATCTCAAATTGACAATAGAACACATATTATATCTAACATTATTATGTCAATCAAAGGGACTTTGCATTGTAGTCTTAAGACTTTAAATTTCTTCCAGAAGTCCTAGAGCAGGAATTACATCAATCGTTAAATGTCTAATAAACAATCTAAATACAATATGCAAGAAAAATGTATTTCTTCTATATTATATAAAACAAGTTATTGGTTTTTTAAAACTGTTTTATTGTTGTTTTACAAAAAACCCTTGATTTTTGATTTTGAGACATTATGTATAATTATATTGTGCTGACACTATGTGCCTTTTTCAGAAAAGTAAAAGACATACTGTACAATACATATTTTCATATGAAAACCACTTTAAAAGAAATTTTTTTATTAATTAACATTTGTCGTAATTGAAGAAAAATGTTGAATGACATTGGGTGACTTACATATTTTTCTGTCGCTCCTCTCAAACTGGACCTCGTAGAACTGTGAGTCTGTTTCAATCATCGTTATAATTCCAGCCGTTGACATTTGTTGCAGACGACATCTAGAAGTACTCTTTGTGAAGATGACAGCCACGCAAAATGGCCTTGTTAGGCACAAGTTCGAGCAGCTTGTCACAAAGTCACTCTGTACTTCTTCCACTGGTTCAGTGGAGGTGAAGTCTACGTAAGACCTTTTCATATTCAACCATCGTTGTTGAAAATCTTTACAAATTTCAAAAAGTATATGAATATAAAACATAAAATTTCTATTGAACATGATATTTAGAATGCAAAAATTAAGCTAGCAGCCAATATAAAACAAAATGAAACGAAATAACAGTCTTTGATTTAACCTGTAAGATAGATTGATCAAATACCTGGATGTGAAGAAAGAATAACTGATATTGAAAATAAATTCCATGTAGCTATAATTTGTATTAAATTCTTTGTAGTATCCATTTTGTTCAACTGACGACCCCTCAATTAAACTCAGCTATAAGTATGACTTTCACTTTTATTGATTTCATAGAGTACATTCATATCCAAAGACAATATTGAGTAAAATCTGTGTTTGTCATGTGCTTAAATAACAAGCTCTCTTGGTTTTATTAACACATTTGGACACGAACAGAATTCTAGACTAAAAGTATGCCTCAAGAGGATGACAAATTTTATAAAGCTTTTTTTTTTTATCTTAAAAAAACTGGGGGATGTTTACAGAATTGATTTTTAAGATCACTGTAAAAAATGAATGGGTTGAGATTTAATGCTTGCAATATTAAATTTCAACTTTCATCAGAAAGAAGCAGATGCATTTAAAAAAAAAATCAATAGCATTTTTCAAAGAAAGTTTTTCGAGTAACGTAATGAATTACTTTGACATCCGACGTTGACAACAACATATTAAATTTAATTGCAATTCATTGCTTCACAGGTTATTTAAGGTTTAACAATTCACTCTATAAAATTAAAAAGAAACATTCATGTATAATGTACGGTTTTTTTTTTGCTTGAGGAAGGCAAAATAAAACACTTAAATTAGTGAAAAATGTCATTGTTTAAGTAAATATCAGAAATAATATGTATAGAAAGTAAGAGACCCCGCGGCCATTGATAAATATATATCATATAAACTGATATTATTACAAGTTTAGCTTTTTTTTTTTTAAATTTTTTAAAAGCTTACCGTCTTTAGAACAAACCCTAAACAGCACTTAGTTATCAAAGACAGTTTAACTCTTTTTTATATAAATGTCACCTTCCTCTACATAGCATGGCGAGTGGATTTATCCAAACATTTTTGTGTCATGTGTCGTTTAAGCCTGCGTGTCTAAAATTCAGAACTGCGTACCCGAGCTTGCAAGTTGAGATCGACTTTATGGTGAAAGAGATCTTAGGTAGGGTCGAAGACTCGTATTTTTTTTATAAAATCAAAGTTATACCACTGTATTTATCTATCTAAGGTGCAAATAACTTTACCGATATTAGGCATACCGCATCATTTTTTTTTTTTTTTACATTTTTGTATAAATATATGAATAACAATTCTAAAAGAAAAACAAATAATTTCAATAGAAATTATAGGATGTTACTTTCGACTAGTTGGACCTGAAAACCAAAGGCATTTTTTTTTTTTATATTTTTGTATAAATATATGAATAACAATTCTAAAAGAAAAACAAATAATTTCAATAGAAATTATAGGATGTTTCTTTCGACTAGTTGGACCTGAAAACCAAAGGCTGAATTTCATTCATAGCAATTTGTATTGCTTTTTCGTTTTCTCACTTTTTAAGATTTGAAATCTACGAAATTTGTTAAGTCGTACGTGAAAAAGATCATCAGAAAATTATCTCCCTTGCGCCGAACAGTATTTCAACCAATGAAAAAAATGTAAATATTCACATCATGTATTTTCAACCAATCACAAAGGAAAGGAAGTGCACAACCCGGAGACTGTAAATTATTTCAACTCTTTATACCGTCTTCCAAGGAAGCAATCGCAACTTCTCGGGCCTTTCCGGCAAGCTCGGAAAAACACCTCGAATGTATTACCTAGGCGTCCATGACACCCCCCCCCCCTTTTTTTTTTTTATAAAACTTGATAAAAATACAACACATTTTACGATCTGTTGAGATGTGAGCTATACTTTATTAAAGTAAACGATATACACTAAAATATAACATAGAAGCGACATACAAGACTGTCTAGCCGATACTTATTTTATTTGGAAGCGACTCCATTTTGTATAAAATTCTAACATCCGGTGATGTTAATACATTCGAGGTGTTTTTCCGAGCTTGCCGGAAAGGTCCGAGAAGTTGCGATTGCCAGGGAAGACGGTAATGAAATGTTGAAATGAGTAAGCGAAGCGTCGACGAATGACAGCCATATTGCCTATTATTATTTCTCACAGAACAAATATAAAGATATACAATTTAAGCTTTTAAAAAAAGCTTACCGTCTTAAGAGCGAACCCGAAACAGCAGTTAGTTATTAAAGACAATTTAATTCTTTAATATATATATGTCACCTTCCTCTACAAACCATGGTGTGTGGAACATTTTATGTCATTATGTGTCTTTAAAGCCTGCGTGTCTAAAATTGAGAAATGCGTACCCGAGCTTCTTAGTTATATGGACTATAGTAGAGTAAAAGAGGTCTTAAGAAGGGTCGTAGACTCGTATTATTTTGATAAAATCAAAGTTATATCGCTACATTCAGCATTTTGTTTAACAAATAGTACATGTAGTTTTACATATCTAAGGTCCAAACAACTTTACCGATATTAGCCATACCGCATAATTTTTCAATAGATAGTATAGAATATCGCTTTCAACTAGTTGGACCTGAAAATCAAAGACTAAATTTTATTCATAGCAATTTGCATTGCTTTTTCGTTTTCTCACTTTTTAAGATTTGAAATCTACGAAATTTGTTAAGTAGTACGTGAAAAAGATCATCAGAAAATTACCTCCCTTGTGCCGAACACTATTTCAACCAATGAAATGTAGATTTTCACATCATGTATTTAATACCAATCACAAAGGAGAGGAAGTGCACAACCCGGAGACTGTAAATTATTTCAACTCTTTATACCGTCTTCCAAGGAAGACGGTAATAATGCCAGTTCCAAAGTGACATATTGCCCCTCTTCTAGCTATAGGATGCAGTTTCCGAAGAATCCAATCATGCCAGATGTTAGACCAATTTTAATAGAGAATATGTTACAATACCGATCAGACCCGACCTAACAGAAAGTAAGCCCAGACTAAACCCTGGGTTTACTTTTGGGGTTTACTCTGGGTTTACTTGAACAGACCCAAAGTAAACCCAGAGAGTATACCCCGATCAGATGTAGTGCCCTGAAGCAGATGCTACATTTGTATTTCGAATATACAAGGGGTGGGAATTACAGGCAGTAAGATAATTAAAAAAAAGACCGGCCTGTTTCAAATTTTTATTGTAAAAGAGGACCCAAAACACAAACCGCGAGTAAACCCTGAGTGGACCCAAACTATACCCCAACTGGACACACATTTTCAAAAAGTAAACCCCGAGTAAATCCCAGGTAAACCCCGAGAGTAAACCAGGGGTTTAGTTGTGATTTACTCTGGTGTTAGGTTGAGTCTGATCGGTTCTGTACTTTTGTTCATAATCTAACTTACCAGATAGACATTTTCAACTAGAGGCCTATATGCATTTAAGGTTACCTGAGTACCAAATATCTTATACTGACGTATAAGACGGTCTCATATAAGCATTTAAGCTTTATTTTGTAGTCTAACCCCTCATCCGGACTCCCATGACCGTTGTCTACTTGCTCTTTACTATTTGATGTTTGAAAAACATTTATCTATAAGAGGGTGGGTGCAAGATTCAGAGGAATCTCGAACTATTATTTTACCACTGCTCAAATGGCCAAAAAAGATTTGTTAAAAAAGAACTGCATATCTTTAATGGTCAATCTTTTATAATATTAAGTTTTATTTTTTATTCCCACACCACGCATATCGTTTTTTTCTACGAGCATACTATGCACAAGGAATTAAGTTCTGAAATAAAACACGTAATTAATTTAATACCATCAAGTGACCATTTTTCAATTTACCTTTCGATTTTCAAGATGAAGTTGAAAAAGTAAACATGTTAACGGATAACAATTGGCGATAGATTCTTAGTGACTCAAGTGCCCCATACAAATTACATGTTCACTATATGGCCATGTCACCCTCTCTCCTCTTTAAAAACCCTCAACCCCGGCCATGGGCAGTCACAATTTAAGAACAGTACCATATGTACATAAAACAATGGATTTATATTATTTTTGAAGTACACAAATATATATAATTTAATAAATGATCACTATGCGGCAATATTGGTCCTACCTAAGGGCCCTGAACTCCTGACCCAGGGATCACGAACTTCACAATTTAAGTAGAGAGCTTCATTGAATATAATAACTATCCATTCAATTTGTCTCCCTCAGCTGTGGGTGTAGATAATAAACATGTTTATATCTCCCTGTTGTAAGAGTTAATACATTTTCAGAAAACGACCATATTGCTCAGGCCCTAGCACCTAAACCCATGATCCAGGAGCCATGATTTTCACTATTTTTGTTGGAGGGTTTTATTAACATCATCACCATGCTTATAGTTTTTCTCAAATGTATATGGGAGTAGAAGAGGATTTGATTTTCTAAAATTTAACAGATGTCTACTGTATGTCCATATTGGCCTAGCCCTATAGTCTGAATCCCTCATCCAGAGACCATTAATTTCACGGGTTTCATGGACATCATCACAAAGCATTTAGTTTTTATCAAATATGTATGTGAGTATAAGGATTTTATAATTAAGATTAAATACATTTCCTCTTTTTGACCATATTGGCTCCGCCAAAGATTCTGAACCCCTGACTCGGGGGCCAAGAATTTTACAATCTTGGTAGAGGTCTACATGGACATTATAACCATACATTTAGGTTTTATATTGCATTGAAAGATGGTATGGATATAATTTTACAATTATATTCCTATTATCCTAAAGATGCTTTTAATAAAAAATCGTAACAATTGGCCTTAATTTCTTCAAGAAGTTTTAAATGTAAAATTGTTAATTGACGACGGATTGCAATTGACATGACATCTGAGTGACCTAAAAACCGATTAAAAGCACCATTGAAGGCCCTTATAAAACAAGAAACTCATAGTATAAATTCAGGATAGAGTATCGTGAAAGTCCCTTGCCAATGCAAACAACTCTTCCTTGTGCAACAAAAACTAAATAGGCAAGTAAAACCAGAGTTTCGTTTGCTTGCCTGACTTGAAATACAAGTAAGCTTTTTTAATCGCATTTCTGAAATTAGTCTGTCTTTCCGTTTGTCTGTTTGTAAACTCTCTACATTTCTACCCATAGAGTAACAATAAGTTTTAAAATATTTTTCCTTTCATCTTGACCCCTGAAGAGTTTTGGCATGTGAAATTAACATCGGGTGAAACTTGCCCGAGAAGTTTTAAGTTTAGCCATTCCGTAGTCCTTTGGTAATAATTTTGACAGTAAAAAACAGAGTGATGTAGAAATTGAGATGTTTCTGAAATAATATTTTTCACAAACCAATTCCAGGATAAATGTTGTACCACATATTCGTTCCCTTTAGGCTATGTGATTTTTCCTAACCATTGAAAGAGAGTTTCTCCGATGTTTTAAATTCAAAATCCACATATCCAATAGAGATTTTAAATGAATCAATTAAAGGGCAAACAAAGTATGTCATGGCCAAAATGTTGATCTACTTTCAATATTCAGAAATACAATACACATAACTCTGATGGGTATTTATTCTTATTTATAAAATAATGTATACAAAGTACGAGTGCTGTAACAGTTCACGGCTTTAAATGTAAACAAATGTAGACAAAACGTTTATTTACGTTTTACCAATTTCTAGCACTTCAAATGCATATCATTCCTAAAACAATACGTGTTCGATCTGATCGTGGTCCACTAGATCCATTAACCCCAAGGGATATTGATTGTCTTTACTGTGCATTCAGATTTCACAGAACACTGTCAATAGCTTGCTGGCGGTCTTTTATGATTTTAGATAACGCATTTCCGGACTGCGGACGTGCCGATATTTTAGTTCGAGTACACTGACCATGAACCGTTGTTTTGATGTCGGCTAAGCTTTGTCTTATCCATTAATGTATGTAAATTCTGGTGTACGCACAAAGCAAAGAGAAAAATCTAATTTAAGTGCATGAACTTTTCAGTACAGATATACTACCGCTACATTAAATCTCACTTAAAGATGTTCGCTCCTCTCTTTTTGGGTAACTATTTTATGTCACCTCTTATCTAAACATTTTGCATCATATATTAATTCTATTTATATATTTGTATTTAACAAGGCGAAATAAACCATATTTACAAGGCGAAATAAACCATCTTTAATGAAATTGTTAAAAGAAATTATTATTTACAGAATTTAGTAAGGGACTATATTTTGTGGCGGAAGGTTTTCAAGAAAAAATGAACAATTTTCACAACTCAATAGTTTGAGAGTACAGTTACTTTAGTCTCCTAATTTTAAGCGTAGACTAAACTTCAAGATAGTTTGTGTATTACGATGTATTCATGTTGTTCTGAAACATTTTTGAACAATATTTTGATATTTCTATCGATATATTTTGGCATAAGCTTATACTTTATAGAAGTCAAAAGAAAATTAACTCGAATTTTTTCCTAAAATTAGCTTATTTCATGTCATATCCCATTTTTTAAAGATTTTTGTTACATGAGGCATTAGATGTATGTCTATTTGTATGCAACGTTTTCAGGCGAATTATCATATTTGTTTGGGGCCCCATGTTTCCAAAAAATAGTGACATATGTCACTAATAAAATAAATGAACATTTTAGGTCCTCATCTTTATATCCAAGATGTTTTGAGATAATTGACATTACTAGTATTTCAGGTGCCAACCTCCTAACTTAACTTGACATTCTTATCTTTAATGCCAATTTGTTACTTCCATGAACATTCAGTAATGTGCCCTTGTCCATCGATATTGACAACGATCTATCTAACACAACCTTAACAAACAGATCACCGGACTCTTCAATACCATACAACTTAATTCGCTTAAATTCTTGGTAAAATATACTATACGAGTTCAGATACTGTATATTTCTTATCGGAAGCGAGAAATCCATTCGTTTTGCATCAAATCTCGAACGCCTAACTTATGTTTTAATTAAATAATAGGCTGCGACGGGTGGCTCTCGAATTTCTTGCGGGAATTCATTTCTTATCTTTAATTAGAAACTATAGTATGTGATGGCAGTTTGCTGCCTCGTCGGTAAATCTATCTACATACATTTTTCAAGACTATTTGATTTACAAAATTTATCAATGCATTTCCAATTAGTCTATGTAAGAACCAACAAAAACCAAGAACATTTTATCCAATTGGATAAATTAGCAGCGGATTAAGAATATGGATTGTAATTCGTTCTATAAAGAGGAACCGTTTCAAATTCTGCGGTCGGTTTAAAAAACGTCGATGCATGATGCATGTGGAAAAAAAATTCTGCGTCTCGACATCGAGCGACATTAAAAAAAACACATTATTTATGTGAAGTCAAACTTAATGAATAATTTTAAAGTACCAATGATATCAAGTAAAATAAAATATATTTCGAACTCTTTTAAAACTTAATCTTAAAGGCTTTTGATTTATCTTATAAATTACAGTAAAGCTCTCATATTAGCAGTCATGTGATCAAATATTGTTATCCAGGTAAGTACTTTTCGCCTACTTTGGACCATTGACCTTCTCGCACGCGGGAACAGACTTCGCGATAAACGCATTACGTCACAGGACTGAAGCAACCGTCAAAGAATGGACTCATTTCTTGTTGTCTCCTTTTTTGTCGCTTTATTTTCAGTAAGTGTACTACTTACCAAATTCATTTGGAAATGAATTAACGCCAACGTGAGCCTTGAAATAATACACTTTTTGTTTAACCTACTTTTTCTACTGTTTATTGTTCTAATATTTTCAGTTCTCTTCAGCCGTACCGGTCAACGAACAGACCGTTAGTTTCTATGAAGACTGGTTTAATGTAAGACATCAGCTTTTACCATAAAATGTATTTGAAATAATTCCAGAATCATCGTAAAAAAGTCATCTTTTATTTAAGCGACTACTTTACATTAATATGTTTATACTTTTAACAATATTATTAAATCTATTTTACTGGGTTTTTTTCTCAACGTGTTACCTTTCGTAGAACTACTTGGTAATGGCGGATGGAGTCACGTGTTACTTCTGGCAAACAACTGGACAAGACGCAAGTACTTTAAAACTTCAGTCTGGACAAAGAGCACTAGAGGTAATTTGGTCTGATTGTTAGGTTCGCAGTTGATCTTAACAATAGTTTTTTTAACGTAAAGAAAGTTACCACAACTTAAAGTCAATTTATTGTTTAATTATATTTATATCGTTGTAAATAAAAGCCAAATGAAGCAAAAATTCATTTGTATGCTGATGTGAGTCTTTTAAACAAGGGCTTTTAAAGCTAGTGAAAGCTACTATGACTGCCTCTTTAAAGTCTATATAAAATACCTAATAGTTTGCTACAAACTAGATTTATCAGACTAATTCTAATTTCCCATTATATCTCATTAAGCAACACATGATCGACAACTTAAGAAAGGGGGTTCAGCTGACCCAATTCACACCCAACAAGATGTCTGTGTCTTTTGTGATCGTCAACCGTTGTGCATCCGGGACTTCATACATGGCAGCCAGTAAGGAAGTGTCACATATATAATAGTTGCATCCAAAAGTTCCAACATAATAATTTTAAGAATACAAAATTAACAACTAGTATTTTAATATTTTGGTTTTACTGTATTATTCCAGCCTGATATTTTTTTTCGTATAAACCTTTTTTATTTGTCTATATACAAATTTAGCATAATAATTTTGAACATTGCAAATTTCAAATTTAAGTCGACGATTATTTTTCCTTTTGTAGTTCCGCCTTCATCAATACACATAGGATAAACAATGCGAAAATAAAGCAATACTTGTCAAATCGAGTTAACTTTCTTTGGCCTTTTCCTACCTCTAATATATTTCTGGATCCGCGCATGAAATGCTATTTGATTTTTCTATGAAGAATCATTTTTTGGGAGTTGATTTTAATCAACTCTCCTATGCAGTTACTCTGGCAAACCGAAAGTGAAACAGTGTTTGGACCTAAGCACAAATCACCACCGCTGACAAGACTTAGTTCTTGAAAATAATAGAAAAATTCGATGTAATATATGCCAAAGCATTGTTTTTCAAGGAAACTTATCTATAAACACTTTGAAAAAAGTCAGATTTTATAGAATACAAACAAGTTGGATATTTTTGTAGTCTCATATATTCCTACGCCAGAGTTTGATATAGTCTCGTTCAATCAAACGCTCAGCTGTCTCCGTAAATCTCCGACAAGCAGAGAGACTTTAGAATTTTTAGAATTTTTAGAATTGTTTCGATTACTAATACATAGTTTAAAATCCATCTTAAAATATTACACAACATGATTCATTTGGGGTTTCTCGAAATTCTTGTCAGAAAAGTCTAAAAATCCATATCATAAAAAAGTGCGTAATTCAAATACAGACTAGAACCTAATTGCCATGCAAGATAATAAATGATAATCGATGAAATCAACTCCCGTCAGCACTTCAGTACTTTGATTTAATACCAGTAACCGCTCTTGGTCATCTTATAGGATTCTTTATTTGGTATTTTTTTCAATGAGAAACTGGTAAAATTATATCGGTGCGGGTAAAATATTTTTTGTATTTAAACTTCTTATATAGGTAACACTTCCACCAATGTAGAATTCAAAAGCATATACTACTCATAACTGGTTTATCTACATGTATGCAAACGATTCTTTCTGATGCAGGTTATATAGTCACCAATTGCAATACCAATGTTGTGTCGATTAAAAAAAAATTAATCTTAATTTCCACCTGTTGATTCAGCATTTTCTCATATTTTCAAAGAACTATTTTATGTTGCAGATTCATTAATTTAATAAGTGCACAAGTCCACTCCACTTTCTTAGCGAGTGATTTTTTAATGGAGTTTTTTTTTAAATCATACTTTATTTCACGTCAACAACAATACCCATTTACAAATGCCAGGCATCCCGGGTATCATGAAAGTTGGCATCATTATTACGAATAACAGAACAAAAGTAGTTTATAAAAGGTTTGTCAAACGTTTTACCGAATTTTAAACATAGTCATGTTTGAAAATTCTAGCACGATATCCATATCGCAATATAAGGATTTTTTAACAAATTGTTTTAATTTCAAACAATCTTGTCAATCGTTTTTTTTTATTCTACATCCCATTTTGAATGTATGTACATGTATTTTAAAAACTAAATAAGATATTAAGGTTTTATAAAACAATAATTTTGAGGTTGGTTTGAATATAAAAACCAATTACAACATGTTTCCATTTAACAATTAAGTTTAAAGCATTTTCATGTTATGCCACACCCGTTTGACATTATCACAAATAATTATTATCAGAAATAAGATGTTTAATATCTTCATGTGAATATTATTTAACAGGTTGTAGTAGAAATCGCTTGAACGCTTGTCATTCATGTTCTTTATCTTGTTTGTATAGATACTTGGCCAATATTTTTTTATGTACACAATAATGTCTGCTTAGATAAATTTATGACATGGAGTTTAAACTTTCTTGACGGCATATTTTCGTTGTAATAATTACATTTTTAATAAGATACTGTGAACACCAAAATTAAATGCATTACCAGAATATGTTCTAGGAAAAACACAGCATTTCATATCAAACAATATACTTTTTTTCTTAATTACATTTCGATTTATATTATACTCACACAACCAATTGAATCTATTTGAAAAATTATTTGAAAATCCTGTATTGAACACATTATTTTCATCAAATACATCTTTTACATACGAAATATTACTAGCTATCCAATTCTTAAAACATAATGTTTGACTCTTGTATCGAACAAATTGTTATTCCACAATGGCTGCTGTGCAAACTTGACGTCTGATAAATTAGATACACCTATTGTCTTTTTACATTCATTAAAATAACTAAATATTTCTTTAAAAAAAAAAAGCAAATTAGATATAAGTGTAAAGTTCCTGGTTTTTATTTCAGACAATAATTCAAATCTATTTTCATTACATTTAAGTAGCTGTTTACAAGGTTGTTAATCACATTTGGTTCATCAGTCAATCGTTTCACCAATGATGCGCTAAGTCTTAGCTCTATATCTACGTAACCTTTACCACCGTTTTCTTGTTTTCCTATTACTGTATCTCTCCTGATTCTATCATGTTTATTTCATATAAAATTTTTCATTTTCTTTCATTAAATTGTTTTCTGGAATAGGTGAAATTGAACAGACATAGATTGGTTTTGATATAGCTATTTCCAAAAATCGTTAACTCTCTTTTTCCATGATTCAAATAATTTTTCCATATCTTCATTGATTTTAACCAGTGAAGATCATAACATTGTTCCTTGTTATGCCCAATGAAGATACATAAGCAACGAACAGCATTGTTGGTAACACTAATATTAGAAACTTCTTTGGACTTGTCTTTGAGATTTCCTAAGAGAATGCACTGGTTTTTTTCTTATTAATTTTTTATCCAGCATTTTTGCAAAAAGTTTGAACAGTTTCGATTGCTTTCCATCTTTCAAAGGAGTTGATTAAATTAAAAATCAATTCCTAAAATGGAAAATAGACTACTTAAACATAAATATTGCTATCAATATACATGTATTAGCAATATAATTTCTTTTGATTGTTAAGGTCTGTTTAGAATTACTTAATAAATAAAGAAAATAAAACAATAAATAAAAGTTCAAGTCAACGCCAATTTTTCCTTTACAACGAGTGAATTATCACTATCATTCTTAAAAACTAATTGTCTTTCTTTGTTCTTTAAATCTTTGTAACTCAAAAATATATATCATTAATTTAAAAAAAATATTTTTGTGCATTCAAACTTTGTATATTAAAGTCCCTTAAAATAGGCCGTAGACTCACCGACACCCCCCTTCAGCAAACAAAATTATTTTTAGGCCCTATATGTCCTTCACCCTCTCTCCTGCCCCCGGGAATTTTTTTTGGATCAGCCCATGGTGTTATATTGTAATTGTTCCACACAAATACCAATGACATGTTGCTAGTTATTTTGTTTGAAGCAACCTTTAAGGTTCTTCGTGGACACAGTTTAGATCTAAATCTCAGCGATATATGTATTTGATAATGAAATCATGACATGAAATCTTTCACTATTACGTAATATAAATATATAAAGTATTTCAGTAAACTAATTCACAGCATCGAACCAGACAATGAATCAAGTCACGTGGTTTTAATTAACTGAGTTATCTCTCTTTGTCCATGGCTGTTCACATAAATGTAATTAGGTTGTTTTTAAAGAGGATACACTCTTTTATATTTTAATATAACTTCCATAGAAAATTCGTAAATTCTAATTAGTACGAGTAGAATTAAAATGAAATGCTCAAACATTGAACTATTTCAAATAATCCATGTGTCCATTACAATAAAATTTAGATTATTCTCATTGATTATTTGGCATGCACAAATTTTGATTCTCAGTAATTTGAGTAATTTAAATTTGTACACGACACATGTATGTTAAGATATATAAATTTGAACATCAGTACTCAACTCTAAATGTAAAGTGAAGCATATATTTTTGTAGCCTTTCAGTCTTTACTTATGGTGAAGAGCTTTTTACAAACGCCAATATAAAAGAAACTAAACAACAAACAATTTACAACAAACAAATAAATTAAAAAACCTAAAACAATTACATGTCAATATGAATGTATTTGTCAATCCTAAAAAATATAGAAACATTATTAGAAACTTGTTTTAGAAAAACATAATGGTTTGAATTTGTTTTTAATTTATATGTGTTTGCTTTCTTTCTTCTTATGAGACTAAAAATGTTGAAAAAAGGTAAATGTAACATAAGTAATGTATTTGTTGCTTGAGTGCCATTCAATATCTATTACAATTCCGTTTCGGGCTGTTGCAAGATCTTTTTGTTCAAATGTAAGATAAATAAGTATCTTTCTATCAAATCATTTGAATTTTGAAATATGACAACTTAAGGCAAATTATCTAGACAAATGACGTATAATCTTGGTGTTAACACTTTCAAAATGCACAATGTGTAATATTGTGAAAGGATGTGAAAATGCTAAAGAAAAAACCAAATCAAAATGTTTTTATGGGATGACATGATTATAACAATTGTTAAAAACTAAAGTGGTACGTAAATTAGATTAACAGTAAATCAGTTCCTTACTCATTTTGATAATTAAAAGAAGTATGTTTTTACATCATTTGCCAACAATCAAAAGAGGAAAAAATCTGACACCGTAGAATTTAAAACAATTCAACTATGCATACCATTTTTCAAAAATGACGGAAGGAACCAAATTCAGTTTAAAATACTTTTTTTAATGAAACATAAATCGTGCAGACTCCATCGATAATTATACAGTGTTAGTTCTCAGTATCTTGTTACATGTATTTGAGCAAAAAGGCTTATGACAAGGCACACAACCGTTTATTTTCAGTGTGATTAAATCATATGTCATACAGGCATATTATTCAATTTGTTAGCAGAAGAACAACGATATAGACGATTTCAGATCGTTGTTTTCGATATTCTGTTTAAGGATTGCTAATGAAAAACAAACAATTTTTCAAACCAAATTATGACGTTAAAACAATAATAAAAAACCCCCAGAAAACAAGTGAAATTGTTGATAAATGGTCAGTTCCTCATTAACTAACCGAAGCGTGAGTGACCCCGAAAACAGGGTGAAAATTTTCCAGCACCAAAAACAATCGCTCTCTTGCATGCTTCTTGAAAAACTAATATAAGTCACTACCTAGCCGGGATTTATCCACGTCTGCGGTTCAAGTGCTATAACTGACACGCCACATGAAAAGCATCACTTACATGCTAAGCAATCAAAGTAATTAATGAGTTCATTAAAATTTCATAAAGACCGTCAACAATGCGAAGCGAACCACAGAAACAAACAACACAGGTGGGTTAGGGGAGGGCTGATTTACGTGAAACTGTGTCTAACGTCAAATGTCCGTGAGTGATTACCGTTCATATCGGTGATCAAATGGTATTTCCACTTTTAATCCTTATCTTTGTGGTAGAATGGTCCAATCTTCAGCTAAACCCTTTTCAGAGGACACGTATCAAAGATAATAATGTCAAATTGAATCCATTTCAATCACCTTGGTGTCATATTGTAAATTTTGAATTCACTGGGTGGGTGTGAATACAAAATTACAATATGACCACTCTCGTTGATGAAAAACTTCATGGTTGTAGTAACTTTGATTAACAAAAAATAAACTGTCGTAAAAGAATTACTATGTATTTTATTTTACAAAAAAAGGTAACAAAATAAAACTAAAAATGAAATATTTTTGATATCTCATTGATTTTCTCTCTAATGAAACTTTAAAAATAATTACATAATATGAAGAAATCATTAAAGTTAACTTTAAAAATGACCATTAATTACAAAATATCACAAAGGACATGATGTTAAGTACTTGTCATTCTGAGGATGTGACACCCATTTGTAAATGAAACTTTATCATAATGAGCTTGACCTAAAACATTAGTATAATTAATATTTTTCATTAGTTTCTTTCTTTATGAGGACAACCCTGTTCCCTTCACAATGATCTTAAAAGTCACCCATTTAAAGGAAACTATTTTTCAAGACGAACACTTAATTTATGACTCATTTCAAATTATTAGCGTGTATGGAGGATGTAATAAAATCAATTGCAATTTAAAGCAAAGTTAACCCAACATATAGATTTTTATGCATAAAGCCTCCAATAACTCTTAATGAACGTCGTATAGAATATGTCTTGTAGCAAATTTACAATTCAAATGTTTTGATAGAACATTATTGATGACTGCCATAAATAATGGTTAAATGCTGAAAAAATGGGTATGAACTACATATTATTTGGTCAAGTTTGAATATCAGGAAGGCCTTTTTGATTTTATGAAACATGATTTTATCTTTTCGCCGTACATGGGAAAGGAGATCTCTTGACACTTGCAAAATTTCACACAGAAAATTACGGTAACAGTTTATGTTGATATAAACTGTACACTCTGGCTTTATTCTTGTTTCCTGTTTGGCATTGATGTCTATCTTCTCCATGTTGGCATTGATGTCTATCTTCTCCATGTTGTTTTATTCAGTTTTAAAATTGAAATTAAGAAGTATTGATCATACGATTAATAAACTCCATTTAAAACGTTTTCAATGTTGGAATTAAAAAAAGAAAGCTGTCCGAACCAATATTATAGTTTAATGTATTGACGATCAGCTATTATGATGGTTTGCGTCACGATTATACCCAGCGGCTTCTGTTTTGGTTTACGTTGAGTTTTGTTATAATAGCTATTGCATGAGTTTGTAAAAAAAAATCTTAAGATAGATAAATTAGTAATAGGAGCGTCAATTGTGATAAAGAATCAATTTCTCGAAAAAAAAAATTTCTTTGAATTCTAAAAAAGGTAGAAAGATTTATCTTTTGTTGTTTTTTTTTTTGGCGAAATAATACATGGTCAGGTGTAGCGTAAAGTGCTCGTTTCGTGTCACGTTCTTCAATGTCCGACAACCAGGAAATGGACAGAACCTGCATTGTACAGTAGCACATCTAAAAATATAAATTGTAGATTTTTCATTTATCGGAAGCGAAAAGAAAATCTATTTTAATAGACAAGCGAAACATGTCGCGGAATTTTGTAAAAATTATTGCAGAGCAAAAGAACATCATAATGCAATCTTAATTAACATACGAGATGTGAAGTTGAAAAATTATATAGAATACATAATGAACCACGTAAAACGCAAAAAAACAACGGTAACCTTTTATATCATAATTATAATAGGAAAAAGGTACAAACGACTGATAGAATCTATTGAGATAATATGCTTAACTGTAGTATACATTTCTTCGAGAAAGGTTCATAAAAGTTGCGTTACCTTTTTAAATCTTTAGTTTTTCAACGAACAGTGTGTTCTTCATGAGTTCATTGTGTACATAAGTATTACAACTACAACTTGCTATCGAAGACTTACTAAATAGTTAGATATTCTAGCTTTAAAACAAATACTTATTTGTTGAGATCTTCTCAATTTCCCTATATACATTGCATATATTAATGCCTGTTTACAAAATAAAGTATGAATGTTGTCGATCTTTACAATGAGCATGGGATGTTTTAGCCGGGCAAAACTGATTCGTTGTTCTTTTTTTCATGGATAAGATTACCATTTTAATCCTTTTAAACCGGGTCTACACTCAGTGTGTCTCGCTGCAAGTAGAATTATTATATTTACTGCACGCCCAATAAGAATGTTTTTTTTCACGTGGCACTAAAGTATACCTAATACCCTCCCTCTCTCTCCCTCCCTCTCTCTTTCTCTCTCTCTCTCACACAAAAAGAAGTTAATTTATCTGAGATTTCAACCGAAAAAGCCGAATTCTTTTTGCAATATAAAATGCTTCAACATATTTCCTAATATATTAATAATAATTAATAATCATTATATTTGTTAATTAGGATCCTTATTCAGGTCGAAAAATATGGGGAAAACTGCTAATTTTTATCATGTATTCTCCATAAAAAGACACAAAAATTTGACTTATTATGACAATGCAAAATCCCCCGAATTATATAGACGTCACTATTCCAATTTTATAGTCTGTCTTATATCGCTTCATTTGAAATGGAAACATGTGGTTAGCTGAGGTGCATTTGAATTGTCAATATCAAAAGTTGGTCGTTTGCATCTGTGTACTGGAAAAAGAGATGTAGGAATTGAAACGCTACCGAACTATTGATTGTACACCAAGATAGATAAAACTTACGATAAGCTTGGCAGTTGTCTGCATGTTTCAATTAATCATAACCAAAAAGAGCTCAATTTATACTTTTTGAAAAAAAAAGTAAATTAGTCTTTTTTCATCGCTGACTTTTATATTGTTGAATTGAATATATAAAGCCCACAGCAGTAAAATGCGTTTAAACATTGTATTGAGAAAATGAAAAATAAAATAAAAAAGTGTAAGACCTTTTTAATAAATGCAACGTCTTGTGACAATTTCGACACATAGTTTTTAGCAAAACGGGCGGAAAAGCCTTTAACACTGTTTTATAAAATAATAAAAAATCTCATATTTTACAATTAAAATCAAGATAATTCTATTTGAATCTGCGTCCAGGCTACATGCATTCTTTGAGAGTGTAGATATAATTTGACAGTTCCTAATGGAACACGAACCGAAACAAGCCAAAATTGTTTTACATTATGAATATCAATGTAGACAAAAATTTTAATTAATTTATAGCTGCTGTCTTGACGGGCCCAAAAAAAACTTAGTCTAATTAATTAAATTCAGTAATAATTGCTGCTCTGGGTTTTAATTTATGAAATCAGTTCATATCATTTAAATGCTATTAACATTTTAAACAAATTACAAGGTGAAAAGTTTTATTGAAAAAAAAATCGAATCAGAGGTCGTCCATCTTGCCTTATTATAGTTTAGACTATCACTTATATAGCAAAAGATTTGACCTTTCTCAGATTTGACCTTTTCTCTACTAGACCAGGTATTCAGTGCATTAAGGCAAACGTTTAAAGGCCGCCTGGGACAGGAAATGATGTCAAACATGCAGTGAGGATAAACTGAAAACAATTTAGAAATACTAAAATGTCAGCCATTATTTTAACGATGTATTTATCATTTCGCTGCAGATATATACTGGTGAAAACCAGAAAATGAAGATGAATGTAATCTCATCGTACAAATTATGTTTTCGCAATGTTAAATTGTAATTAAAATGTAATTTACCTGAAAGCCGATTAGACGTGCCTTTCTATAAGTCATCTCCTTACTTATATTTGGAAACTCTCCTGCGGATTACCATTTATCACTTCTTCTAATGATTGTTCATCATGTCTTGGCTCTTTAGTTTTCAGAAAACTACTTTCTATTTAGTTATATATAAAAATTATTTGAAAGAATATATTTCAACAGATTTTTCTATATCAAATACTTACATGTACTAATGATTAGAATCCCCATAATATCCTCAAGATAAACAAAAGAACCTTAATTGGTTGTTAAAACGAAACATTAAAGTTCACTATACTTGGAGAAGTTTTATCTTTGGTGTAGAGTAAGTACAGTAGTAATATATAAAAGTCTGCATTTTTATTTTTAATTTCAGTGTTAATTTTTTACTTTGTTCAGCTTTATTTTTATAGTAGTACATTTGTTCGACCCATATTCCCAAGGAACAGAATTAAGAGAAAGGGAGAGAGAGAAGGTGTATTTAGACAACAGCAGATAGACTTAGAAAATATGCAGTTCACTATATTTCGTAAATGTCACATTAATGATATCAAATATTGTCACAATGTCATTCTGTTTATTAAATAACATCATTAAAAGTGACAAATTTGTTTCCGCTTAAAAGGGAATGAGAAAAGAATTATGCATTTCCTATAATATCAATAAAAAATTGGTATTTCCAATTTACGTATATCAAATATGAAAACAATATTGCAGGTTTCATTAGAGGAGAGTCATTTACTACCACTATGCACGTAATCTGATAATTAACGTGGCGGTCAATCCTCATTTCCAGACAAAGACATTAGCTTAGTAATTAAATACATATTTGTTGTTTTAATAAACAAACATCGAATTAAATGAAAAGATAAAAAATCTAATGTTTCTTGAACCATATGTCAAGTCTTTGTTTGAAGAAAAAAAATCTCTAATTGTTGTCCAAAGACAAAGAGTTTATTTATCGGTCAATCTAGAGGATGTCCATATGAATAATGAAGGAATACTAAACATATGCTTAAAGAAATAAATTGTTCACAACACAAGTCTGACCAATCATCACATCCGGGCATTAACGCCAGCCATCGGCAGCCTAATGAAAGAATCTCCTATACGATAAGTACCAAAATGAAGCTTGACCTGGAAATAATTACAAAATTTCTCAGGCAATTGGGCATAGACAGGAATTAATTTTCACACGGTAAAGGTGTTTAACACGGGCCTTGCGGCTACTGGACATCGTAATCTAACACGCACATAACGCCATATTGTTTCTGCAGGATAGTTGCAATGTCTGATGGTCAGTATGTCTCGATCACACCCTTGTTTGGCAATGAATGGTCGATCAGTGAAAGCTTGCCACCTAAATGAGAAGTAACATGTGAATGTTAACTTGTTGTCGTCAATTTGACTATCGGTGTGAATAGATTGATGCTAATATTTCAGATAATTGGACTTCGGGTCTGTTTTAGAGCTTGTGGCATACAGTACATATTTCAAAGCAAAGATGTTCAATTGAGCCCTTAATTTACTGAAACTAACACAGCAAAAAAGCAACAAATACCAATAGCGACATTTATCAATATTCTCTGATCTTGTTAATGGTTTATGACCAATAAATTGCTTAAAATCGACTTTAAGTCAAGCCTAATAAAACAACAACAACAAAATCACGAGAATAGTATCTGCTGAAAATTAAGTTTAATTTAATTAATGAACGTGTTTTGGTGTTCAAATACAATTATTTCAACAATAAAAAACGTAAGCAGAGGAACAGAAATATGGGAACGGTTTCATTGTTGTTTTGTCCAATAGTATTACACCAAATCTCGCCCAGGTGAGTTTTTTGACAGGTGAAACCGCCCATCAATTAGTTAAGCGCTCGTCTCTGCATCAGAAATGACAATAGCAAGCTTAACAAGCAATGTGACTTATTTATAAAGATATAGATACACTTGTTTGTTGTTAATTACTTCATTTTGCGGTCCTCTCTCCTCCGGGACTGACTACCGGCACCTTTTGACTTTTACCTTCAAGATCTCTGCTAGCCAAAGAAGTGTTTTGGGTTTATTCAAGGAATAGAATAAGATTGAAATTTATATGGACTTACTGCAGTTTGACTTATAGACTTTGGTGACAAAACATGCATCAAACAACAATGGGAGAATATCGAATTCACGACACTACCAGTGCGAAAGCGAAAAACGTGGAACTGAATCATTTTTCAAGACAGAATTCCTTGGACTTTAAAATGCAAACAGATGCTCGCCTCTCGGACATGGTCCCGTCCGATGAAGATGATGTTATTTCAGACAGTGACTCTCTACTTAACAGCCCAACCTCACAAAGCAAATTCTGCGACGGAGACCTTAGAGATTCCAAAGACAAACTGATGTCCTCAGAAAGTGGAAAAGGTAAATTTTCATCTTTAGCATTATCTTCTAGTACCTCATTTAGTTTCATAAAAACTTGGACTTTTTTGGGCTTGCTACAATTGTTTTATCTTTGGCCATCAATTCAATTTGCGTATCATAATTAATATCATGTTTTAAAAACTAATATCATGAAAAAAAATCCCTGCAATCATAACGTCAATTTGAGAAATGAACAAAAAAAAAGGATCTTAACTTTGCATTATTTAAAACTAAATAATTGCACTGTTTTCATATCACAAGGCAATCTAAATCGTTGCAAATCACCACCATCAAGTTCCCAATCTTAGTCGCGACGGGAATCTTTATGTCAAAAGAAAAATATTAGTAATAAATAATATTTTTTAGAAAAAATAAATTATTCATGAGATATTAAAATGTTTAATTTTGTGGTTTTATTTTAAGATTATATTCTTGCAGTTGTTCTCATCGCGTTTAATGCCATTTTTCGTGAATCCATCATGAGAACACAAATCAATCAATTATCGATTTCTGTTTTTAAAATTTCTTTGTTTGTAAATTATCTTGCATAAATTAAAAACCTCAAACAACGTCGCCCCAAACTGAATCCTATCAGATTCGATTATTATCACTGGTAAATTCTTGCACAAGTCATAAATTAAGTAGACTTCATTGATCTCAGTTCTCGAGCACCTTAAACAAAACCAAAAAAAAATAAATATATGACATGCGCAACGCTTGAAAAAATGGTAGCATAGATTCAAACTCAGGTTTATCTTCATATTCAGCAATTAAAAACCAGAAGATAAGGTATTAACATACACCTGTAATTAACCCACGTAAATAATTTTTAAAAGACGGTGTGACAGGATCTAAAAGTTTTTGTACGTGTCACAAAGCGATGTTGATGACATTAACATTTAAAAGCGGATTTGTGTGTTGCTAGGTTAAAGGGATCCATTAATTATGACTAATTATATTTTAACCAGATATCACCCCACAAGAACGAAAAATTCGCAACCACAGAAAACAATTTCTTTCAAAAAAGCAGCCGTTATGAATTTGGGAACATGTCTCGATTGCTATTTTTCTAAAAAAAGTAAAAAAAAAAAAAATAACCCGCTATCATAGTCCCATCACAGGTTTATGGCAAATCGTATTTTCCTAATTGTCTCGTTTGTAAACCATGAAACAGAAGAGCGATCACGGTGTAATAGCTTTCTAATTAACAATGCATCTCTTGCTTCTAAATTGTAAAGAATTTCCTATCATCCATTATTCGATCATTATCCCGCTCTTTGTCCTTGTACATGCAGTTAAGTTCCTTAACGATCAGCACTGTTTGCACCTTTTGCTTAAAGAGCATGAAATTGATGAAGTAAATTCAACTGTTTCTAATTACTTTAAAGATGGCTAGTGTTTTAAGTGTTAGTCATAGTATGGTCGAAAGGGAGAGAAAAAATAATCTTCTTCAAAGAAAAAATAATTTTGTTATATATTACGATCCGTGAATGACCCTTTACTTATCTCTTGGTTTTTTTTTTTATTACAGAATCCCCAACAAATGGCGATGATTCAAGTGTACGTCGATATAGAACGGCTTTTACAAGAGAACAAATTGGCAGACTGGAGAAAGAATTCTACAAAGAAAACTACGTCTCGCGTCCGCGCAGATGCGAACTGGCGAAACTTCTCAATTTACCTGAAAACACAATCAAGGTATTAAATCACATGTGCAATTATATTTTACACTTAAAATGCAAAATAAAATGCTAAAATATGCACTAAAACTCTTGATTATTTGAGACTTTTTACTCTAAAATATTTTTCGATTAAAAATTTAATTTAATAATATTTAATGTACAATTTCTTAATTTATAGGTTTGGTTTCAAAACAGAAGAATGAAGGACAAGAGACAGCGCATGGCTATGGCCTGGCCCTACGGCATTGCCGATCCACACCTATATGCCTATTTAGCCGCAGCCGCAGCTTCGTATCCGTACAGCATCTCACCTTCCAATTCAAATCCATTCAATTATTACTCATCCCTCGGACTTCAGCGTCCAACAAATAACATTGGACAATTTTCATCCCCGGGACCTCTCAGACCCAGGTCCGAAATCATTCCAGGAATGACAGGAGCCGCGCTTCTCCGATCGTCTGCAATGCCAATCCCACACTCCATTGCAACATCCACTCAATTAAACTGCAGCATGCTCCCTCCTTCCGAATCTTTGTTAAGTCACCCCCATTCAAGTATTGCCTGCTCAACTCACACGGACAGTTGTAACTGCAGTCCTCTCTTTGGCGGAATTTCCAACTTGCCCACAACTCTGCCTTCCGTTCAGGCACCGAAAGCTCATTCTAACACAACGTCACAAGGACTATTTCGACCCTTTCAGTCGGACGTGGAAAGATCGTGACACAAATTATAGAACGCTGGTCGTGCCCAGTATTCAAGACACTTCGACACAAATTTCATCATCATCGAAACTTTTTAATCAGATATTTCACACAAAAGTGCTCAGCCTGCAATCATGAATTAATCTTATTTGATTGCAGGTTTGTCATCATGATATTTCATCTTTTTTTCTATCAATATTTTTGTTTTGCTGTTTTTAAACAGGGTATACATGTAATAAATTAAAATAACTTAGTTTATCTTGCTTATTTTGTATATCTTACAGGGGGGACTTTCAATAACGTTTTACAAAAAAAGAAAAATCATTAGATTAAACACGGAGAGCATATAAATTTGATGTTGATTTTGAACAATGTTTTTAACATCAAATTAATATCAATTTATTGTGCTGCTGAACTTACTTGCTTATTAAGCCTGACTTCCCTAACACGGGAAAAATAAAATAATCCTAATTTTAATAACTGTTAATAAAGCCTCTTGAAGCCTCCCTACACTATTGGCTCTGCTCTACGCATTTGACATGCACCAGTTAGTGGGATTTACCAAGAAAATTCATTGTCATTTTTTTTTAGTTTTATTTGATATATATTTTAATTAACAATACTGTCGTTTACTCAATTTAATTTTATCAAATGAAATATAGTCGTGTAGTTAATTTTATTTGATGAAATAAAATTAAGTAAGCGACCAAACTTTTTACCTTTATTTAAAGAATCATATGATCTTTATTTCTTAAAATTTGGTATACATTGAATGCATAAATCAAAAAAAATTGTTTTGATAGTATTGATTAACACAGGTTGATTAAAAATTAAATCAATCAAATTACAGACTTAAAAGTAGAAATCAGTTCATACATGTATATATTTTTGAGTAAATACAAATGTACTTGAATATCTCAAGTAATTACAGGTAAAATGTTCATAATAGTTATAGATCTAATGCGAAAAATTAACAATCGTTCCTTGATTCGATCACATGCACCAGAAATACAATGTACATGTACGCCGATAAACGGCTAGTATTGCGGGCAATCAATCTATGAGTGTGTTGGAGATGCTATTAGTTATGGATTATTTATTAACTCTAACTTTTACTGGTTTAACATTTTTTTCTAGAAGTTACTTGACCAGTTAGTATAGTTTTTTTTTTTTTTAAATAAGATGTGTTTTTAAAGTTCCTTTCGTCCTGCCTTCTGTGGAAAATGGGTAAAATTACACTTACAATTAAAATTATTTTAAGAAATATTTTCCGCTAATCGACAGAGGAAAATCCGGTTCGGTATTATTGGATAACTGCGGCGGTGTTTCTTGCCTAAAAGGTTATTCATTAGAGACCTACAAATCAAAATCATGAAGTGTCATCAATTTGACCTTGAGAGTTCCATAATGCTTTCCAGGCTCTTGATAATCATAATTGTTGGAAGACCACGTTCTTTTAATTAGATTTCGATTGTCGGCATCAAAAGGGGATATTCCAGTGTATGATTTCGGATAACCACAGAAAGTATTGACATTTGTTGATATTTGCAGCGTTAGAATACATAGAATCTAATTTGTCGGCGAGAAGTAAAATATTTACCGTTGTTTTAGTTGTGTTTGTGTTACTCGGGAAAAATGATCATGAAAATGCAGTTTAAAAAGGATAACGAGCAGAAGACCAGAGAGAAATAAAAAAAAATACGAGCAAAGTTTTATGCACATTTTATGAAAAACATTAGTTGTGTATTAAGAGCCCCGTTATAAGAAATGTCTAACCAATGTTTACTAAGGAAAACTTACCAAAGCTTAATAAGGAAAAAAGGCTAAAGTAAAATGATATTTTTATCTTCATATTTTTCATCTGATAATGGCAAACATGTGTCAGTTCAAAATTAAAGCCCTTTGCACACAGAAGCCCTAATGAGATATATTTGTCACCGTTCGCGGGGCAATAATAGTATATCATTGGACCCCCGTCTTCCCATTAACCTCTCCTCTCATCTGAATTTTTCCTGAGGATTACGCTGGACGAACTGTCCGGTAAAAAACGGCCCCTGTCTAGCGCTCTTGTCATGAGGTTGAGAGGAGGATGTCATTTGTGTCATCTTTTTGGAAGGATCATCGGTGATAAAGCGTCAATAACCGGGCCCAGTTACTCCTAACGATAGCCTTTTATTAGGAATAAAAGGGGGTTAATGATAAGTGCAGCCTACCTGGTGTTCTTAAAGCGAGGGACCCTTATGCCCAAACGGGAAAAAACCTTAAACAGTTCAGCGTAGCTAGAGCATATGAAATGTTTTAAACAAAATTAATCAGAAAATGGCGCGAGATCAGTTTATTGTATGGGGATTAAACAGTGGAAATAGATTATACATAAACTAAAGCACATTGCAAATCGGTCTATCAGAGTTGCAGAATTAAGAAAAATAGAGAATTCAGTTGGAATTATGAAGTTTGATAATCACTATTAAGTAAACGATATTTTGCTTCTAAATTTTCTGTATAAGAAAAATCAAAAGATAAAAAATCAAATATTGTTCAAAATAAAGATGTATAAATGGTACAAGAAAGTAAGATTTTTTTTCAAAAGTTGATTAATATTCGGGCAATAATTTTCCTTTCCTACTTCTAAAAAATGCCAAGACTTTATTTGCGCTTAATTTCCTGATGTGAATTAACTTCGTTGGTTAATTGCTAAATTTCCCGCTTTTGGAAAGTAAAATTATAATATTGTCATGGCTACCGCCTTTATAATCTCATTATCACAGGAAATAAATATGACACCTGTTCAAATTAAATTTCCCCAACTTTGTCCAAACAATAATACCCCAGGTTTTACACAGTGTTATATTTAAACATATTGCTAAACTGTTCCATAATTTTCAAATTTCATTTTTGTAGAAACAATTCATGACAAAATGCAATAAAAGAACTTGAATACGAGTTTGATGCTAAATTAATACAACAGCCCTCATTTGATTTTCAATTACGCTAGGATTTAAAGTGGCGGGGAAAAAGTTGGATATTCTTGACAAGGCTATTTGTGGTGATTCGAACACATTGAAAAAATCCTTCATTTTTTTCAAATTTGTTTTAATTTATCGTTTGTTTGAATGTTTATTTCGCTCAAACCATATCAATGGTACATGAGGTACAAAAAACAAAAATATTTAATTTACAAATGTACAAATACAGAGTATTTGAGAATTAATGATTTAAAAGTATATTTGAACAACCCACAAAAAAATATGGATTGGCATGACGCATTCATATTCGGTACAAATGATGATACTGCAATAATTTGTATGGAATCATGAAGGTTAAATGGCTGATCATATTTTGGTCAATGATTGTAAATTATGGAATGATAATAAAAAAATCCATTGTCGACTGAATTTTATTTGCAAAACTAATGATTATTCTATCGCAGTATTCTAGTTTATAGGTCAACTGATTACAAATTAGATTGCTAATCACCTCGTGTAATTATTAAACATAATTTGCTGAATTATAAGACCGAAATTTGGCATCCCCATCACGTCTTTTTCTTTGGAATGCATGAAAACATGCATGTCTTAAAAAGGGAATTATTTAATAGTCTTGCAAAAGGCGCCAAAATACTTTATCATAAATGCAATGTAGCTTAAAAAACAGCTAGGAAGAAAACATATCGTATTCCCTTTGAAGAAAGCACACCGTATTCGCAATAAACCTTTGGTCTTAGCACGGTGTGGAGTGAATTCGCGTCACTTGTTTCATTTTAGCACCCATGATGACAATTAGTTCTGGGGATTGTTCACAGATTATAATGCATCATTGCCAGCCGAGAGCTCCCGTGTAGCCCGGAGTCAAGGAATTCCCGGGCCGATCTGTCAAGTTTATTTATATCTATATTCAATTAACATGTCAGCAGAGGTCTTGGCTTGTAAATTCTCACGGCTGTCCAGTTCATGATATTTCATGTCTCTTGCCACACACAAGTATAAAACCTTCTTATAGTCACGATAGAACATTTTTTTCTTTGTAAAAATACCAGCAGTGATGAGCGCTATACTGTATCTACTTGTTATACAGTTAGACATCATCGCTGTTACAACTTTTTTCACATCTGTACTTCCGTCTACCATATTAATTGTTTAATTTCCCCCAATAATTTTGAATTTTTCCACACTTTCAAATGTGAATATTGGTTGTCAATATAAAAATTAAAAAATACAAAAATACAATAAGATATAGTAAAGAAAGGGAAGTTATAAAACCTTTATTCATTGATTTTTAATTTTTACTAAATGATTGTGTTTATATTATAATGATTTGCAATATTATTGAAGAATATACATGTGCTGTTTGTAAATATTTAGACCTAGATATATCTTTTTACTTTGCAAATGATTTACAGTTAATGGACTGTTGCTTAATGTTATTAAATAATAAAAACACTTTGAAATAAGTTTAATTATATGATAACAGTAATATTATATTTAATTCAACAAAGCAACAATATACATGGTTCATTATAAGAAATAAGCAAAGATTAGGAAACAAGATCTAAAAAATTTCAACAGTATTTGCGGAAATATATATATATTTTTTTACAAGCTAACACGTGCAATACATGGATACGTCATTTTTTAATATAATTCGGATTTACATTGGCACGTGTTTGAAAGTAAAGGATCCACACACTCCTCGGACATATTAAGATGGTTTATTGACATGTACTTTGGAAAAAGTAGTCGCCATGAATAATTTCAAACCTCTCACAATATTCTCAACATATCTTGTAAGATGTACCCCAACTTTGATTAAAACATGTACATTTATAGCAAACACAATGGAAAATAAAATAAGCAAAGTAAACATAATATGAAACATCAAAACATATTTAGACTAGTACTGGTCCATTACCAGCGTGATACCCTGAATATAAAATATACTGGGTAAATAAATGATTAACAAATAAAGGGCATATAAGCAGGATTGTCTGTCCGTTTCTGCAATCAGAAGGCCATCAGTAAACCTGTACAATACTTCACGGACGATCTAACTCGTAAAGCTCTTCAGCATAACGGGTCATTTCCTTTCCATAATGGCCGCAAATTGTTCAGACTCTCATCAACTGACAGACATAATAACCCTTATAAACGTTATTTAAAAATGATTATATCATTTATTCAAAGGCAGAATTGGAGAATTCAATTTATATGGTCTTCTGTCCGAGTAGTAGAAGGTGTGATAATGTACTGAACGCTTAGAGCCGTGGCGTCATGATTGCTCGGTGTCCTTTGATGGTACGTTGGTTGTTTGGCCTATTCACTCAAATTGTCTTTCAACAAATTTACCCGAGTGGTCACTGAAGGATGCTCCATAGATAAGACGTGGTCATCATAAACCAAATCCATCATGGGAGAGTCGTAGACGATAATTGTATGCTTTTGATTCAGGGATCACACAATGTACATGTAGCTGACCATTCAGTGATATCCCAAAAACAACAGTTTTCGCCAGCTCAAGTACTGAACAAGGCTTTTGGACATTTTTTAACTACCCCCATTGTAAACAATTAATCACACTACAGAGATGATTATTCCAATAAATCAAAATTTTTATTAAATTGTTTTTTCATTTTTAAATTCATTATGATAAATTTTCTTAATCTTAGAAATCAGCCTAAAACATTAATTTCTTTAATTCTAGTACACGAGACTCACATTTGTGGCAATTAAGAATTTTAATGACCTGCATTTCAAAGGTGACAGAACAAGTTTAACAACAATGTTTTGTATAACCAAAATAAATTATTTGCAATAAAAGTCCTTATTTTTAAAAAAGAAACGGTATTATTTATCTTCCAATTTAATAAGTTAATGTATCAAAGTTGTCTTAATCTCGGTTAACTTTGAATACGAACCCCGACATTACGGTTCCATTTGTTAACTACAATTGGACAGCGTTAGTCTTCGCATTTAATACAAGGCAGTTTATTGGGCTAATCGAATTTCATGAATGATAATATCACAGTAAATGTGATTTAAATATAGATTTAGATCAACCTGACATTTAGATATAATAATTAGTAATTTGTAAAACATTCAAAATCATGAGTAATTTGATTTACAGACTGCCTCTAAAGTTTGATATATGATATATACGGTTTTACAAGCGTTTCTTTCAATAACCACGCGCTTATAATTTATAATTTCATTATTTTAGAAAAAAGGGAACATTTCTTAAGGTATGGTTTGACATAAATATTTAACGACAAAATTAGGAAAGTTACTGCATTCAGTATGTTAATAGAGTATTATAAGTAGTTTGATCTGTATTTTCTTTCTACTACACTTTCCTTTTATACTTGTAATTATACACTGCATGCGACACTTTAATCATTTATCACTTATAGTAATATTTGCCTTAATCTGAAATGAAAATAATTCTACATGTAGCATTCGATTCTTTTATATTCTCTGCAATTATTTAAAGAATTTTTTATCTTAGATATATATATCTACCTTCCTAAAACAGCTTAAACTGTTAAATGAATGCAATATGATGAATATGTTGAGGAATAGAATATCAACACTTAATAATTTCCATGTGATCATTGGTTGATGAATCATATGCAAGCAAAGTTGATCTCTATGACATATTATTTAGAACATCAAATGAAGGGAAAGAGTCAAAGGTCAAAGTCAATACATAAATTTAAAGACATAAATGTTTCCTGGCCATTGGATGTTGTTTCCATATAGTTTTTATGCCGTGGAATAGATTTGGCATACTAAATAAAACTTGAGAGATTTCGCATACAAAACCAAACGTGTGGCTAATTTTCACCTTAAAATATGTACGTGCACATTCTTAGCTTCACTAAATTGCAATCACTTTAACAAATGTTTGTCTTTTAACTTTTGCGAAATAAATGTTTTTTTCTCACTTGTTACTAGATAGTATAACCTTGTTGTAAAATTACTGACACACAACCTGGACTTAAATGGATGCGATATTTGTTTTCAGCAAATTGATTTTTCTTTTGCAAAACATGTATTATAAAAGTAGTACTCTTTTCAGATGTGTATTAAGATTGGCAATTAACCTAGAGTAATTTAGTAAAGATTGTGCCATGCAAGATTAAACAATGATAAACCGTATGAAGAATCGTCATGGAATGTCAGGAAAACGATGTCTGTAGAGCAACGAGACCCACGTGATATAGGTGGAAGAGACAGACCCAGTTGACACAAAATTTATAGCATCTTCTTTCGAGAGCAAGTCCTAATTACAGCCACGTTCATTACGGCAAATTTTTCATAGATTTCATACTAATAGTTTTGTACAGAGTAATTAGTGTTAGAATTTTAAAAGCAATTAGCCGCGCTTAGGATACGAAATTAAAATGTAATGACTTGCCACACACCAAACTAGGTGCTTATGTTCTGGAAAGATACTTAATCAAAGATGCTAATATCTTATTAAATATTCCGTTATTATGTTTTAAAGAGGAAAACTATTAATATTATTTTTCAGAGGAAATTACGAATTTTGGACATTTTTACTGGCATTTATTTATTACAAAGTCTTTAAATTTTATTTTCCCGTATTTTAAACTCATTTTTCATTCACACACAACCTACCGTTAATAGTTTATTTAATCTAGAACTAAGATCTTTAAAAAGTTTTAAGTTCTTAGTAACACTCCCATCACATTCGACATAAAGCAGAATATCCGTAAATGAATTTATATCATTTTTGCTTTACAAATAATGTTTCACAGTTTACTTATATCTAGTGCAATGTTACTGTTTTTCTTTTCTTTTTTTTAAATTTGCAGTAGACGGTATGTACAACTGCATGACAGATACATAAGGTTGCAGTATAAGGGGGCTAGGTAAGTCGCTGGACTTATATGAAATATGATCAATTCACACCTCTGCTTTTTATCTATCACGCATTTATTCCATATCTAAAGGATACATACTGTTTTGATTCTCCCCTTACAAGTTTCAAGAAATTGGTAATAAAGCTTTAATGTTAGAGTAAGATTTCAAGCAGACAATCTAAAATTAAGTTGGCGTTTAGTGGGCGTTTTTGCAATGTCTAAAATATGATTGCAATATGACCTTCAGTGCAATTATCGTCTTCGATCCACATCATTTATTTTGTACATATTTTGACATTTATTGTTACTGCATAAGTTAAGCTTATTGTTTATTTATGATAAATCCTCATCAAATATCAAACAACTTGTCTTTTTGTCTCTTGCCCTCTGGACGACCTTTTTCGGGATCCAGTTCAAAAATGTATCAAAAACCAAGAAGCGGCGGACATTTTGACATAATTTATTTCATGCTATAATTTTGTTTTTATTTTCCATCACGAGAATTTGTTTTGTGAATATGGACATATTATGAACAATTATGAGTTACCGTCACTATTTGATGGTCTTTGACATCTCAAGCGGAACTCGTGGCTCGCTGTGTGAGATATATTTGGAGTCTTTAACCCCAGAAACAAAAGGTATGATCTATCTACGTGCATCTAGTCTAGAGTGAATAAAAATAAGAACAATACACAGTCGACATCGGACAACAACGAACATTTTTAGTACCATCAATTTTGTCTTTAACTCTGAACTATTTTCAGTACAAAATAAACATTGTCTAAATTGAGCTGATAGTGAAAACTTTTCATGGTCAATATGTTAGTGTAAGTTGTTCATACTCTATTGTATTAAATATTCAATCTCCATGCTTTAAATTTAACTCTACTATTTAGAGTTGAAAAGACGCTTTTATTAACAACTTTTATTATGTACGAATAAAGCTGTATACCACATACAAACAATTACAATGATAAAATGAAATGATAACATGAATGCTATGATGAAGAAATTCATATTTTAAATTGTCTTTTCAATTTTCTTGAATTTCCTTTATTGCTATTGTCATTGTCATTTTGAATCATTATGAAATTATTTTCCAGTTATCTAAAAACACAATCTTATGAGGGCTGAATGGTCGAGGCCATTTTTAGACTGTATAAATTTCCTTAAGAAGAAGAGTTTTGCATAAAGATATAGGAAAATATTAAAACTTTATTTTAAAAAAATATGGTTTTTTTATCGTTACTTAATAATAGTTATCAGCTTAACAAATCATTTAAAATAATTAGGGTAGGTCTGATGGTAAATTCGGTTGACCAAGCAGTCTCCTTGAGGTAGAATAATACACCTGGAAGAACTCACTCAAATTAACAGTAAATTATTTGATAATGAACGATGTAATGATAATTAAAGTGTACATATGTCAAATAAACGAAAAATTTGCAGTTTGGAGATGAAAATGAATATATAAAAAAAATTCAATTAAGTAACAACAAAAGCCCCAGCGGGATACGAACTCGAGGTGTACGGATCACAATCCCGATACTTTACCCACTAGGCTTTGGAGTAAGTTACATGTTGCCATCGATGAAATCCTTTTAATAAAACAAAATGTCGTTTTGATCAGAGGTCAGCCATTTTGTGATGATGTGTTATTCCACCTAATTAAAATAATCGTTCCTGAATAAAGGAAGCGTGATGCATTACGGTAAATTACATCATTTAATACTTAAATAAACGTAATGTCAGAAAACTAGATTTACAGTATTATAAATAATAGTGTAATTAAATTTTCAACACATACCTATGAGTAGTATGACATTATTTTTTAATTACTCATACTTCTAATTGTGTCATGTAAATATAGTATCATTGGAATGTGACACGCTAATTGGTATTACATGACAGATACTTCTTTTGAAATTACTTAAGAGATATACTCAGATGTATATATATTATAACATATCTTAATTTTTTGGGGATTCATTATCATTAAATTGTCCTAAGTGTAATGATTCAAAAGAAAGCTGTTTGAAAACACTGAATTTATTCATATTCTAAAGTGGTCAGATGCGGATGCAATAGATATACTTATATCATAATACCTTTCTTAGGTTGCAAATTACTTAATATATTCATCTTCTATGCACAGACAGTCAGTGTTCAGAAAATAATATATATTTGTTTAACTCTGATTGTTTTTCATTTAAAATATGTTAAAAGAGTCATATAGGCCTGATGGACCGGATGTTGAAATTAAACACAGATAATTACTGTTGGTGATATATTGTACTAATCTTTATTTACATAATTATATCACCATTAATAAATAGATATACTACTAATACTTCTACTACTAATACTATTACACTATAGTATACTTTACTATTACTAATTCTACTACTACAGTTCTTATAATAATTTTTGGTATTTAATACATGTAATGCAAAAATTCTTTTATTTCTAGAAAGTAAACATGCATATGTTAAAAAAAAACCTCCAGCGGTTGATGGTACAGGAAATCATATATTTACAAATAAGTATATTGGAAACACAAACGAGGTATTTTTCGAAATAAGGTATTAAAATTAGAAATTACTCATTTAAAAAAAAAATTCTAATGGAATTAGGAATTCCACAGGACGTATTTGAAGCACAGATAGAATTTATTTACAAAATAAAACTTACCACATGATCACCTGAGTATGGAATGTTTTTCATTTTGTGTGGCACTGGCATACAGATCCAAAGAGATGTTGAATTCAAAAATTCTGTTGTTGATATTCTAGACGTAAACGGCAAATAATAAAGTATTTATAAGACAGAAAATCAAGACATTCAAGCCAATTTTTGAATAAGTTTGTTTCTTGAATATTGGTTTTAATCAATTGTGATTTTTAAAAAATTAGTTGTATGTGCAAGGATTTATTAATTCAAGAATTCTAGATGTTTTTACCACCGAAGAAGGATGAGTTTATCTTCGCTTAGTAAAGTAATTGAATAATTGGTCTAGGGGTCATCAAGAACTTTTTGTAGGAAATGTGTTATAATCCGCTAACAATACGACAGTGTATATCATTTTATTACTATGTTTAATCAGTTTATTTAGTACAGTGTTGAAAAAGAGATTCAATAAATCACTCTAGGTGGAAGGAAAACTATGATTAATGATTATTTTTACACATTTGTTAATTATCGGTTTTTCACTTACAATGAAAGTATATATCATTTGGAATTGTGATTACCTACAACGCTTTTGTCACGCGACAGCAATACCACCGGCAGCTATTGTTCTATTTTTGATAAATTGAAAAAATATTTAATAGACGTCGTAAAGGTTATTAAAAGTTTAATTGATAATCAAACATATATATCTACAAACAGTATGAAATGCCAAGCACGAATATGATTTATTTATAAGTCGTTATCGTCATTTGTCTAATTGATATTAATTTCCATTAATAACTTATTAAGGATAAACACATTGATTCTTATTCAAACTCAAACAATAAAAAGACTGACGGATTCTTGAAAGCAACATACACATGTTCTAAAGAGTTTATAAGAAAGTATAGCCACACGATATTCAATGTTGAGGAGAATTCATTAGGTATAAGCAATCTGTGTTTGAATATTTCAAATTTTTGTCTTTTATCTACCATGTTTGTATTTATCAAAAACTAAATCTTAGTTGACTTAAACGACTAAATAATCGGAAGTTACCGCTTTTGTCTTAAGCACATGAGATGCCTAATATTGCGGTGATATCTTTGGTTAAAAAAGAAAAACTTAATTCTAATTGCTGTCGTTGACAAATTGGGTTCAATTACAAATCACAATAACCAGCTTCATACAGTTTGTTCATACATGTAAGTTGATCATTGAAGCATTGTTTTGAAAATCAACCCAGGCAAAGTCTTCGTACTACTCATTTACAATTATCTTTAATTCACATTTATTTTCTTTCAGTATTTATTACCATTGCGGCAGTTCTATAAAAGATATTTTTTTTTATCTTTGATGAAGATTGAAATAAAATATACGTGTACATGAAATACATTAGAAAGTAAAAACAATTCTGCACTACTTGAAATTTGAACTTTATCAACACCGAAAGCTGCGGACTGCAAGACTCATTCTCCCACCTGAACATTGAAACTGAATATAATTTACTTTATATCAAACATGTTATAGCCTTACATGTACATAACAATGTTTGAATTTCAAAAAATGATACCATTGATTCTTTTTGTCTAGCAATTTCATTGGTATTGCGGTACACCTTAACAGATGTTGCCGATAAGTCATCGTTTTTGCCCAAACTGTAATAAATTATAGCACAGAAACACGATAAACCTTTAGTTAGCTAAGTTTGTAAGTATTCACATCAAACTGCCCTTTATTCTATTTCAAGCTACCATTGCAATAAAGAATATCGAAAGTTGTGCTTTGGAATAGATACCAAATACCAAAGTCTAGGCGTATTAAACTCTGTGTAAATTTTGGTAATGGTAATGAGGTTTGCATTTTTATCAGACTAAAGGCGTCAATAATGATTAGGAGCAACGGTTTTTAGCATTCTATTTATCGATGATAAAAAAAATTCTCTTGATTAAAATTAATTCTAACACCAGACTTTTTAGATAAAAACTCCAATTGCAGCTAATTAGTAATTATTACTCTGCCAATCTTGCTATATAAAAACCCCATAACACATATGTGCAATGTTATTTACAAGATCGCAGCTTTTATGATTTTGTGTCTTTTTGCAAATTCCCTTAACAATTTTGGATGATAATGCAGATTTTAAAATTGATTTTTATGTACGTTTTCTCACTTTTTGTCATTGTTAAAAAGTTTAAGCTAACATGATTTACTGCCTGTTAGTTATTATAAGAATGCATGCATTTCAAATATTTATACAGAAAAATATAAATATTTATATACTAGTATATTAACATTAACGTTATAACAGTCACTGTGACTTATCTGTGACATGCACAGTTATAATCTCTATAATAATATCCTAGGAAATTAATCCAATTTGTCTGGATCCATCGTACCACGTGTAATAGATACACACCTCACAGCCTACTCAATATTCAGGGTCATGAACCCTGGGGAGCATTCATTATTGTCCCCAAGAGAGACAACTCTTGAAAACGTGCATTAACTATAGTCCGTTTCTTAATCTTATTAAAATAAATAAATTGAGAAAAGTTTTCAAAGTATTTTAATTATAAATAATACATACAACAATGAGTAAAAGGCATGAAAAAGGCATGAAAGAAGTACATTTATTTATCAAATATAGTAGGCTGGTACATGTACCTGGTGAATATTAAATGTATATTGCTTGTAAGTACATGTATAAATCTACAAAACTATATTCAATTAATACACTGTGTTGTGTAAACTGAAAAAAAATACACAGGTTGTAAGAGATCTTTTTTAAAATGAATTTTCTTAAAATGAAAAATAAATTAATGAAATTGCATATATCATTCTAAAAAAAACCCATAATACTAATAGACACGAAGTTCAACATAAATAAAGTGATACATTAGATGGATAGGATGTAATGAACAGCAATTTAAGATTTAGATGTCATTTTTCATATGAAAGGTAATTAAAACTCCATACCATTTAAAAAATGAAAAGGTTGCAGAAGGCCTATTTGTATCTAGTTGAATATAATGAAAATAAATTAATGACCTTGTATACATCATTTTAAGAAAAAAAAGTAATAAACATGCTGTTGATTTGAACATATTTTATTATGCAAAATAATATTTACATAATAGGATTGGGCAGCAGGCAAAGCCTATTTAAGCCTTCTCCACTAGGTACAAGGTAGTCATATGTATAAAATACAAGAATTGTGGAGTTAAATGATACAATTAAGAATACATGATTTTTTTGTGTAGCAAAGTGAACAAAAGAAAAAAAGAGGGGAAAAAAAAGATAAAATTGACAAAACCGGTTATAACAAAAGTAGAACAGAATTATCAAGTTTTGTCAATAAGGTTACAGCATATATATATAAATATAGGTATATGCATAATTTTGTTTACATTTTCAGTATATGTGTTAATTACATTATTTTCTTTACACAAATCTTCTGGATTTTTTAATGTATTCATGTACAAGCTTGAACAATTTAACATTTTCATCATATGAAACATCATTATCTCCATACAGTAATAGATCTAAGGTAATTGGTTTTTGGAGATTTAACATAGATATTTGATGAAAGAAACAATTTCTTTCATCATTATATTTTGGGCACTCAAAGAAAAAATGATTTGCATTTTCAGTATGAAAACCACAATAATCACCATGTGGTTTACCATCTTATAAAACAAAATTAACTTGTGCACTTTTCTTCTTTCTGATAACATATCCCATCCCAATTCATAATACAACTTTGTTCTAGAGGAATTGATTCTTAAGCCTGTGATAATTCTAGCTGCTGTGATTTGAACATCTTCTAAAAGATCTGATTCCCTGTCATTGCAGTTGTCCCAAATAACATCGCCATATTCTAAAACAGGTCGGATAAAGGACAGATATATTTTTATTAATGCATCCCGACAAAGTGTGTGTTTGAGCATACGCAACATGTTTAATCTACTACAAGCCTTTTCATAAATGCCTTGTATATGTAATTTCCAGTTTGCATCAGACTGGAAATTAAGTCCTAAATGAACATGATTATTTTGTATTGTAATATCAGGACCATTATTACCAAATTTAATAGTAGGATGTGAAATATTTTTCCGAGTAAAGTTTAAGTTTATAGTTTTTTTAGGATTAAAATCAACCATCCATTTTTTGGACCATTTATCTAACTTGTCGAGATCCTTTGTTAGAGAATCTGCTGCTTCCATAATATCCTGATCAACAATAACATAGAGTGATGTGTCATCAGCAAATAGTCGAACATTATTGGACAAGTCAGAGGCAATATCATTAATGTACAATAGGAATAAGAATGGCCCTAACACTGATCCTTGTGGGACACCAGAGTTAGTAGGACCCAATGAAGATGTAAAACCATCTAAGACTACCTTTTGTTTTCTATTCCATAGATAATTTTTTACCCAGTTAATAATTTGACTTGAAATGCCATACTGTTTTAATTTAAGAATGATACCCTCATGCCAAACCCTATCAAAAGCTTTGGATATATCACAAAATATGAACCTTATGTCTTTGCCTTTGTCTAAATTGGAAACAATGGTGTTGTAGATTTCAACCAGCTGATTAGTGGTTGAGTCTCCACTTTGGAAACCTGATTGATATTTGTACAAAATGTTATTTTCAAGAATGAAGTTATTGAGATGCTTGACTATAATTTTTTCTAATAACTTACATATAACAGATGTAACTGATATGGGTCTATAGTTATTTACATCATCAGGAGTACCCTTATTTTTAAAAACAGGAGTAACCATTGCGATTTTCCATATGTGGGGAAGTACACCATTACTTAGTGACATATTGAATAGTTTAGCCAAAGGTTTGCAAATAACATGTGCAACCTGTTTTAAAATTCTTGGTGTTATGGAGTCAGGACCTGATGGCTTAGATATATTGATAGCTTGTAATTGATCCAATACTTCATTGTCAGTAATATAGTGAGTGTTCATGTGATGTAAAGGTGGGTCTGGTACATTGTGTGCTAAGTTTTGGGACACAGATATGGTAGAAATATTTGTAAAGAAATTGTTAAATGCATTAGCTTTGTCTATGGGATGAAATAATGTCTGACCATTGACTTTCAATGGAGGTGATGGTTTGTGTTTGTTGTTTAATTTACAAAGTGATTTAACTATTCGCCACCATTTACCAGGAGGAATTGACTTATTAATTTGGTCTGAAATTTTTTTATTATATTTCTGTCGAGAAGCACGTATTTCATCTATAACTTTATTACGCAAGTATCTATATCTTTCCCAGTGTAGAGGATTTTGGGTTTTTACAGCTTTATGGTGGATACGATTGCGCTTCCTCATTAAAACTCTGATAGTGCTATTCATAAATACTTTATCCCGTGGCCTTATTGTGACAATTTTCTTGGGTACATGTTTGTCTACAATAGTTTTAAAAGTGTTTGTAAAATTTGAGTATGTTTTATCTATATCTGTGGAATTGAAGACTTCTACATCCCAATCAACATTACTCAACTCGTTATTGAGTTTATCAAAATCAGCATTGTTGTAGTCAGTAATTTCTCTCCTATAAGCATATTGTTTGTGTGAACAGAAATGCAAGTCAATGCCTACAACTGAGTGTGTACTACAAAATGGAGGAGATACAGTTGTATTTCTAACTAAGGCTGGGTTGTTTGTAACTATTAAATCAATACATGTACCTTCTGTGATTGTAAAGTTTGTCGGTGTATTGATTAAATTGTGTAAGTTGAGTTGTTGAAGTATTTGTTTGAACCTTGTACTTTGATTTGAAAAAACATTGGTATTAAAATCACCCAGCAAAAATGTTGGGAGATTATGATCAAGAACTTTGTTAAGGTTTCGGGCGAGTAAATCCCAATAACTAACTAAAGAAGAAGGCGGCCTGTATAATGTACCTATCAGGAATTTTTTGTTATTTGTCTGAATTTCTGACCAAACAATTTCTAACCCTTGCATTGATAAATCAGTACGTTCGTAATAACTTAATTTGTCAGAAATATATATTGCAACACCACCACCATATCTATTTCTATCATTACGTATAGGTGGATGAAAGCCATCTATCTGTATACTTTCGTTATTAATAGAATCATCAAGGTGGGTTTCACTAATTGTAATTATATCATACATTGATAATTCCGCAGTAATAATATCTAACTTGGGTAAGAGGCTACATACATTATTGTGTACAATACTAAGAGGTTTCGTAAAAGAAGTATTGTTATTTGGTCCTGGGTTGGTTTCAATATTACCTAACATGAGGAGCAAAAAAATAATGCAGAAGAAGTGTAAATTTCTCATAGAGTAAGAATGAAAATGAACCCCTGTCATCTCAATATAGGTTGAGTTTACCTTAATCATGTGTATCAAAAATATAGCTTAGGTATGAGAAGTTTGGTGACAGGAGCTCTCTATACATCGGATATGCTGTGGAAGTACATAAAAAGAAAACCGGTTTGAATTGATCGTAAGAATACGGAAAGAAATTGAAAATACAGTCAAAACAGAACATATATACAAAATAATATGTAAACTTTGAAATACATGCAAGAATAGGGTTTTCTTGCGAAAAGCATTTCACAAAAATAACATTCCAAAAAAGAATCGTCACATGAAGAAAAAAGGACGACCTTTGAGTGTTTGAAGTATACAATACAGCAAACAGTACAAATAAAGATATGTAGATATAGATTACTTGTATATACAGACTCATATTTAGATACGAGTAACCAGCAGAAAAAATAAAAAATAAGTAAAGAGTTATTTAATAACGTATAACAGTGAAAGTCATTTAGAACGCATCTCTGGAATAGCGCATGAACACGTCAAAATGTATGGGGGAAATCCCATTCTAAAAATAGCACAACGGTATGTAGGATCAGTCACACACATGATGAAAGCGGGGCGCAAGTAAAACAGTTTACCTGCCTGCCGGGGTGGACGTAACCGGTTGTGGTCGCTCACTACGAATAAACTCCTTGAGTTTGACGATATCTGTGGACCGTGTGATAGTCCACTTCTTCCCGGTGTGGGTTTTCGCCATAATCCGCCCATCATAGGTCCATACCGAGTTGATGCGTTTTTCTTTGAATATCTTCTTTGTAGCAACAAGCAGGTCCATGCGTTTTCTCGTTAGGGACTCATTGATGAAGATCTTGTGTGCATTCAGTTCATTTTGATTGTACGTTTTGAGGTTGCTTTTCTTTGCGTATACAAGAGCTCTGTCACGGTAGGAAGTAAGTTTCACTATGATATCCCTCGGACGATCATCCCGGGGTTTCCCAACACGATGCGAGCGCTCAACTTTATCTAATGAGATAGAGGTCTTGTCGGGTCCTAGTATAAGCTTGTTGATGACGTTCAAAGCAACTTCGTCAGTATTCTCTTCCTTACCCTCAGCAACACCCGTAATTTTGATACAGTTCCGTCGCGAGTATTGTTCCAAGTCATCTAGTTGATATTCAAGTGAATCAATGCGACTTTCGAGGGTTGAAACTTTCTCTAATAATATGTCAGAGATGTGGGATCTGAAAGACTCATGATTCAGGATAATGGTCACAGCTTTTTTAGTGGTATTTTCATCTTTCGAGAATGTCTCAAGTAGAGTGTTCAATGTATGAAAGTCCTGGTCAAAGCCAGTGTCTTCTATGTAACTAACGTTAGATTTTGCCATTGTATTACTAATGTCACTTTCGCTAGTGCTGATTTCTGATCTGGGGCGTTTCGCTTGGTGTTGTCTAGGTTTATGTTTGTTTTTCTTGTTTGGCATGATGATTTACCACAAATAACACACACGCATGGTGAGCTTTACTCAATGGCATGTACAATGCAAGTTCAAAAAGCTTATAAAATTCGTTTCTCAAAGTTTAGTGTAGATTTACTCACATGAAACAGAATTAGAATCCAAACCAAATCCAAAAGTCACATAATAATAAATTTACTAATGCAGATTTTTCACTTAAATTTGTTTTTCGCTGGTCAGGATTTTTCAACACCCTACATGGCGGACGACCTTGACCGACAATGATGTTCAAGAAACTAAAGTGATATATTATAGGAATCAATAGGATATACTGTACAGCAATTTTAATTATATATTGGATTTGTTTCCAAACATTGGAATAAAGGAAAAAAACTTTTATAACTTATTTAGATTAAATAATATTCTTAAAAAAATATTAATATATGTATTTCATGGGTAAAACTGAATATTTTTCTGACAATTGAACAAGACCTATACTTTTATCAAACACTTTTATATATATTATGTCCATTTCCTATTGTAACTAAGTATTTTTGTTCTGTTTGTAAACAAAAGAGTATATTAATTAAAAGGGATTTAGACACGATTTGAGTTTAAAATTCAAAATTTTATATTTCCATTTTCAATATTTAGAATGGTTGATATGGGTATTTTTAATGCTTTGTCAAAATTTGAAAGTCAAATACTGAGTTAAAAGAAAGATAAAAAATTAAATATTCTTTGTTTTGTAAACAAAGCGTGAGTCTTGTTATTATTTACATATGTGTTTTATTGGTGTAAGTTTAATTCAAATGTTGCTTTTTTCTATCAATAATATCATTTATGATCACATCGAATCAGTTTACCTTCTTTTCTATGAATCATTTTCTCAAAGAATTGGTAATTTCATACTTTATATTATTTGTAAACAAACATAAGACTCAAGCTTTGTTTACATAACAATAAATTCTTACCCCTGTATCTCTCTTATAACTTGACTTCTAAAATTCAAATTATGGTCAATTATTCAACATGTGCAAGTAAATCATTTTATGCATAAAGAAATTAATAATAAAAAAATAGCTGTTTCCAAAAATGTTAAATGTATATGAATATGTTATATAAAAACATATGTTAGATGGATGGGTAGGAAAAATACAAATTAAGCGCACTCGATAAAAAGTTTGCTGGTATTCATTATGTGAACACAATTCATCCAGTAACATTTAAAGTTATGCAACATAAATAAGAATGTTATGAATGATGTGTATAGAACAAATTCTTCTGTGGTTGGCTCCATAAATCTTGAAAAGATGGTGTGAGTTGGTAAAAAGGCAGAATAAGGTTCCATTCTAATCCTCATGCATTCCATTCAAGAAATATTCATTAATGTCATGGTCTGGAAACTAAAATAGAATAAACATAAAGTGTTAAGAGAATTACATGTAATTTTTGCAAATTGTGCACTCATCAAATACTTACATGTATATATTCAATGAAGTTATTTATGGAATGTGCAATACTAACAATGTAATCTTTTCTAATATTGTACATACATGTATTACTGTCATTTTGCCACTAATTTTAAACCCAGCTGACAGTTTCTTTTTGTTATATATATATACAGCGTCAAAAGATAGTTTTATCATGTGCATGTACTTTCAGTAATTTTAAAAGCCATAAAAACATTTCAGTACTACAAAACACTTTAAATTTGTCAAATGATTTTACAAATGAAATATGTACTAATATACCAGTAAGTCACAAGTGATATATACTTTTTAAAGCAGTACAATGTATCACTTATATGACAACATCAGGAAACCTGGCTCAATCAATTCTGCACACACATATGATAAATGTAATGAATGTGTAACTTCAATGGTGTAACTTCAAAGATATTTAGATATCCAGTAGACAGATAGATATTAAATATATTGAACAAAGATCAAAGTCATAAACACTTATGTAACACTTATGTAACATATTATTGTCTGTATGAGTTTCAACTATCAACATTCTATGTACACCAAAATATGATTGCGTCAATAACAAAAACTAATCTGAAAAACATATTTCCAGCATAAGAAATTCATGGGATTTCTGCAAATCCCATTTTCTCAGAGAGTGTAAAACACATCTCTTAAAGTTTATAATATTTTCAAACTCCTGTTATTCCTTTCAGAGGTTCACACCCCTTAAAATACAGATAATCAAGCAGATTTGCAACAAGATGCCCATATAAACCTTTCCCTTTTACACAAGACATTGTAGCTATTTAGATGACCTTGCTTGGCTTTCAATCAGCTTAAACCAAATATATCTACATATGGAAGACAAGTTGTAAGTGTATTACATGACAAAGAAGTACCGTCTGGGCTTCAGCAGACATGACTAGGTCATAAGCAATATCAAATTGACAATATTTTCTATATTCCCGATCTTCAGATCATCTGGAAGCCGCAGGTAAATCTGTAGATTAGAAGAAAAAAGATACACTAGCTATCATTACAAAGCTAAATGCTGTCATTATCAAAACAAAAGGGTGTGTCCTAGATTACACTTTTTTATGGGCACATGCAGTATCTGAGACATGGTCAAAACATTACCATGATAACAGCTATAACAACTCATTAAGTGGGAAATGACATATAACTATAAAATTTGTTATGGCTTTTCATACTCTCTCTCTCCATGATCTCTCTCAACATCTTTGTCAGCAATATTTCTAGTGCAATGTGGCATTATTGAAATATATATATGGTTCATGGAAGCAAGGCAATCAATAACAATTACATGTACACTGTAATTACACACACACACTCTCTCTCTCTCTCTCTCTCTGAGAGTCTATCTCTCTCTCATACTCTCAATCGTATAATGTTATATTTGCATAACAAATGCAGACCCTTGATTCATAAACACTCTCATCGTTAATAGATAAATAAGACATAAAGTTAACAGTTTGAATGAGATACAGATATCAAAACCACATGTACAGTGTACATTGTACGTGTCGAGGAAATTCTGTATGGAAATGACTGAAAGCATGATTGACACAAACTCAATATTCTAGGAAAAACATACAATATTTTTTAACGTATGCTACGTAACAATATGTGTAAAAACTGACTATGATACACCTGCATACACATTTCACACTAAAACATGTCTTTCAAGTCACATTTCACAACGACCATTAATTATCGACACTTTTGTAACATGTGTACTAGACTTAATGCATTGTAGGCTTTTAAAAGAGTTTTTGAGTAGTTTAACAATGTAAGTAAGTATGTTCTTACCGACGAATGACTACTCCTTAGCACGTTTTAGATTGTTGACAAAATCGAGGATGGCTGTTCAGACTGTTTCATGCTGAACAAAATTTAACGAGATAAGGCTAATCACCCAAACTTCGATTTCACATTAATAAACAATTGTTCTGAAACTTTAAATAATTTAAAAGCTTGCCAATATAAGATACAAAAACGTTTACTTACTTTTTCCATTTAAACTCCTCTCTCGAATTTCACGAGTATTAGACTGGTCTCGTTAAAATCCCGAGATATTCGAAGTTTTGACTTTCTCGGGTTTTTTCATTCTTTCGTGAATATAAAAACCAGAAAGGTTCCGATTATGCTAATAAGGCTGTGAGGTGTGAGATAGACAACGTAAAACTTTTTCTCTCTGTCTATCTTTCCTCCAAAAGCAGAAACGTGTTTGAATAAAAAAAATCACGTCAAAACCAATACAAATGATATTCTTTTCGATAATTTATCATTTAATTTTATTAACATACAGCAATTATAAATCACAATTCTATTAAATTTGCTTTGTTTATAAGCTTAATACACTTACATGTATATTGGCACACGTAAATCATTACGGATTGATTGACGACTCAAACTGGTTAAAGTCATATGAATGGAAATAATTTTTTTTCTGCTATGCAAAGAAAACTATTTCAATTCCGTTGTTTTCTGGCGTGTAGTTTAATGATAAATAGTTTATTCAACTATCTCAACTTTGGTTTCCTTATGGTCTCCAATTTATATTTTTAAATGTAAAAACTAAGAAGGTCTTTTAATACATTGCTGCTATATTCAATTACTTAAATAGTAGTAAATTAAAATATTGGTGATGTGGCCTTGGCTTTGCTTTAAAAGGCCTTAAAGTTGATATACCTCTGATAATAAAAGAAATTTCTCAATCATTATAAATTATTATAAATACATTATATGTTGATGAAGAATTATATAATCTTAAAAACAGTGAAATCAATGCCCTAGGTTTAAAAAAAAATAACTAGAACGGACAAAACCATGAATTTGGATGTACGCACATACAACAGTATTTCCAATATACATCTGCCCAATTTTGGTAATACATGTATAGGTTTTGGGATGAAAAAAAGAACTAAAATGTCTCGTCTATAGTTACTTAATGTATTCCAATAAATACTGTTATTATATATTTACCATAAAATATAAGGGGTTGCCTCCTGATTTGAGCACAACCACGTGTCCTTGATCATATTCTCTGCATCATTACTCTTTTTTCACCCACTCTAACATCTTTCTGGAACTCCTTTGTTTATCATTTCATGTCCGCTTAGAGGCAGATGAGGAAAATATGAGCCATGCAACAATCTCTAATAATACAGTATGTACAACTGATATAAAGTTGATATAAAGTGGTAATAGTCCTGACTATTAAATATAACATTTTACCAAACGAACTTTCTAGCCATCTACTAACGATACATTTTCAAAATTATATCAATAATGATGAACACTCACATCTACTGATGATATAAAAAAACACAAAGTAATAATGTATAAAAAGGAATCTGTTGAGGCAAGACAAGGCAAAGTTAGCAAAGAAAAAAGAGCGGATCCCTTGAAACTGTCATATTTTATACTAAAATTTTCTCGTTGGATGAATGCAATCTTATTTTTTATTTTTTTAATTCTTTTGAAAGGAACATAAAAATATCAATGTATTGTTTAACTCAAACCCAACAGCTTAAGGGAACAGCGCTACTTAAACAACACAATATATTTCGGAATGCGATCCGGACTAGAACATGTTAATCTAAGACTATGAGACAAAATTATTGGACACATCATCAGGTGTGACTGGAAAAACCATGTCCTCAGAATTTTTCCCTTGAAGGAAGGAAAAGGTTACAAAGGTAAAATATCTGTTACAATATTTTGAATGTACTCATCCCTGCAAATTTTAATTATGAAAATCAATCGAACACATCAATTTCTTTTTATAACCCTAGATGTCCAGTTGTAATGCACGTATTGTACAAAAAGAAAAGGCCCAAACAAATGCAAGTCTAAGACCCACCTTTTTACATCGGCATTACTAAAAAACCGACGTGGGATGCATGATTTGTTCAAAGCCCATGGGTTGTCAACATTAATTTTTTCTTGGTAAAATTTCAAAGTTTATGTGTGAAGAAGCTGGTAAGCTGGTACTACGTTTAACTGTAAGTAAGAAAATGATTCTTTGGTCGAAATGGATTGATAAAGGCATCGTGTAGCTAAAGGTATCGGGGTAAGGTAAGGGGATTGCCGCAAGGTGGTTATCATTTCCATTGGGCTTCATCGATTATTTATAAAAATAAAATGCTGTTGTTGTCTTTAATGACTCCAATCAGGCACCAAAGGCATGGTCCATCTGATGATTGTTTTAAAACTGCATGTCACTTAGGTTTTCTTTCATACTTTATCAGTCAGTTCTACAACAAATTGCTCAGTACAAACGCGTCAGACAAACGCTTGTGTCAGGTAAATTTCGAGAAACTGCGCGTGAAATTTTGATATTACATGTAATGATCTGAAAATAATTAAGAAAGTGATACCATTACAGATTTTTTAATAACATTTGCGATGGTAGTGAAGACTGTTTTGAAAGAAACTTAAAGTAAGGTATCAGATCATGACAAGGTGAATCTGAAAACAATTCATTGGTTCCTAGCCTGTTTACTAAGCAAGGGTATTGAATTTATCGCTACTCTTTATTTAAAGAGACCTTTTTTAATAAAAGATTACATTTTTAAAACTGGGAAGGAAAAAGTTCTACAAAATATTATGAATTACTATCAACGTCAGACGCTGCATCTTTCTGTGGAACGAAAATATATCACCAATCACCTGAATAAAGGAGACAATATACCTGCATCTAGCAGACTTCGGATTGTATTTGCTATAATCAATATAATCATACATAGTTCCAGCTATTGAAGTATTGAGGTCCGGCTTCTAGTCTCAGTAAAAAGATTCGTTTTCAACGATTACACGGACTGTGACAATCATTAATGCGTACGCAAATAAAAAATAAATTACAAATGAATCAAAAACTAAAAAAAACCCACGAATTATGATCAACCAAATGGGTTTTCTGGAGTTAATTAACATGCCTACATTGTATCAATTTATGGTCATCTTTTGTATGCAGCTGTTATTCAAAATACAAATGTTTTACATAATTAGAACGTAAACGTCTGGTTATTATTTGATTTGATATAATCGATCTTCCTCTCATAATACATACATGTAAATGCATTAAAAAAATTTAAAATTGCCTTTTTCAACCACAACTTTAGTTTTTTGGTACAGTTTAGCGTCCTTTATCAAACGCAAGGCCTTAAGAAACTGTCATCATCTCAACAATGTCTACTTTTGGTCTATTATATAGTGTTAAGTATACTTGTATTTACTAGGAAATGTGTGTTGACAGTTAAAATAAACCTCAATTTGTAAACCTTATTAATCTGCATCATCGGTGTACTAAAGATAAGATTTTATTCAGTTGAATTTCGTGTAATAAATTTGACGAGATTGAAGATAATGAAATGTTCGAATCGATATCTTTACCAGATTTAAACCAAGTCACAACAATAATTCTAAGGAAAGACGTCAAATCCCCGCGATATAAAGAACACCCAAAAACATACATTTCTATTATGACAATTTTGTTTCTATAATTTCATAATTTATCAAAGCAAAGAAAATAGATTGTTTTAATTGAAGGGTCTGTATTGTTATATATTTCAAAGTCTCAAAGTAAATGTAAAAGTAATACGATGAACATTGTACCCAAGTAACCTTTAATATAATTATATTCTAAAGCGAAACATTTAGGATAGTCTAATGCACAATAAAATAATTGATATCTATGGAGTTTCATGCCGAAATTAATATAAAATATTGCATAAACAAAGCTAAACAACACACTAATTAAAAATGTCTGAAGAGTTTTTAATATGAAAAAATTGTTATACATGTCTGAAATAAACAGATTTATATGCATTTAACTTGCAATTATTTTGCGATAATTGCATATTTTTTTGCAGAAAAATAAAAAATAAGTCTGCCAAGATGAATGATCGTGAATGATGACTAACGCTCATTTCAACTCTAATGTACACAGGGAGACATTAATGTTAATGAGGAAAACTTTGAGGTAACCTGGATATGAAACTATTTTTCTTGACAATATTTCCACAAAATGTTATAATTAGAACTAAACATCACATTTAAGTGTATTATTACTAATTGTCTTGTATCCTCGTAATGAAGAAGGTCCGGTGATTAACTGCGTGCCAAGCGCGGGAAAATGACAGTGTCTTCTGAGGAGAATTTAATGTCATTGCATCCAGGCTGCTGTTAAGTATCTAGCAAATGTGTCATTTTAAAGAAAAATTACATAACATTATTTGGGTCTTTAAAGAAACGTATAAATTAAATCATTTATAAAAACTCCAAAGCCCCACCAAAACAATTTGTGATCTTTGAAATTTGTTTTTCCCATTTTCGTAATCATATTCATTTCTTAATAAAAGATCATTTTCATAAATAACCCTATAGTGGTCCATTAACAAATCTTTAAAAATATTTTATTTTCCCATTTCATTAAGTTAATGTTATATATAGTATTTTTTTTTCATTTCGAGAATGACTGATGATTGCTCAATTTTAATCCTTGCCCCCCCCCCCCCCCCCCCAAATCCCCAATATGTCTCCATTAAGTCCCAATTTTAGGTCGTATTTCCAAGAAATGATAATTGATCATTAACAAACTATGATGGGCACACTGCACAAATCGTTAATTTAAATGACAACATATTTCCTCAGAATATCAATCAATGTTTTCTTAGGTAAATATGCTAAATTATTTGACACAAAGTTTGAAATTGTGGTTATTTTGAGGTTTGTAATCGTTATGGTTTTGCCCATTAATGTGCAACACGTATCAATATTTGTTATGAAATATTTCCACATACATATACAATAAAAGGTCAATGATGCATAGAATACTGAATTGTGCACCAAAAGTTAGAAACCATGCTTCGAAAACACGTTCTTGTGCACGATACATTAAATGACTATGCTTTATTATTTCGTCGTTAGCTAAAACGTTACATACAATTTTGTTTGTGATATTTCACATGATTTGGGTAATCATTTTACACTAGGAAATGGATTGTTTTTTAATGAGTGCAATGGCATTGAGACTAGTAAGTTTATAATCTCTAAATTACCAGAGTTTAGACAGTTTATATGCAGATTTTCAGGTTACCTTGTGCATTTATTCGACAATACCAACATTTGTACATAAATGTAAGTCAAGTTGCTGATGAATGCCTGGGCTCTTTGTACATGTATTTATCATGAAGGCAATTGTTCGGTGGCATTGAAACCAATAATTAAACAACCCCCCCCCCCCCAAAAAAAAACAAAAAAAACAACAAAACAACCCCAAAACATCGAATAATTGATGTGAATTAGTTTATTTCTGTATATTCCAAAGTAAAGCCAATATGGTCACATCTAATTTTCTCAAAACCTTAATAAGATAAATAACATTTAAAATTGATGTACGCTTTTAAGCAGTCAAGTTTACACAGTGCAAACTTTCTCTGAATGTTGTCAAAGAGTTATGCTTTTTTCCCACAAAATGATATATTTTTCAAATAAGTTTACACAGTACAAAATGTTCAATGAATGTTGTCAAGAATCTTATTTTGAAAATTTAAGACAATATTTGTGGAACAAAATTGATAAATGACTGCAAAATGACACGGACATCTTGTGCATAACCACGCTCGTAAAGACAAAGGTATCCAGGAGCTAAATTAAGCCAGGTCTTCTCGTTTCATTACACAAGCTATGGACACAGTGCTGTTGTTAATAACAAACGTATTCCCGGCCTCGTCGAAATTAAGTGTTGAAACAATGGTTAATAAAGAATATTGCGCCGTTTGGAAGAAGACATCAGCTTATTTGTAAATAATGATATATTAATCATCGTGTCGTAATTAGGGTTCCTATCTCAAAATTTATCATTATTAAAATGTCGCTTGAAAACAATCGCTGTTTTATTCCTTTCTTGTTTTTTTCCCCTGTTTATAACGCTAATATCGCGGTGTAAATGGTGTGTCGGTAAGCATTTGTTTGTGAAGGCGATAATGAGACTATATACATGATAACAATTAAAACGATATAAATTCAGAAAGATGTTATATTGAGGTAAAAAAGCTTGATTTTTTAAAAAAAGAAATAAATTAACTTGTTTTCACATTTGTTAATAAAGAAAAAAATGTAATACGTAGTTGTCAAAACAGATTTTTGTTTATCAATAAAATGCAAATGATTTCATGGTGGCATACTCTGCATTGAGTCCGCATAACAATTGCTTCAAAGCAGTTGATTTATGTTCGAGTTCAAGAATATACCTTGTCAAAATCATTAATGTTCAATTAATATTACGTATATGTATTCGTTACTTTCCTCTAAAAACTCAATATTTCTAAGTTTAAAATTTGATACAAAGATTTTGATTTTCGTGTAATATGGTTTTGGCATCCAGAAGCATTCTTCGAATGTGTTTTTGTAATGAATTCGTGTCGAACAACAATACCTTAAAGAGGTTTTCAATAATAACCCCCACCTTTTGAATCTTATAAATTATTTTGACCGACATTAATAATAATTTCGAGAGAAAATGCTTATTATGAAGTATGTAGTTAATTATTACATGGTATTTAATTGAGAAGGAGGCACATATCAAATTATTTAGATGTTAAATTGTTCATTGAAGAGTTTATCGCAAGAAAGTTTTCATAAATATATTTAAAAATGACTGTGTATACAATGATAAGATGCAGAAAATCCCTTTATTATCAGAGTACAGACACCAAAATTATATATCGTGATGGCCAGCTGGTAGAATATAGTAAAGTTTAAAAACCTGATTACATGCATTAAAATCAAATAATCAAAGTTTAAGTCCATAGAGAAACATTCAACATTCCACCAAGACCGTTGAAGTTTTCTACGGTTTCTATAATTTTCCCCCTTCATCTTTATCAGTAAAACATATATGTCTATGTCCAACTTTCACACGATTTCCTTCAAGGAAGAAAACGTCCGCAAATCCATCTCAAGGTTGTCAAAAATTGCTCTGTCCATCTCTATATCATCAGAAATAATTGACCAAAATGAGCCATAAATGTCCACTCGTGGCTCTGCCTTAGCACGAAATGACCTATTATTACAGAATTAATATTCAATTAATTCATGTAGGCTGTCACGGTCGTTGCTGAGGGACAGGGAATTTGTCACTTCTGTATGGTCCGAGAACCTGAAAACAGCGCCAACTGTTTCTTTGTGATCTATCAAGTGGGGATTGACTTCTCACACAGGAACACGATGGACTGTGTATATACAATATGAAATTTCAATGCAACGAATCAATAAAATCAGCTAACAAATACTTTAATAGATTTATCTTACTCCAGTTCAAATTATTTACATGTAAGCCCGAAAAATTAAAAACATAAATAGCTTCCCTTGATACACGTTCCATGCCGTTATGAGGAAGCGAGTACATTTATAGCAGATTACTTGTAATACATTACCGGCGTATGTAATTTTTTTCTGCTATGATCGCACCTTCATAGCCCAAATGAAACATCAGAGAAAGCATTTATAATACTGTTTGCAAGTGAATTTCTCTTTAGATAACTCTTTTATCAATATAAAGTAAAATTAAAAAGGTAAATTGTCGTAATATTTTCTCAGTGGAAAGTAAAATGAAAAGTAAATTATCGTATTTCTCTATTAGTATGTTGAATTGAATGAACAATACATTGTTCAATATTTATGGAATGTAAAGTGGACCCATCTCGGCTGATTACAACTCATACAATCAGCCCTGGGAGTCCTTGAAGTTATTGTAGCTAATTTTTCGACTTCAACTGTCAAAACCTTAAGAATAGAATAATACAATATTTAACATTGTTAAATTTATTTCTTGTAGGCATTTGAAAAATGCTGTCACTAAGTGAACATAACACTGTTAAATAATGCGTTTAAACACGGTTTAAAAAGTTTAAGTTATATAATATAAGATTTTATAACTAAATTAAAAAAAAACATTATTCATAAAACTCCATTTCAAAGTAATAAACGGGGTGAAAGCAGATCCAAAACGTGTTGAAAGTTACGACTCGGCATTGCTCCGACGCCTAGGGTTTAGAAAAGCCATGTTTACCAACCTAATTTTCAGTAAAACAGATATTTTGTCGTTGACAAATGGATCATAATGACTCTGCTTGCTTCCTCCAAGTTTTTCCGTGTAATTTAGAGAAATCTTTATTAATAAACAGTCTTGCCATCCATCATCTCCAAAAATAGTATGTGTTTGTACCCTTTGCACCTGTTGGAACCAGCCACTGTAATGATTTGTGGACAACCGCTTTAACACCAAAACACGCGCTACTATTGAATACACTAGCAGTTTGTGATAAACGGATATTTTAACGGAATTTCATTTATTAGTTATCCATTCTATTATTACCTCAAACCCTCGAACAGGTTAATTTTATGTATTCATTTAATTTTGACTTTTTCATTTATGTTAAATTAAACAAGATATGTTTGTGAAACACTTACGCCCCCCGGAAACGTCTGCGAAGAAAATGAACGGAAACTACAAATAATTGGAATTTTTCTATGCCCAAGGGGCATAACTCTGTCGAAAATGGCTCGACCGTACCCTAAAATGAGCTTGACCTACAATATGTAGATATTATTATTATAATGGTAAATTTCATGTCAATAAGTGCAACCTTTTCGATGAAAATGAACAGAAACTGTTGGTGGACCGACCGATCGACACAGAGACAGATGGACAGCAGTAAAACAATATGCAAAACAATATAAAAATATTGTATAGTTGTATACGTTTAGCCAGGACTGGTTCAGTCCTTCATTGTGAGTGTGTTATCTGTTGATCGTTATAAATGCAACAAATTCAAAATAATTTCACTTAAAAGAGGAATAGAATCATTGCTTCACGTTAGCTTTTATTGTGCCAGCACCTGCTCCTGCACAGTGCCTGTTTATAACTTTTGCGTATCTTTCTACCTACCGCAAATAATACAGAGCACCGGTAAGGATGTTGCATGTACTACTTACAAGAATCTGTCAGTGAAGAGATCGTGAAACATTGTTATTGCAGAAGGAAACAGCAACTATGTCATTGTTAGGTAAAACCAAAATAGGTTGGAAGAAACTGAAGCTCTTGGAGAGAACTCGCCTTGATCATGAAAGACCGTTGACGGTTGTACTTTATTGCGTTCATGTACCCGGATGTTATGTAATGACAAAAATGACTTCATTTTTTGCACAATGTATTGGTAGTCCGTTACTTATTACATATTTGCGATGCAGGTAGCTATAGCTTAAGGCGGTGCATGTATGGGACATCTGTCGATATTAATGTAGATTAAAGTGCATTTTAAATGAAATACTTTCATCGGTTTAGAATTTTCAAATTTTACAATATTTAACCAAAAATAGCTTTTAAAAATATTTGGAGAGTTAAAAAATGTAAAACCCCGAGCGGGATTCGAATTCATGACCTACAGATTCGTAGTTAATCCTCTAACCCACTGAGCTACGCTGTTAGGTGACAACATTGGAAAAGAAACTTCTCATTAAATTACACTTCATTTTATTGTTTATTTCGATAAACATCACGTCACAACATGGCAGTCTCCCATACCACCTTAAGCTTTCCAACCCTGAAGAAAATCACGTTCCAAACAACAATTGTCATCTTTATTTGTTCAGAAAATCACTTTTATATATGGGTTAAAGTGTCAACAAGAATTATGAGGAGTCTGATGTAGCTACATATAATTATGAACATCAGATGCTTAATGTAAATGTCTTGAACATTTTTGGTTATGATTTCCCGCAAAAATGTATTTCAAAATTTCGATAGTCCAGAAACTAGCGAGAACTTTTCTCAGGTATCCTGCACGTACACAATTGTATTTACCTAATTAAACATCCTCTGAGAGCTACTATACGGCATTTTGTAATTCCATTATTCAATTTACGAATTATTTTTCAATTTTATTCTTTGCAATTCTCAACTATATAAATTGTACTCCTCCATCTTTGATAGCCAAGGGTTTTGAACCACACCGCTCCCGATGAGAAGCAAAGCGGATCAGAAACCCTAGGCTAGCGAACATGATATCCATCTGGCTGTTTGCTGAAATGTTATTAAAAAAATCCGTTTGATCTTTAAAAAAACCCCATTTGCAATAATTTCTATGTTTTCCCTATGATAAATATTTCATATTTTGGATTAAATTTTTAATTGTCTAATTGTTTGAATTGAATTGTTTGATTGAACTCGTTGCCTTCATCTAATGATCCGCACCTCGTCGGAATCGCTTCAAATGTGATAGGAGCGGATCGTTTACTTAACCTCAAATAACAGAATTTTTTTTATCTTAATTACCAAGTGCAAAAATTTATGTTCTAGATTTTTATATTTTGTAAAATAATCAACATCTTTCATGCAAATTATAGTAGTTAAAATTAGTATAAGATTGGTTTGGTTTTTGCTTCTATACTTAATAAAAAAAAAATAACACAGTGAATAGAAGAAACCTTCATTAGTAAACAAGACGAAATTGTGTGTGGTAATCTTTATTACTCGTAATTTGCATATGATCTTGAAACATTGCATCACATGTGACTGTCACCCCCTTCACCACCAGATATAAAAAAAACTTCAAAACCTCTTTATGGTAGAGTCTAGACTTCATCTTGTTTACAGTTTTTCTCATTTCAGACACCTTCAATTTGTACATTTGAGGTATTCCTGTTATTTTAAGAGAAAATGATTTAGTAAGGCGACATGGATCCAGAATATTTATCAAACTTGCAATCTTATAGCTATTAAGATCAAAAACACAAGTCCGCTTAATGCATACTTAATTGTTGTCAAGTTCAGTTTGTTTTCATGTTATCCGGTTAAAATTCAACTTCAAACCAAGTATATGGTCATCACTTCTGACTTCAGCATGAATCTGAGGAAGCGAAAATAAAGCGGTATACATTAAAATAATGATGGATGAACTGAATTTCAAAGTTTTTATAAAAAAAATGATGATGAATTTAAAAAATCACCTTTGAGCGATCATGTTACTGATTACTAGTATATACTGGATACACACCAATTTACACTTTTCAGGGTACGCAGTTTTGATAAAGATACAATTTTCTGCCACATTTCTGTCATAAATGGCTATTGGTAAACGAACCCACATCGATTAAAAACTGGAGCATCCAAACTCATTAAAACAATGTCGAATGACCTACGCACGTGCTTTGCCGTGCAGACTGTCAATTTGGTTGCCAGGTTCAAGTTTAGTGAGATGATAAGGTTTGACAGTTGTAGCTTTCTATATCTAATTATAAGCCTTGTACATTTATCTTCAAGACAAATCAACATTTTACCTGTTCATTCATACAAGAGAAATATTTTATGGATAAATTTGTTTATCGAAGTGGACTGCGATATATAGATTTTGACAATTAAACCATGCATATCATTAGGGATATTAGAGTAATCATTGCGGAAATTTGTCATAGCAAACGCGCATTTAGTCAGGATTATTCCTTAAATTAGATAATCGGTAAAAGTATCCCAGAAAACCCCCATTGATGTTCCATCTGTTAACAATGTTCAGGATATACCAGTATTTAATAATAGGACTGCAAAACAATGCACAATGAATATTGTAAAAAAGCATGATAAAGTTACATTGCAATTTATTAAAAATCGCTGGTTGATGCCTTCTGATGATATAAAAACGTTTTTAGAACATAGTTTGTAGCAAAATGCAAATTAATGCTTCGAAAAATATTTTTTAATTATCTTAATTTTATATTTAATAATAATTTGTGATTATGTTTAGTAGGCAAACACAATACAGTAATAACTATTTAATGTTTATTTTTTTTTATCTTAGATAATATCTGCTATAAAATAAGTTATCGATTTTTGCTTTTCTAATAACACTTTTGGTGAATTTTAATTTTAAATTTTATCTCGTGATTCTTCTTTAGGCATGTTTTTGCCAAGCCTTGATTGTGATGTAACATGTTAATTTTTTTGAATCTGGTTTTTCTAATTGCTGAAAATTATTGCAATTGACACACATATATGCATACATTACACTTCAATGAAATATAAAAATAAACGTTAATAATTATATTATAATACATACCCAGGCAAAAAAGATAAACTGTGTCAAAATATCAAGCAATATTAGCATATCATAGCAACTTCATATTAATAGAGATTTATTTTCGCCACTTAAAGGTGTACTTTTATAAACATAATCAGAATCGTTTTGTTTTAAAATATGAATATATTCATCAGCTCAAATTCTAAAGATAAAAAATATAGACAATCTATTAACATAAGAAATGAAACTAGGCGATTTAAATAGACAATAGCGAATTATTTGTAAAATAAATATTAATCTATATGATTCTCATCAACATACATCAGACATGCAAAAAATGAAGGCATATGATGTGGGAATTATAATTTGTAACAATGGGTGTTCCGGAAACTTTTGAATAATTTGTCTACTTAACGCTGCCAATTCCCATCACTTTATTATCATTCAGGCGACAGAGAGAAAAACTTTGACACGCGTCGTTTTGAGCTGGGCAATAACATATAAAAAGTTGTTAAGTTTGCCATCAAGTTTCAGTATTTTGATCTTTTGCCTCTGAACGTATATTTTTCTTAGCATGAGCTAAATGTCTGTTAAAACTTTGTGAGTAAGTGATATTCGCGTTCTGAAAACCTGATGAGCAAGAAGTTTGGTTTTTCACTGTTCAAACCCCCATATACTGTAGAATAGCCGAATTGGTAGTAGCCAGGACAGTCCAGCCATCCATTTTCACCTTTAGTATTGAGTGCATATACACTTGTTACACGTAGGACAACTTAACGTTCTTTTTTTTTTTTTCGAACAACTGTATATAGATACATGTATTTTAAGTATAACAGTATTAAAATTTCTCGTTTTTTAGTATTTTAAAATATCCACTGGAAAACTATAACTATAGCTTTTAAGCGATTGTGTCATCCATTATGTAGTAATTTGTAATTCGATTCGGTAATCTGAATTGTAACACTTATAAAATTGGCCTGAGGTACATGTACATGCACAAGCAAAAGGCATTAGGCATGTTTCTGATATACACAATTCAGGTAAAAAAAAATCCTTGGGCTAAAAAGATGTAAAACAGGTTAATCAAATGTGAAAGAATTTTATTAAAGAATTGATCACTACGTAAATTAAAAAAAAAAATCAGAAAAAAAAAATCGACAATCACTGATAACAAAACATTTATCGATCCTGCAAATCTTTTTGGGGGTACAAGAAAAAACCAACAGAACATAATTTTTTAGTTTCCATTGTTTTCATTTGTTTAAAATTACCTTAGAATGAACTGGTGAACATATAAAATATTTTGAAAGCTTTTGATATCAACAGATTAAGACCAAATGATCATACTGAATTTAAATATTCTCTCAATTCAAAGGGGACTTCTCAATTCCTTTAATATAAACAAAGGAAACAAAGTGGTCAAATTCTTTTATATACATTTAATAAAAAATCTTCAAGGTACAAATGAATTGTAAAGAATCCGTGAATGGACAACTATATATATATATATATATATATTGAGAGAGAGGGAAAGAGAGAGAGAGAGAGAGAGAGAGAGAGAGAGAGAGAGAGAGAATAAGCAAAGCTATTTAACAAATTTAATAATTCTGATTGCGTTCACTATATCCTGGATGTTGTCTTCATCTGGTTTTGTCCAATGAAACCCGTTTAAGTAAATATAATCATAGGAGACTATTTTTTCCCCTTGAATATTCAAAGATGTCACTTCAAGGAAATGTTAGAACTAGGATTTTTTTCATATGTTATATGTACATATCTTAATTGTTTCTAATTGTGTCTTTCAATTATTGTACTAATTTGTTAGAATAATAAACATTTATAGGCTTTCTATATTTAGGTAAATGGCGCCTTGATTTTTAAATTCTTCTCACAAATTTTTTTTCATAAGTTCGCTCTATTTCGTCAATAAGTAGTATAAACTAACAGCTTTATTCCATTTCTTCAATTGTAAGTTTTTCATTGTACCTTCATCATTTTTCATTATCATTCATTAGTAACATGCAATGTATAATACAATGATATTAATAACTATTCAATTTATAAAAATAATCAATTGCGTAACATAAAATATTATGAGAAGTTATGTGGAATTTCCAGTTTGTGGTACGATTTGTGATTGTGAGTTGATTATACCAGATTTGATTAATTTGTTTACGTAAAGACATGGCCTTAGATTGTCTCAATGTCACATTGATAAGTATTTGTATCTTATCAATAGCCGAAAAGCTTGCAGTAGCAATTAGCATAACCAAGAGAGTAGGTTACAATGTTTGGTATGTAAAAAAAAACCCTGGTACTCTAACAACGTAATTTCATTGATCATATTCATAAATCTAATGATATTCATTAATCTTTAAATATAGTGCTATGCAAATGAAGATCAATTGTCATCGGATGTCTTAGCACATATTTCAGTCTGTAATGTTTCATTTGTAAACATATGAAATGAATGGGTTTCCAGAAATACTTCTCGTTCTCTAAAATCTCAATTTTGATTGCGATACATATTACAGATTGATTATTAAACATCACATGTATTAATAGCTGCCATAATAATTTCTGACAAAGACATTGATACCAGTGATCATGCATTTGTCATTTGAATCTCTTTTACAAGCGCCATTCTCTCTATAATGTAATTCTCATATTCATTCATATCAGCGATGATTACTTAGTTCTCTTGGTATAAGATCGTTGACTTTCTTTAATTACAAAATGTTTTTGCTACAATGTTTATCAGCTTGATGTTGCATTATGTTTCGATAAATAAGTTTCGAATGTTTCGATCTCAATATTAGGCTTGTATAGTAATTAGATTTCATTGTCCTTTCATATACCAATTTTAATACCCATACGATAGGCAGTAGATGTGTGACTGTATTGTCACTGTCCAACTGTACAATGGATCTACTGAAACAATATTTGGTTCTATTTGCATAATATGTTTTACGGTGCTACCGTTGTGGCGAGCACAGCAAGAATTAAACATACCTTGCATCATTGTCAACTTATAGTTTTATTTAGGAATCAACGAACGTCAAAGAATTTTTGATTTTTAATAAGTATGCCAAAGGTACTAATTTTAATGGTTATGATACATACAGCGCAACCGCATACCCAGAGAGAGAGAGAGAGAGAGAGAGAGAGAGAGAGAGAGAGAGAGAGAGAGAGAGAGAGAGCGGTACCTGTTTGTAGGTGTGTAATTTCCAACTTTTAAATTTAATGGACTGACTATATGCAATATCTACACAATTTGTATTAAAAAAAAGATTAAAAACAAATCATATGTCAATGAGGCAGGTATCGAAGTCTATACTGAAATAGCCTGTACACTCATTACAGATGTTTGATCCACCTCTAAATTTATCGCGGGAAATATAGCGCGAGTGCACTGTGACGTCATCCATGACTTTGTTCGTCTTTGTTTACGTTTCTCGACTCAATATGAAGGTATGGAAGCATGTGTAACAAATCTTTGAGTCTCGCCAAAGCATATGCGGTACTCATAACGTGTCTTCAAACTTTAAGTCACCGTAAATTACGAGTTAAACGTCGGCCATTTTTGGCATAGCACCACGGGTGAAAACATTAGAGAGCATCATGGGACGTAGACAAAAAAATTTGTTTGATGAACTGTAGGTTTAGCTCGTTTTTTTCCCGCGCACAATGGTTCTTAGAGCTCGCTTTGCTCGCTATTATTGTTGAGCCTGCTACTTATATACAAAATAGTCCAGCATTGACTTGCTGATAAACATCGAATGCATGCAATAGAAATGAATATTTTTTGACATTGTAAAGTCATTAAACAGTTAAATGTAAGCGTGATTGAAAGAGAAAATTTAACTTCCCGCCATCATATTTCCTGATGTGATACGAAGGAAAATATATTCTTTTTATATCTTAAAATTGCTATTATTAATTACCATATCCGATTTACTTTCTTTTAATTGAAGTTTATTATCAAAGTATGAAGCATTATTTCCTATTTTTATTCTTCTTTATTCTTTAGCCTCATTTTCATTTAGCAACTAATGGAATGAGTGGTGAAAACTTTCATTCTTTAATTCACAAAGATATATTTATTTAGCATAAGAATTATCCATATAACCCAAACCATTTAGAATGGAAATTTTTCGATTTGTTTTTCCTTTCTATTTCAGTTTATATAATACTGGAATAAAAGAAGTAATATACTTGTAAGACTAGAATAACTTGAATGTTGTTTGAATTTTGACCTTTGAGCCTGGCATTAAATATTTTGCTAATGTTATATATAAGTATATTTTAAGACATGTTCTTTACTTGGCGGCCCATTTCTCATGTTGATATTTGATTTTCCTTTGTACAAGAGCCGTGTCCACAATATCGCCATGTTATATAGAATAGAAAATCATTTATTTCGTTTTTGTTACAAACTTTTTTAATCAAAAAGATTTTTTTTTATCACGCGTCGAATTCGAAGCTTCATCTAATATTTGATTGCAATATGAATGCCTGTATATCTTGTAGTTGACCAAATACTGTTTTTATAGAGTGTGCTATAGTTTTGATCTAGCTGTAGAGAAAGTAACACAAATGACAGAAATTGGATATAGGGCGATTGATAACAACAATGATGACTTTAAATGCATTTGGGACCGATCACTTGAAGTGATCGAAGACTGATCAGCCCCTGTTTTGCACAATCATGGCGTGTTGTATATCCTTTTAAGGACACAATGCTTGGTACGTATTATGGTACCAATTTACACCCATCTAAGATGCAGTTTCCTAAACATTAAAATATGTTATATGAGGGACAATTCCTTAATTAAATACCCACTTTTGATCATACTGTCTTCCTCTTTTAAGTTATTAATCAATCTAGAAAATATTTAAAAAGAAAATAATGACATACAATCGCTATACAATACTGATTTTCGAAAGAAATTTTATTAAATAAAGGTGTACAATACTGTAAACCCTTGGGTTTATTTCTTTTTTTTACAACATCCAAAACAAACCAATTTGATACAGATATTTTTTAATGACAAGAATTACGGATTAATAATTGTCGTGTTTAATTACTTACTTACGTGGGGTAATGTGAGTAAAACAAGTTTTCAGATTCTTTAGCTTGGCCCAATCTTATGTTCAGATTTGGTTGCAAATTATGACAAACTCTGTATATCTTTTACATCAATTAGAAGGTAATAGAACTATCTATCCTTAAATCGTTGTAGAATGTATAAAAGGGTTCTTAAGTCAATTTAATAAACATATATTTTACATTGCATAAAGCATATGCTAATTGGCTTTTTTTTTCATTTCCCACAGAAACTTTGAGTCCACACAAATACAATTTCCTAGGGAAAATAGCTAAGATCATGCAATGGCATTTTGTGTTACATTACAGAGAACATCATTAATAACCCAGATCTATATAGAGAATAATACATACCCTTTTCCATATCACATCTTGTATCAGCCTGAGATTCCAATATCAGCCCGAGGGCCGAAGGCTCGAGGGATGATATTAGTCGAGGGCTGATACAGGCTATGCTGTGGTAAAAGGGTATTTATTATTACATTACATTACATTGGTGAAATATTACACTAATGATAGCCTTTAAACACATTAAATCATAACAAACAATACATACGATACAATACACAATACCACAATACAAATGAAAGTCATATAATACAAATGGAAAATCATACAATACAAATGGAAATCATACAGTTCAGATGGAAAACTATACAGTACAAGTTGTACAACACAATTATATAAAATATACAAAAAAAGGTCAAATATTATTAAAACGTTTGAAATGTTATAAATTAGAGAAGCTCTAGGGTTCACAGCATTACCAGTCAGAGTAATGGATGCAATTATTATGAAACATCGCAACAAAATATACTAGTACAAGTTCACCAATTCGTATTACTTATACATGTATGGTAGAGTAGCACTGTAATTAAAAAAGATTTTAAATTAATTCGTCGGAGATTATGTAAAGATTAAATATTGGAGCATTACAATGCCCCTCCCAAATGATTTTCAGAATTCATATAATAAGGAAATGTATGTCAATTATGAAAAACAAATTGTTTCTGAAAGCTGAAATGTTGAAACATATTTCGTTAAAATTGAAATTTAAAACTGAGCAATAAAGAAGAAAATTATAATTAATTGTAGCAAATGTTTCATAAAAACGATAGAGTAATCGGTACAAATGTGAAATATTAATATTTTGCAGCAGAAGACCTCTTCTGAATACAGCTACTATTAGAACAAGAGTACAAAATTGTGGCAGAAGTCGTGACAAGTGATGACGTATGTAAAATAGATACTCTCTTTCAATGCTATTGGATGCATAAGAAGATCATCTTCAAAATCCGTAAAAAAATAAAATCTGATATACATATAAATCAAATGAAGGTTGAAATTTATTAACATAATTAGAAGTTTTTGAAAGGATATAATGAGACGTGAGTATAAAATGACAGGATGATGGTTCTGTTTTAAACAGTATTTATATGAAGATTAATTAAGATTGGAAAAAGGAAGAGGGGATTTGTTAATTTTTTGATTAATACGATGTCAGAATTTTCTGATTTTTGTTGCAGAATATATGATAGGGGAAATAATTATAACGCAAATCTAGCAAAACCACCTCTTTTATCAGATAGGGAATAAATATGAAATGCAAATTGTTCGTCAAAGATATGTAAAATTCTATTGGTAAACTTGACAAATGTTCAATGTCCGAAACATTCAGACAGTTATGTATAAAAATAAAAATACTCATTTTGAATATATTCACAAATAAAGGTGATTAATACATGCATATATGCATTTCATCGCCTAAAAATTTAATATACATATAATAATTTTTAATCAGTTTTATAAATTGTTTGAATTGATTCAAATACTTGTATTGTATCCCTGGGGAATATTTCATATTAGAACCCCCCCCCCCCTATACACACACACAAAATTACTTTAAAAGGTTTTATCTGTGATACTTTGATTGGATACAATGATATCCAACCACTACTATACAATGTTTTCACCCTTTCACCAAAAACATCCAGAGGTGTAAATAATTTGATTCATGTTAAAATTTATTAGCATTAACAGGGCAGCATATACATATATATTTTATTGCAGTGAGAAATTGGCTGGAGGAATTTTTTATATTGTTGGCTATGGCATAATAGATAAAAAGGCCTAAGAAATCATGAGAAAGTAAAATGTTAATCATGTATTGGAGTTGATTATAGTTGGCAAGTGATAGTTTTAACAAACATAGAAGCCAAAAAGAATGAGGAAAAGATTTTAAATAGACAAACCTAAAGTGGATGGATGTTAAGAAATAAAATACAAATAATGTGTTCATATAAACATACAGGTATATATTGAAACCCAGTACAATGTAAGGGAAATTCGATGTTAACTACGAATCGAAAGACCAGTGTAGATTTACTAAACAGTACTGTAATCTTGAAAACATTATATTGCTGTGCGGCTAGATTCACTGAGATGTTCATAAGGGCCAATGGCATCAGCTTTGAAGGAATAAATACATATTTTAGAAGAACAAATCACGCGGTCTGTTACAAATTCCAAAAAAACTGGTCCTCATTATCTGTACTAACTCAAGAAATTGTCATTATCATCATAATAACCAGGAAAAACATTTTTAATATCTTAGTTTTTATGATTATTCACTGCATAATATTTTGTCAAGTAAAGCAATTTGCAAAATCTTACATAGTCATCTGAATTGCAGATTTTATCTTAAACTGCCATTTAGTTTGTTATTTTATTTCCAAATTCTATATACAACTAGATTTGCACAAAATTTAAAAATAAATTGAAATCATATTTCATTATTGTTTATAATAATCCACACCCCGTACAAAAATCCTAGAAATATCTGCAGTTCACTTTAAAACAAAATGATTAGCATTCTTTCTCTTTCACTTCTATATTAGTCCCCTACCGGTAACACCCAATTTTGTTTTCGAGACTTTTTCTGTTCTGGTTTGATAAACTGATTCTAAAACTTGTTGTGTATCTTTATGATAAGAAACGACAGATGAAATTTAAGTTTTATAAGGACTGATCGAATTATGACGAAGAAAATATTTTCAAACAACTTTTCAACTCTTTGTTTTTATCGAAACCTTTTTAGCACATAAAACAACAATAGTGGGTGCCGGTAGAGGACACGCATTACTTTAGCAATGCTCTCAAATTGCTTGTTTGATTGCCAACCAATGTTTAATAGAAAAAATGTTCTACTATACATCAGTATGACCAAATGTTTAACATTATGATGTATGTGTATTTTTCAAAACTATAAAATACAGACTTCAAACAGCAATATCCTTTTTTTGCAAATAAATTTTAACTCATGCAAAAGGACTCATCAATTTTGTATTGTATTGTATTTGCAAGATAAATTTTTAAATTCTATAGTTTATTGAAAAATATAGGCTGGATCTGTCAGGATTTTAGATTTTGTATTGTTATTTTTATCACAGACTTTCAATTATTTATTGAAAAAGAAAAAGCCGTAAGTGATAGTTTGTGTCCGAAACGCACACTTAAATATTCAAAGCAGCTTTGAATTAACGAGAGCAGTTCCTTGCACTTTTCGGCAGGTATACATTAATTTGCCTTTTTCAGTTTCCCCATCGGATAATTAATTCGTTTCTATTTTGTTTTATTACAGAATTTTGACATGTACTTGAAAAAAGCATTAAATAGAAAGATAATCCATAGGACAGAATCTTATTAACTCAAATTAAAAACCACAACAATTTTTCATTGCTTTTTGTTTCCTGCATACAACAGGTGTATAACGCTGCATATTTTACTTAATTAATTATTTTAATCAATTTTGATTCCGGCAAATCATCTAATAATATAAGGAGCGCTGTGTGTACATGTATGTTATTTTGTATTCAGGTTATATATAATATAAACAAGTTTTAATTTAATGTGGGTATGACTTTTCTTTAAAATATATTTTAACATTCCAATATTCCCTGTCAAATAAATTAGTTTTCATAATCAAATAATTAAAATTTTAGAACACTAGCTAATCTTTCTTTTTTTTTTCTTTTTTCTGAATTCTTTATCATCTTCTCTTAACGTACCTTATAAAAGATATATGAGAAATGTGCACCTGAGAAATAGAACGGGATAAAGAAAGGGTTAATGATCTGAAAATATTTCATTAATTCAAAAAATACCCCTTAATGTCAGAAGAAAGGGTGGACATTAACGATTGGCAATTTCTCCAATATTACTCCCAGCATGCTTTGGGATTTGAGATTGTGTCAGTAATTGGGTGTCTTTGATGTGGATAATATTCACGTCTACTTTGATCTGGCTATAAATCGCGTTGTCCGGTACTAAATGACCAGGACACGTGGCCAGAAGAATGTTGTTGTTGAGATGGAATTCATTTTAATATCCCCATAACCTTGTGTTGCATTTCAAAAAGAATAATTTATTAAGAATGTTAAACAAGCATGAAACTACTTTAATAATCAACATTAAACATATATACGTAACTCTCAATATCATCTTTTCAGTTTTGATCTGTGTGTTAATGTCAGTCGGTTTCACTTTCACTTTGATAATGGTCGAGGTGTTCCACATTTGAATTTTAGTTATTTTGCTTCGGGTATGAAATAGGATTCTTCAACAGAAAAAATGTGAGTCTCAAGTTACCTCGTCACGAAAAATGTTTACAGCTTGAAATGTGAAGGCTGAACTTACTTCCGCTTTGCAAATATATAGATGGAGAGAAGTGATTAACAAAATGGGTAAAACATTTCTTTTTCAATTATCTTTTGTATACAATCAAGTGTTCTTCGTCAATTCTATAATGATAATACATTTTTTTAAAAATATCCTCGGTGACCTGCTTATGGCAATATATCAGTTATAACAAACTAATAAAAATGTAATGATATACGTGAAGATAGTTTGAGTTTGTGTAGATTTCATACTTTCCTGAATTTTTCCTACAGGTGACAGTTCTTGTGATTGTTCCTCGAGTTTTACAGAAGGAATCGGGATCGGGGTGGGTGTGGTCCTTGGACTAGAATTGATTGTTTTCCTTCTGGTTTTGGGAATCGTGTATTATAGATCAAGTCATCCGAGAACATTAAACTTTGAGAAAGATCGAGAAAGAAACTCTAGTCCAAAACTGAAATTTGATTCACTAGGGTTTACAACTGTCGACAAGAAAAGTAAAATGCCGGAGGAAGCTATAAATACAGACTCCGAAACCAGAGAGAACGCAGCTATAAGGGACAGTGGATACTCACAGTTTGCTCATCCTGGGACGAACTCAAAGAATGAACATAAAACATACCCGCATTCAGCTCTTTCTGAACCCGACTCAAAGAAAAAACATAGCACGCTGCCGTTGAGTGATTATGTTTCTCCAAGGTCTTCAAAAGATCACGCCATAATGGGAGACCTGGGAGCTGGGAGCGGCTTCTGAACTTTATGCATTTGCTCATACCTTTTGATATTTGTATATTTGAAACTAGTTGTGTACGTATTTATGATATCATGATTCTTTTGTCAAACTTTAACATTTTATTTTGATTGAGTCTGATTTTGACAGAACCAGTCCCAATGTATTTGTGACTTTCAATGGAAACACATTTTGAACGAATCACCGCTGCTAGTAAATGTGTGCATTTTTGTTGTCTATAATATGGTATGCTAAACCTTGTAAAATCAGTTTACATGTAAATGTTGTACACATGTAATATATATTGCTTCATATTGATGACATTGTATTCTCGAGATAATACATATGTATATGAAAATAAAATATTGTAGTAAAAAAATATTCATTGACCTCCCTCAATCCTTAGAGTAATAAAACATGTTACAGCCATCGATGATTCTTTAGATGATTATTCAAAATCACGTTGCAGTGTGAAATACAAAACTCCAACACAAAATTGAAAATAAAAAAATTAACAAAGAAGTAACAAAGAAATAACAATTTCTTAAACCACGAGAAACGCACTAAAAGTTTCCAATCACTCTCTGAGTGTGTATAAAAAGGCAAAAGTGTAACACTAGCTTTGATGTCAAAACTCGGACTTAAGGTTGAGGGTCAACTTGATGACGGTGGGTCTAGATAACAATCCAAATATTATTCTAATCAACTAACATCAAATTTTAATATTGAAAATATGTATTAACCGCTATGATATTGCAAAAACTTCGAACATGTGCCTTAGCAAAAGTCGCCGTTCCCTGATTATTAAACAAAAATACTTCTTAAGCATGACTCAAATCTTTTATCTTATTTAGGTGAAATTTTCATCGTACTTAACCTATTTTCATTTATTTAGAAAACTGACTAAATTGCATATTACTTAAGGTACCATAACTACTCATTACATGTGTATAATTATTAATTTTTAAGTCGATCAAATTTAAGGCGCCTTCCGTTTGGATAAATAAGATTGGCTGCTTCAGTTTTCTTTATATTGTGATACTATAATATAGGTAAATACGCAAAGTTGGTATTTCAGTTGAATTAATTATGTCAAGAATATACAGCACCAGAGCTTAACTGAAGTAGAACGCTGTGAAGCTTATGTTGGTGTTTCATTGCAGCTGGCCAATACCCAGAAATAAAAGTTTAAACGGTTGAATAGTTGCTATTATATCGATCAAACAGGTGCTGGTTTTGAAAATGCAAGAAATAGTTTCGCACTTGTTGTTTTTGTGAAATGGTTATGCTTCAATTAAAAGTCACTTCGTATCGGTGATATTTCTATATCTTGGTCACGCTGGGTTTCAGGTGTTTGACTGAAATAAAACACGACCAAATGTTTGCATCGATATACCAACGGTGCAGGTTAGAGGTGAACAGCCTTTGTATCGTTATCTGAAAGTTTCATTTTCCTTCTTCAATTCCGATCGTGAAAAATAAGTGAAAAATTAGTTCTCTGACAGCAAACACGGACAGGACAAATCAGAAGCACCTGATGAATTTGTTCTTTTACAAGTTATCTAAATAAAACGACTGCTTTAAAAGCCCCACTACAAAGTGAGCCTCATTTTTCAAATTTGTTCCCTAGTCACCTCCCCTTGTTTGACATATGTTCACGTGTCACATTTATCGTTCAACTTTGCGTACTTCGTGCTTCGCTTCCGGTCGGAGCTTGGTACGAATTGATCCAGGTTGATTCGGTGCTTGATCATCATCGTCTTTTTTCAATGAAATATATATCTATGTACTTTTTGATAAAAATACGTTTCATTATTAATTAACTACGTCGTAAAAATTATTTGAAATCATTATTTTTGACACAGGTTCCATTAAAAAAAGAAGCGTGCATTAGTGTGCAAATGGAAGACTTGAACTTATAAAAGCCTATATAAGCAAAGCTTTGAAATAGTAAATAGCAAATAAGGATTTCCAGGGTCCTATATGTAAATTGTCATTCATTTTTAACTTATTTGGTAAAGTTTTCATGTATATTTCATTGTGTCCAAATTATTTGCACAGATATCTAGACCTCTAGCATCGATAAGTCGATCGATAATCATATTCTGTCATTCCTCAATCGATAATGTTTCATTCATGTCAATCCCGGTATGAGGCGATAAACTGTCATAGTGCTTGTTATTTCATCAAAAATACTTCAAAAACTAAAAATAGAGAAAAATTTTGAGTTGGCGTTTTCAACTTAAAAAAAATTGATAACTTTTCTCAGATCTAGTAAGATTATCTGTGTAAAAAAAGTAATTTTGTAGCAGTATTTTGAATGTTTGGTTCATTGTATGAATAAAATTTAAATATATATCCAAATATTTCTACCTCCGAGCAAAATAAATTCAGCGCAATTAAAATATCAAAGTGCTTCCATTTGTCCTACAAATGTCTTCCAGATATAGAAGTACTTTAATTATCTTTATGTCATAAATGAATTAAAAATGTGACATTATTGCAAAAATATCTTGCACGAGGTATATGTCATTTTTATTATTTGCTAATTACTTTAAAGTGTGTCTCTTTTCAGATATACCTGTAGCTATCACGGCACGGGCCGAAATGTCCGTAACGAAACCTTGAGATTTATTTTCTAAGTTTCATTTCAAAATAACCAGTAAAATGCTATTCTACTCTTATTGCAAAACAAAACAGGATGTAATATATGAAAGTCACAGTTTTGTCTTAGATTAAGGGAAAATATTACACAACATGTCCAATAAAAGTATATCTCCCGGTACAGCTCTGCAAAATATTTAAAATCACAAATCAGTTTTCACAAATTAAGGCAACATGAATAGCTTCGACGATAAATAAATGTGTTATTATAATAATGTGTGTTCCTACCAGTAGGGTCGTGAGTTCAATTTCCATTATCCTCATCATACTGTTTACAAAATGTAACGCGATGAAACTCTTTCACAACATTTTATTGTTTGTGTGAAAATAAGCATGATCAACGTTAATTTGTGCTTTATTTCAGACACATCTCCTGTATCAAAAATAAATACACTCTGGTATAGTATTACGGTAGTTAAACTAATCGTCGTAGTTTACTTTAAACCCAGCACTAATGTCGCATACGCTTAATACTGTGAGCGTACGTGTATGCGAGACTAGCCGTCGGCTTTCGATGATGTTTTTGAACCATAATATTGCATATAAGATTCTATATTGTCTTGTGTGATGATTGATGAAGAAAATATCTGATTTTAAGATGTATTTCGGTTTTACTACTTTTAATGACAACATGACCAAATCTTTAAAAAAAATGCACTGTAAAAGAGTCAGATCCTTCCGACAGGTGCAGATTTATAGGTAATTAAAGCTCCATTGTTCTACCGAGGGGTCATCTTTCAGCCAACATCAATCTAAGCCTTATCATAAATAGAGCACACGTATTTATGCCCACGAAAAATGAAAGACCCTTGCATAGCTAAAGCGCACATAAAATACATTATCAAATAAGAGGACTTGGGAAAAGTGTCAAGGTTTCTCCAGGTATGACCATTTGTAATTAAGCGGCGAGCTTGTGGTCGGAGGAAGGTCAAGCACTTTGAAATTAACATCATTGTACCATGATGGAGTCAACAAAGCGGAGAAGAATGATAAGCTGTCTTGATCTGTTGTCTGTTTATTGAATTCCTTTTTTGTGGTGGTTGGACTAAGAGCCATGGAGGTACATTTTTATCGTTGCATGGCCGCTTTATGGAAATAATTGCCTCAGAAGATGATTTTTGTGTCTAGAGAAAAAAAAAACCTCTCCAACATTTGCTTTAACTCTTGCAAAAATGACATGTAGTATAAATCATAGAATTAATTAGATAAAATTCAATTAATATTTTTTCGGGAGAGTATAAGTAAAATAACACACTAAGCGTTTTAATATTATTAATTGCTTTACTGGCTTATAAGTTACTGCTGAAGGAAAGTAATTTTGACGTTTTAACAAAAAAGATACACTTATACGCATACTTCATAAATATTTTGCATATTAAATGTGCAGTGTCTTAACTAAAATGTGTATACACTGTATTATTAGCTCAAGTCAGGACACTTTAACAGAAGCGTAGATTTTCCGATTCGGAAACGAAGCAAGTGTGTGCAAGTGTTCGAAAAGCATTTTATAAATTAAATAAATATGCTCCCTTTACTATGTTTGGCATACAAAGCAATGGAAAGGGCGATGAATTTGCACGTACATGTATTTTATTGTTTTAAACATATTTTACAATAGTACATACATGGCTCAAGCTCATAGGGGAACGCCTTTTTTCAGTTATATAAAGTATATCACGGAAATAATAACTCTCAAAATACAATCTATGAAGTCCGATGTAAAACGTAAAATATACCTGAAAAAGCACTTATTACATTTAAAAAAATGTGTTTATGTGCATGTATGATTATTTTATCAACAATGTAACAAATGCTAACCTCTGCAAAAATCGGCATTCGTGGTTGATATGCCATTTATAAGCACGATCGTGTGTCTCAATTAATATATAATGTTGTTGAATAAAATACTTTCCTAGTGATATGACTTTCACACTGCGTCCAAGGTTTTATCTTCTCATTAAAATGAATTCTGAAAAATGTTGGGAGTTTGTTATATGCAAAATTGCAAATCTTTTAAAAAAATATTTTAAACGTCCATATTTGAAATATTTATTTCCCATTTCACGAACCGTTAATAAGTATATGCAAAGATGTATTAATTTAAAAAAAAATAATTTGTAAAAACTTAACACCTTTTCTGTACAATTTTTAGTAACATCTGTCCATTGCAGAAATGTTACCTTACAATCAAAAGATTTCTTTACAAAATGAATTTCTAATTCAAACATAACAACTGAAAATCAAACATCACTTTACAATCACCTTTTGCCTTACATTTTTAAAGTATGCAATAAATTGATGAATTTGGTTGAATTTCCTCATTAAAATTATGAATGTCACCAGTTTAAAATCAGATTTTACCTTTGGCAAAATGTATAAGTCGATGCAGGCAATATTGTTGGCTTGTTTTTTTTTTTTAAGAAATGGTGATTCGATCAGAGAAGCTGGCTAGCGATGAGGCACAGCCCCATCTTTGACAATGAGTCTCCATATTTCCCCACCCCATCTTAGTTTTGATTTAAACGGCTAATTGTTTCACTAGTTTACTACTATTACCAATGTGACTGCCGTCTTGTCCGCAAATACTTTGCATCATTGTGGCGTCAAACAATGTTCAGGCCCTTGGCCATAACAGTTAGACGAGTTCACTTTCGATCTCAGTCTCACTTTTCCACTATATGTTTCTCTTGTAAAAGTGAGACTGAGTCGTCTAAGTTATATGGCCCCGGGGCCTGATCAGTGCAACAGAACAAGGAATTTCTCATGCACAGTCTGCAGGTTTCTGATATTCCATTTGGAAAATAAAAATGACTGCTTTCAATTTGTTGGAAAGTTGTTTCAACATAAATAATCTGGTATGATCGGTGTAGAATTTAAAATACAAGATAAGTAGTAATATTATATTCTTACTGGATCATAGTTTTTATTCTGAACAATGTTGATGTACATTTAAGTTTTGCATATTTCTTGATTTGATCGAAAAAGGATATAGTATTTCACGTAAAAATTCACGTACAGTTTAAATAGATTCTATTAAAAAAATTACTATTGCATTTCATTTAAGTCTTTGCATACAAAAATGCAATACTAAATCTATTTATCCAAGTGAATTGATTATTGAAACTTCTAAAAACTGTGGGTGATTACAATCCGAAACCTTCCCCAATAAAGTGCCTCACTTTTTAAAAAATAGTTTTCTTTAAACTGAAGGCTTTCCTTAAATCAAAAAAGTGATCTTTGTTACAGAACAGTTTATAAGAATGCCAAAGTAGGAGTTTGTCTTTACACAATGCAGTATTTCAAGTTCAGACTGACATATTTTGTTTTCATCAGGTTGTCAAAAATTCAGATGAACATATAGATACTAATTCAGAAACCGTCAAATTCTGCATATGATTGTTTTAATATCAATTGTCCAAAAGCCTATTTGAAGCACTCCATCTCCATGCTTTGATCTTAGCAAAATGTGGGTCGTATGTAAATATTAATATTATTTTAAGTGACAGGTATTCTTTTTCACTCCATTTCAAGGTAAGTTTTTAAAATAAATTTTGACACCAACTGACTTGTCTATCCCATCTTGGAGTCCCACCTTTACCGTTAAACTTTACGCGAATCATCTATTAAAATTGGCGGCATAGAACTGTCAAAGAAATAGAATCTCAGCACCACAAAGCCGTCTGAATATCAAAACTCCAATCGTTTACTTATGAATTTGAATATCTACTTCTTAGCAAAGATGATGGTGTTTTTCGTGTTTGTACAAGGTCGTGAATGAATCAGTAACAAAAGAATGGTGTCGTTTGTAAAGTCTCTTGTCCATGAATCTATTATTGCACCTGTATAATATGTTCATTTATGGTACTTGTAGGAGATGGACAGCTCCGAAACAGCAATAGGAATCCTCCACACCACTGGAAAAGTTTAGCAAACAAGCATAAACCGGTAATTTTTGAAAATGTGAGGAAACTGTCCCGCTTATTTCGATTATCTTTTTCCTTTTTTAAAGTTTGTGTTTTAATTTGGTTTGTTGAAATTTTTTATTTTTTTTCTTATCAACATTTTAAATAATATTTCAATGAGAATGTTTACAAAAATGTTTTCTTCGCGTTTTTTTTAAATCTATATGTATGTCTCCAGTCATATTAGTTTAACATAGATGCTAATGAAAGGTGAAATTATAATGTTCTTTGCAGAAACATATAACGCAGAGGTAAGCGGGTGTAGCTGTACTGTACTATATGCATTTGCATATGTTATTGAAAAGCATGCATATTAGTTTAAAATTACTAAATTAAATGAAGTTATCCACAATTCTGATTTTAATTTCGCCAAAACCAAATGTCAGGAATTTCACAAATCATAGTAGTCAAACTGTGTTAGATTCGTTAGAATTATATCATCTTGACTTTTGCAAAAAAGTTGATATTTTCGAAAATTGTTATTTAGGTCATGCACAATTAATTAGTCAAACGATTATCTTCTGTATAATTAAAAGTATTCCCACTCCCTAAAATCATTATCATATCATGTCGAACAACACTTGTGGTCATCCAAACATATTTTAGAAGCTTCATTGAGGGAACAATTATTTTCACCTTTCAAACTCTGACATCGAGTCTTGTTTAATATTAACATAATTTTACGTCTTGTTTCAAACACAAATGCTTCTCATTATTCAATAATTAGCATTGAAGGTTATTATCACTTCTAACGTGACTTGACGGATGACAAGACAATGAAACACAGCTCTGTGCATTCTATTTACATTCTCACAATGATTCATTCTACAACAAGCTTGTCAGGGATAAGATTAATTACTTCATTGTTTATGTTTGTAATGTGCTCTCATTGGCATAATCCACTTCTGCAGCTACCTTTTGCATCAATTTCCTTCGTTATTGCCAACCTTTTGCAACAAATACTTTCGTTATTTTCCTTCATTTGCATCTATTTCCTTTGTTAACCCCCACCTTTTGCATCAATTTCCTTCGTTATTTTCCACCCTTTGCAACAATTTTCATCGATTTTGTCCAGCTTTGCTACAATTACTTTCGTTATGTTCCACATTTTGCAACAATTTCTTTCGTTATTTTCCACCTTTTGCATCAATTTCCTTCGTTATTGCCCACCTTTTGCATCAATTTCTTTTGTTCCTTCCACTTTTTGCAACAATTTCCATCGAACTTGGCCACCTTTTGCAACAATTACTTTCGTTATTTTCCATCTTTTGCAACCATTTCCTACGTTTATTACCCACCTTTTGCAACTATTTCCTTCATTTTTGTCCATCTTAGCAACAATTTCCTTCGATATTTTCTCCTGTGCATGGTTTAAAATAAATATTTCAAGCTAATGCATATACGTAACTCGACAAATGCAAACAATTTTTAGTTTTGACTTGATTTTCAAATAATTCAGTTTTGTTAATAGAGTATGAACGAAAAGCTAAAAAAAAATAACAACAAACAACGTGTAACAGCTGCGAAGAATGCAAAAAATATAAACAAAAGGAAACCCCCACAAACTGATTTTGTAATCATAATCAGATATGTTTTAAAAATATTACGTTTGAATTTCAGCTTTTACATTTATTGATTAAACATTTTTGTTGTCATTTGTTTGTAAGTCCTTGAATGCTAACTGACTGTTAAACTCCAAGATAATGATTTGATCTTATTTCGTTCCTTTCAACTAATCGAGATTTGTGTTATTAAATTATTTTAAAAATGACGTAATTGCTTTGGGTGTGTGTACAGAATCAAAAGTACACAAATTACAAGTAAAATACGATTATATAGAACAAATGAATAATAAACTGAGATTATTATAACAAATCGAAAAAATATGCAAGCAAAAACAACAGCGGTAAGAATAAATTTTCATGAGAAAATGCAAATAATAAAAGCTGTGTTTAATTTCTTTATCATTGACATCATCATACGCGACCAATCCCTTGATAACTATGATTAGGAATTTCATAATTAAATATGACCAGGTGTTTTACTTTCATATATAAGAAAAATGATACGGATACATTATCATATTTTTAGGTATATTTATCAACTTTTGAAAGAAGTATGAAATGACATGTTTTGGCATAATTTTATAACATACTCGTGTTTTTAAAGTTTGTGTAATGGAGGTCACAAAAAGTTCATCGTATTTTTTAATTAACAGAATTTATTAGATTAACAGTAAATGCAGTAAATGCAAATATAATATGCCTTATGCATCATATATTTTGAGATATGTATTGGCAAGAACGGTCAAATTAAAAAAAAACACACAAAAATTTGTTATTTTCAAAGATATATAATTAGACCATGCGAAAAATTCACCAGATGTATTTTTCACGTATGAAGCAATTGAATGAACATAATTCATCATATACAAGGTTCATTCGCATATCAATAAAAATTTTGAGATAGCTTGACGAACTTTGGTTTGTCACAATTCAGAAATAACATAATCATGAATTTGGGTGGCCTATAACTCAAATAATGTTTTTTGCGTACTAATTTCAGAAATATAGCCCTATATTTGTTATTTCCTGCTCCAAAGACTAAATATATCTATTTTCAAATGTTAAAAAAGGATATAATATATCAATTGGTTTGTTTGAAATATTAAACTCAAGCTACACGTATAATGATTTGATATGGAATTTACATAATTAAAGAATAAATGTTGTAAAAATATGAATCACATTTCTAGAATAAATCGTTGGAGTCTCATACATTAAACATTACCTCAAGGTACCTCTTTTCAAGGTTGTATGTTCTTTTAATTCTGGTAGAGGAGATCAGTAATTATGTAAAGAATAATAACGGCATATACAAAACAAATGTAATATTGTTTGATAAATGATATTTTTCCATGCAACTTTAACTGTTACGATAAATATTCAAAGACTAAACTAAAACACTGGATTGTTTTATTTATGATAAATATTCAAAAACTATAAAATAAAACGCTGGATTGTTATTTCTTATTATGGAATACATAGAAAACCTTATTTCTATACAGAATTATACGATTTCATTAATTAATTATCCTTCAATTGCAGCTTTTTAAAGCTGTCCCTAAACAGAGTTTGAATACAAAAAGTTAAAAATCAAAGACTTTTTGTGTCTTTTGAATAGTTGATTTAAATTTAACAATGAAGTTCCCACCTGATAATTGCAACTCATTGGCTGCTTCAAGCAATGTTCTTCAAGAGTTTTTCACCTACATGTACATGTATAAGTACTGTTGTCAAATTACGTATTTTTAAAAAGTAGACATTTTTCTTGTTTTAATGTTTCCAGTCTTGTCAACGTAAATCTCTCTGTGTAACGGCGGTGCCCTTCCAAATTAACGTATTTTTGATCTTGTATGAGTTATAGATAATCAACAAGAAAATGCATATTTGTTGTACATTAAGTTAAAGAGATCAATAGACTAGTGGGATCTTATACGGTATAATCTTTCTGAGAATTTATGACATGGCGCACTCTGACCAAAAGAAACAAATTATTGTTGTGAAGAACTACACATGTATCTTGGATATAAAAGCTGGTCTTAAGGTATGAAAGGATGTATGCATACATAAGTGTATAAAATGTTTATACAAAAGGTAGGTTACAACACACTGTAATAAAATTTATGTTCAACATTACCGTGAACATCATCATGATTTTGTGTCTTGATGACGTCCCTCGAAAGATGACGTCATCAAGACACAAAATCATGATGAAGTTCTTCATTAAGGTGAGAGAAGCAATTTAGACGTGTTTTGATGTGATGAAATAAACGCCAGGGCGTGAGATGATGACGTCCTCAACGACATAACCTTCAGAGAATTTGACATCTGTAATTCACTAGAATACTCATTTGTAATTCAAAATTGAAATGAAATCATTTGCGTATGCTTAAGTAGTATCAAATAATCCCACACAATTGTTAAATTAGTCTCCAATTAAGACAAGGATTACAGTTTCGTATTTTATTGGTTAATGTTTTACAATTAACATCTCTTTCCATCATTTCAAAAATTAGAGTGAGAAGATTTAAATAAGAAAACAATTTTAATCAAATTTGTTCCTTATAATTAATTTTGCATTTTTGCAAAATTTACATCTTGATAATAAAAACAGAATTATTAACGTTTAATTTATACATGTAAAATAAAATGTTGTACCTTTGAATTGAAAGTAATTAATATTGTTATATTTTTAAAATATATTCCTATTTCTGTTTAGATTAAAAGTTGAAAACACTTTTTTTCTTCACTGAATAACATTTAGGTAAAACTTAAAAGTTTTTGCTGCCTTTACAATATATACTATTTCATTATAAGAATAAGACCGTCTGTAAGCCAATTTGTAACCAAAATCTCTTCACATGGTATATATATATATATATATATATATATATATATATATATATATATATATATATATATATATATATATATATATACTCCTTATTTTCAAAGGACTTTTAATAATATGTTGTAAATAAATTCATTTTTCATTAGTTGATAATGAAAAAGATGGCTTTTCATTTTAAAAAAAACATGCTTAGAATCAAGATCTTGCCAAATCAAAACTTCGAAACTTGATCAATTTGTTCACCAAAGCCTGTCAGTGTGACACAGGACATAAAGATAAGCAAGATATATATATATGTATATATATAAACAAGTCGGGTCCCACCGTCATCAATTTTCCTTAAGTCAATATTCAGCCTCAAATCTGAGTTTTGACCTCAACTCCATGCACTTTTTTCCTAAGGATTTTAGTTGAGGATTAAGTTGAGTGATTTGAAAATTTTGGTGACGGCAGGACAAGGTATATTAACCATGCACATCTATTCCATGTAGAGCAATTTTTTTTGTTACTTAAAACAGCTCTCAAAAATGAATTTACAGAAAAAGGAAAGTGAGTTTAGAAGTCACGTGTATGATAAACAAGGATAAAAAAAAATACAAGGAAAATATCATTCATTGAAATTCTGTATGTAAATATGCTAAGATTATGGTACATGTGGTAACATTTTTCATGTCCGTGGCCCTTGGTTGAAATTACAAAATTTTCTGCACGTGAAATATAGAAAAATAATCTAAGATGAGATGTCGGCTAAAACATGCCAAATTGCTATGGATATAAATTTATGAAAATTAGCATTATGTACCGTACAGGAAATTTTAAAAAACAAAGAATACGTTTTACAGGCAGATAATAAATGATTACTGACCTTACAATTTGGTTAAGGGAATATAAAGAGCGTTAATCATAAAACATATTTCGTTTAAATTTTTTCATAGAAAAATTTGATTCTCGGATACCCTAACACGCCATTTTGTCCATCATAAAGGCATGAACATCACTTCAATATTCGATATTTTGCTTGTGATGGATGATACCTGTATATCATACATTGAATAATGATTTGAACATTTTTTTTCATTTTCGATTTTTTTCATTCCTTTGAAACAAGTCCAATTAGCATTCGCCATCAACCACCACTTTGTTCTCTGAAATGGAAACTCTTTAAATCCTATTTATACCCAAATTTATAATAATCGCCTAACAAATATGCATGAATCTCAAAATTCTGACACATAATAAATGCTCTTTAATTTCTGTGGGTGACAAAGAACCGGTGGAGACTTGTCAAGGCCAATCTTTAATCTGTTCTCTTGTCATTATTTAAAATTAAATTATTTGATAAAAACATTCAAAACCTAATTGTATGAATTGTCTTTTCTGTTGTCAAATTAAGATTTCTACAGTATAAGCCGAAGAAACTGACATTGGCGCCAAGCTGTAAAAAACCAGATGTCGTTTGGCTTTATTTGATTCTATATTCACATCACCTCAGACAGTAGAGTGGGACATCATTTGGGCATTAGATACGTTTCAATTTTTAAAAGTTTTTAATGCATGAAATTATCCCTAAATTTTTAGAAGGTCGTGGGCAATATTACTTATTATGTGCATTTTGTTCTTGTTGCCCCCCCCCCCCACCCTTTTTTTTTTTACGAAATATTAACAAGTGACCTTAAGTTAACATTGCTGAACTCTGTAAGATTATAAGGACCTATCCACGTTTTAAATCCGTCGATATCTTGAATCTTAAATACCTCTTACCTACAAATTTACTATAACTTGCTTCGCGATTACGAAATCCTAAATAAAAGTCGTTTTTATAAGTTAAGTAACTCGTTAAAACGTCATAACTATCATGTTACATCAGATCTTTTTATTTCCTCAACAATTTGATAATAAGCCGTATTTTGAACAGAAATAATAATGGGAAAAGACTACAGGCACAGCGACATGTTCAGTCTCTGTTGAGGAATACCTTACCATGAACATTTTGTTACGATTGCACTTGCTCAATTTGATAAGTCATTTTGCAAAAAAAAATTCTTTTGTGGTATAAATGAATAATCGGAATATTTTTCATGACGTTAGCATACGAAGTCTTATAAAGAGTAATTTATATAAAATTTAATTAGATAAATCAGCACTATATATGTAATTCAACCATGTTTATCGTGTTTTAGGTACAAACTGCCAAACTTTTAACTTGATGCTATCCAAATCTTCATAATTATAACAAGTTTTAACAAAATACTCGGATGAAGTCATTTTGTAAAATTTCCTTTCTCGTAAGTTTCCATATTCTCTGGCTCGGCACACACGTTTGACCTAAATTCTTACAAAGTAGCATCTAGAGATCCATTATCTCCAGACAAGCTTAGCAATTCAAGATTTTTATAAATAGAATTTACCTACCTTATGAAAGGAATTTTTTGGATTCATTTGATAGAAAGTTTCCTGGAACAGTTTTAATTCTTTTTAAAATATAATCTAAGTGATCAATTATTTTGATTTCGAAACACACTGTAGGTGCACAAATAATAATTCCATTACCAAGAATAGATGCGTTCCAGTGATTATGGCCCTAGTAATTTGGAAAAACCTTGATATTTATTATATTTCTTGACATTGTGCCTTACTGTATCATAAATCCTCGATATGCATTCCTGTTCAAAAGCCATTAGAAACAAATTAAAAAATAAAAATTAATGGTTGTTCATATTGATATACTGCACATATACCCATCATTTTTCCCCAGATATATACTATTAATAAAGCATTTAATGTGTCTAATTAAAAAAATTATTGTTCATATGCCCATGATATGAGTTATTAAATGGACACATGTATGAGTTAGGCAAATTGTTTTGTACTGACGAATAACGAGTTGCAAATGGTGTTCCTAAAGTGTACATGCACCAAAGTCTGCAATCTTTTAATTTCTTCAAAATCTAAAGCAACGATCAAGACACTAGCGATGATGTGTATGTTTTAACATGCAAGTGTTCATCCTTTGACTTATTGTCATTTTTGTAGCAAGCTGTCTTTTACAAAAATTAGGATCACAAAGATTTAAATCAATACTGATCTAAATTCTTGAAAGGACAAAGTGATAATAGTCAAAAATCGTAATTTTTCAGTGCGGAATATTCTATACTGTTACAACGTAGCTTCCCTATGTTTTTATTTGAATGATTTACAAGATAGTGTTCTTTACAACAAAAAATACCGGTAGATAATTTGGAATCAAAATTTGTTGAACAATACTCTTATTTTTTCGTAAAAGACAATAGGAAAGGAAACTTGATTTTGTAGATGTTTCACAATATCAGTTGGTTCGTTTTTATGATAGTTTGCTTAATTAAGTAGAACTTATTTATGTTTGCATTTGATTGTTTCAGACCAGTCCCGTTGGCCATATCCGTCATTTTGTCGGAAGTATATGCACAATACACTCAGTTGACAGTCATCATATGCAGTAAGAACTCACTTCCCATCTGCATGAAAAGTATATTCAACTTTAAGAGTGACGAAAGGTATTTTCAAAAATCCGTTAACAAATGATTTGTTCTTCTCGTCTGGTAATATAATACACGCATTTTAATACATTTCAAATCACCATCATAGAGCAGAAACGGCAAACTGCTGGGAAACTTTTTTTTTACCTGAATCGTAATAGGATATAATATTTGTGTTTTCGGTAAAGCACAACACAGAATATCATTAATTTACCCATTTCTTGAAACCCAAATTTTGCATCTAAGCTCCCATTTTGAAATTCTTGAATACGCTAAAGTTATTCAGTAAGCAGAATGAGGAAGGATAGAGAACAGGTCTTTACCTTACAGTCTCAGTAACAATAGAACAACATTGTTTGGTAAAACAGAACTGTTGTATCTAGGCATCTTGGTTTGAAATTTGTAAAACTTACGTGAAGTCTTAACATCTGATCTTTTTTTGTGTGTAAAATGTATATATAACACAATTTTCTTCTATTCTAATTGGGTACAATTTTTCACGCGATAATTATTTACAGATTACTAGTACATGTATTTATTAAAGAGGCAGAGAGAAGTACATGTATGTGTATGGAGGACACTTTCCAGATTACCCTAGAATCAATGTTAGTACAAAAAAGTCTTACCGCTGTGTTCATTAACAATATAAATTTATTACATCCTTTGGTTAAACAGGGAATTGATATTAAAAACAGATTGTTTTATATACAAATTAGGTTAATGAGCATGAATGATTAAGAATCGCCAGGACGTGGTAGGACTAGCACAAATAAAACTCGTACTGGTCCCAGATTTATGACCGTAATTGCCTAAAAATATTAAAAAATAGTAATTATGGACTTCTGCCAAATTATTTCATAATATTTACAGCTTTCTTAATTTTGTTAATGATCTCATTTAAATACTCGTTAATGCCTCTTTTATAGTGTGGTAATATTTAAGGACCGCATTACCGGTTTGACGTTTTCAATAGATTTATTGTATATTTTTCTTCGTGTTTTTTTTTTAAATTTCAAATCACATTTTTTAATATGTTAAAATCTTTGTATTCTTCATAACAAAATTCAGGATTTGTTTTCATCCTGCAAGACAAATAATAATACAAAAAAAGAGCAGACTTTTATACTTGTGAAAAATGTTGAATTTTTGTCCGTTTCTAAAGGTATCTTGTGAGGGAATTTTTTTGAGGAATTTTTTATTCCTTAGGAGATTACTAGGAACAGTGTTCATCTACATATGGTTCCTCAAATGTTAATGTTCAATAAATAAGAAAAATTCAAAAGTCATATCTCGAGTAAATTAGTATGGTTTACATGTTCAAAAATGCGATTTTAAAGGGACCTGGACACGATTTCAGACGAACATTTTATTTTTGATTTCTATGTAAAAATAGTTTACTTTTGTATTTTGAATAATTCACCAAAGTTTGAATGTTAAAAGTCATGTTACAAGCGAGATACAGAGGAAAGAAGTCATTGTTATTTAAACAAAGCTCGAGTCTTATATTTGTTTACAAATACTGTAAAGTAAAGAAATTGCCATTTCTTTATCAAAATAACTTTTGGAAACAAGATAGACTGATTCAATGGGTTAATGAATAATTTTATCACAACAAATCAATAACACTGGATTGAAACTAATACCAATACAACAAATATGTAAACATTAACGGGACTCGAGCTTTGTTTACAAAACAAAGAATTCTAACCTCTGGGATTTGCTTGTAACTCGATATTTGACGTCAAAGCATTGAAAACATCTAAATTAACAATTCTAGACATAAAAATTGAAAAAATAAATTTTGAAAATTTTGAGCTCAAATCGTGTCCAAGACCCTTAAATTAAGATTTCAGATTTTTTATTTATTTTGTGAATGTAATTTAGTAATGTGTTTCTTATTTACAGTAATTCTAATGTGTAAGTATCTCGTATGCATCTTCATTATTATGAATTGTTTTGAAATTGTCTCTAAATGGAAAAAAATCAAGAAAACAATTTTTTTTTATAATTTAAAACAGATTTATTCAGTTTCTGAATATATTTTCTGTTGTCAACTTCTTAATTAATGTACACCACAGATAAAACTAAACAAACCTAACTTAAAAAATAGAAAACTTTTATATCATTCTTGTTATCGCAATAAAATTGTACGTATAGAAGTAATTGGCATTTCGTGCATAATGTTGCATTTGAGCGATGTTTCTAAAGTCAATTCTAGTATTTATAGTCGCGAAAACCTGGTACATATATGTAGCAGGCTTGTTTTCTCAGCCAGATAGTTTGAAGTTAGTCACATATAAATGATGAACATTTAACTGCGTACATGATAAAAGTTTCTGTTAAACTGAAATACGCACTCTTATACATGTACTATATAAACAAGCACATGTTTATTGTTGATTACTTGCATTATATGCTTGAATTTATAATTCTAATTAACGGAAATTTACAATGCAACATTTGATTTGATTTCTGATTATCCAAAAAGGTAAGGTTATGTGCAATGTTCCAAATAAAAGAAAGACAACTCGGACGTACGAACAAAATGTCTTATTTTTTTAAAGATTTTATTCTTTCGATTACAGAGTAGTTGGATTCATGTCGCTGTTAAATGTTTACACTTTTTTCAAGTTTATGTTGAAATAAAAATGTATTAATATACATGATAAATTATATTGCTTTGATAGATTTATGCTGTTATGTAGAATCGTCTTTTCTGTGTTTTCTTTAAGTTACATGTTGTTATAATTAAATTATTGTGTATTAATTGTGTTTTTCCTCTTTCAAGAACGAATAGAAGTGAAAGACTCGTGTATTATCAGGAAATGAAAGTCATTACGTCATGCGCAGCATCATGTCTCTCGGTATGGTATGCGCATTAATGTTCAAAGCGAAATGACTGTCATAAACATTACGTCCGAATGAAGGAGATAGCAGTTCCTCGATAGCAGAAAATCGCTTATAATTCTTTATCACAGCTTCAAACGGCCGGTCTATTGAAGTACCCATCATACTTTCAGGCCAAGGGTTTGGTAAATATTCCCTGGCGAATCGGGAACATCTCGAGCCCGATTTGAAACCCTCCGTGACCAATTGACATAAATTCGTTCCTTATCTAGCCAATGTGCTAATGATTTAATCAAACATCACCGAGGTGCGAAGCTCCTTGCGCAGTGGGCAATTACGAGTTACTAATTAAAAGATTAAACATTCTATTCTACTGAAACAGCCGACAACCATATATCTGCCAGATTTATATTGATGACATAGTTTGAGTGCTATCAATCTTGTTGCTGCATTGCAATGGATCAGCTTTATTCCTGCTGTGTTTCCTCTTTTCTTCGTACGTGTGTCGGAATTAAAATACAGACCATTTTTTAAAACATAAATAAATAAGTAGCATTCTGATCCATTTTCTATTTTTTTTCTCTGATTCATATATGAAAACAACAAAAACCACTTCTACATACATGTATCATAAAGACAATTTTGCTAAAGAATAAAAATTTAGAATTTTCTTTTTCAACGTTAAACAAATAGTTTTTTAAAAATTAAAGGGGAGGTGGAAAGGAACTGCTCGCTCCCTATTCCTGTACGGTCAATAGTGACTTTGACAAATGGCTTGTTACATCACATCATCCGGGATCTTTTATCCCGGCAAAATCAGCTCTGATCTACAGGTGCCGGGAACAAAGAGGAAGCTATCATGAGCTATTTGTCCGCTTCCATCAATGTCTTTTATTCACATTTCGCCGCCGATGGACCACACGGACAAGATAGGGAGGAAAGTGGCCAACAGTTTAACGACCACTTATAATTACCCGTGTCCCATTAGCAGGGGGGTATTTCGTCAGGCCCGGGTGATAATGACCTAGATTACTGGTCAGATCAAACGTGCACCGGACGTACCACGACTTTGCTAAAATTCCCCACAGTCCTAATTTTCAATTTACCAGAGACTATCCCTTAAATGTGGGAGATAGATTACATGTATTTCAGCGGTAGGGTTGACTTAATTTATTGAGAAATCATGGATTACTGTTAAAGAAGTAAAAGAGAAAGGAAGTAAAATAGAAAGGGGTGTTCTGAGAACAAAGTTTATATTCTTGCTTAAATTTTAATGTCGAAAGATTACAGTGAATTCCAAATATAGGAAAGAGAAAGTTGTATCCACTTGATGGAACTTGCGTAAGCAATGACTAAATAATATAACTTTATCATCAATCAAATTAAGATTAGATGTTAGAGCCACAAGAAGCGAATCAGCAAGAGGATCAAACTTTCAATTTTGAGCAGATTGAATAGCTTTATAATTTGATGGAGAATTTTCCCTTTAACGCGATATTTTGATTTAAGTGTAATTAAAAGAGAAAAGTGTATAATCCATTACACCATCGCATTGCTGATGTGTGTAGTTACTTAAACGGGATATAATATCTTTATTATTCTAGCACTGATACTGTTAAACAACTATCAGCTTACACATGTGTGTCATTTTTTTTTACAAAATTTTTTACAAATTTTTATTCATTTTTCTTTTGTTTTACAATCGATTTTCAACCTTGCTTGAATAGTGTATGCCTGTTATTGATGAGAAATTTTACCTTTATTTGTCCAATAACCAAATGTACTTGTAGACAGATGTGGTTCATTATATATTACCTATCATTGGGGATGAGCTGCAAAACGCCAATCAAGCTCGTTTATAATGCAGAGTAGTAAAATCCTTACCCGTACCCGGAGATAATGACGCTCGGCTGCTATTTTATGAATATCATCATGTATACTGATGTCGACTTGATTTCCGAGGGGACGGTTAGTTATGGTCATTAGTCATACCCGCATGCAGTCCGCGCCATGTTGGCATCATTGTTACCGGGGTTATTATATTACTGTAGATACTTTTAACACCCGAGAAAGATAAACAGTCATAAAATGGTCTTGCATAATTAATATGTATACTGACCGACACATAATGGGTGTGCTCTAATTATTTATTGCTCCTGAATTTCCCGAAAGTTTATGGGGCTTTTGGCCAAATTTGTTCCAAACAAAATCACGCAAATTGTAAAAGAATTTAGTAGTTCATGACCTGCTCGAATTAGTGCAAAAGATATTTATTATCTTTAAATAGAGAAAATTTCTAGATGATTTGACACAAATTCGTTCAAATGACGAATTTCCTGTTGCTAATGCAAACAAACAGATACCCTTAAAAACATGTGTGGTTGTGTCGTAAATTTTACTTCTTGTAATTTAATTTCAAAATGACTTTTCTATGATGTTGTAATTATGTGTATCGGAGCTCAAACTCTTCTTTTTACGCAAGCTCCCCGTCTGTAATTACAGTATATTTATAATGTTTTAATTCTTCACATCAAAGAGGTGATTAAAGTTATCGCTGACAACAGTGCGTCCCCATTAACATCCCCTATCTGTTGACGATGGTAGATTGTCGGGCTGATTTATCCCCGCATTACCAATACCCTGCGTAAGAATTTTGTTACTTTATTCTTTGTGCTTGATTGCATGACTTCAACGATTCATTTTTTTCCCTTCGCGATCAGAGTAAGAAACTTTTTCCGTGAGTTTGGTGTATTTACTCTGGAGAAACCAAACGTCCAATGTTATTCTGTTTTGAGCCATTTGTCATGCATATTTATATTCGATTTAATTTCATGCAGCTTAGTTATCTTACTGTAAATGTGATAATTTTTCTTCAGATTCTTTTTAAAGAAGTCCATTTTTGAGGAATTACTTAGTAAACAGTTTGCATACATTTGCATAGAAAGGTATATCTGTTTGCAATCACCGTTCGTTCAAACACTATAAAGATACGAGAATGAATTTACTAATAGTTTTTGTTAAATTAAATATAATATAAATAGAATCAAATAAAATAATAACAAATGTTGTCGAGAAATACAAATAAAGATTTTGTAATTCTCGACAAGAAAATAAATGCGTATCCGTGGGTGTTTTACGAGATTAAAAGACATTATGTGTCAGGTTTATTTCTACCCAATATAAAGTAAGGATTTTCAGAAAGGAAAATACCCTAGAGAAAATTTTTTGGAAAGCTTTTATGTGAAACAATTAGTGAATCATTATATTTCACCTTCTTATAAATGATCATTCCTTGTAGATTATAACTTTTAAACAAAATGTTGAAGTGAAATGTAGTGTATCGAAACAAGCACAATTTTACGGTTCATTGAATGGCTGGGAAAAATAGTCTTCGTCATTGCTAAATAACACAAAGCGTGTAGGTTTTACTTCATAGAACGTTTTTCAAAAGTGTCATTGGCGATCACAGACGGCAAACATGGATGACGGACGTTTCAACACCACCATTGACGCTAATGTTTCAAATCTCGGTAGAACTCGCGAATATCGCGAGAAGAGATGTCCGCAAAAGATATATAGCGTGTTGGCCTGTCAGTTGTCAATCGTTGCAGAGAAAACATTATAATCAATTGCAAAACACGTTGTAGACATATTAATACATGTAATTGATTCTGACGTGCAATAAAGACTTACCTGGAGGTAACGGTGTATTCTGCATTGTTTTTTGTTAAAACAATTTCGTTGGTCTATCACAAGAAAACGGGTCTTCTCTTTTTTGTTCTCTTTAGATATCATTTAAAAGCTTCTACTTTGGGGTGATACTGCTTCACCTACTGAATTATAGGATTGAATTTTTTTCTTATGTTCAGACGTATATTCAAGAAACTATGAAAATTAGCTTTTGATGTTATACTTTATTATATATAAGTATAGAATACTTATGGTTGTGTATGTTCTTTGTTTGTCTTTTTTCAATGACAGTTGTGTAATTGTTCATTTATTTACAATTTAAGGTAAAAAAAAAAAAAACTCGTAAGTTGTTCGGAATTGTTTCTAATCCTTTTGTGTATGTCCTATACAATAAAATATGTTCAATTCATTTGAAAACTATGAGAAATAAATCAATTATGGTAAAATAATGGCTCAAACCAATAAAGTTGTAGCTTATATACGTGTGTTTTTCAGTGAACAGTGGTTTTTTTTATATTATCATACGTAGATTAGTAAATTTCAAATTGTGTCAGATGGCTGCAATAATAAAGCTTGGTAAAATATCAGTAAAATATAATGTTTTAAAAGGGAGGTCGAATGCTAAATGGGTTTAAAGTTTCAACTGCTGAATAAAGGGATTACTAGTTTACGAGATTCCTGTTTTAAGATATTATCTTTAAATTCGAAGTGATGCAGCACAAATGAAATACTGGAAATAAACGAAATCTGCATAATACCTCCGAAATGAGCCAGGTTGCGAAAATCTCAAGAAAAACATAACGGCCTTTTAAATAGGCATCTAAATTATCTAATTCAAATCTGCTTGATACTAAACATATTTTGGTGTTCATTTGAATGAAATTGCTAAGGATCCATTAGTAGCCTACGATATCAATCTAATACCATAAATTCAAGGATAAATTACTCATAATTGGTCATAAAAAGCTTTGCCATAAAATATTCTTGTAACTGGCGTGAGCCAATTTATATTTTAATCTTTTCAAATTTGAATTTTATCTTTTAAAAGCGACATACAATCAAAGCTTTTTCCTTCTACGTTAATCTTAATGCCCAGATGACTTCTTCGGCGGGAGCTTGGAGCGATAGCGCTTCTTTATTATTTGTATTGTGCGTAACGTTTCGTTCAATCAAAATAAATACATTTTGAGTTTCGAGAAAATTAAAATTTCTTTTCTTTTTCTTTCTCTCACTGTGAAATCCAAATCGAATAAAGAACATTTTACTGTTATATTAAAATACGGTTTATAATATATAACAAACATTTATCCAATAAAAAGTAATTTTAATATACTTACATGTACATGTTTATAAAAAGTGCCATTTATCAATCTTATGTGAAATATAATTAGTAAACCGGAGGCACTAGAATAAGAAAAAAGAATTTTCTGATATGAATACTTTTACAAAATCAATGTCTCTGACTATTTAATTGCTTTAATTCATTCACTATGAAAAATACTAATTTATTCTTATGTGATTTATCCTTCATTAACAGAGTATACAAAATACATGTACCACACTTGGTTGTTTTTTTTTAGTCGAATAAAAGGAATTTGGCACAATTTTGCATACTCTGCTTAATTGTACTTTATGTACTTTAAGTCAAATGAAAAATATTTATCGTTAAGGTTAGATCACATAATTTTAAAGGCAGTACACGATTTACTTCTTGCGATTGCATTTTGAATCAAAAAGTCTTGTAATAATTTTTCTTATTTAGAATAATAATCAAACATTCATGTGGTGTTTTTACACAAATATCAAAGTTGTACAATAAATGTTTAAAATGAAGAAATAATTGAACGATTATGATCTAGACATGTTATGATCATTACATCAAATTTTAGTTATTTGTGTGTTTTTGTTTGATTGAGTAAGAAATTAATGAAAGGATTAAGTCAATTGCTGTCGTGGAGATCTTTCTGCCCTGCAGTCAAGTCATAGTTCAGACTGAAGACGGACAAATGGCAGGGGCCATCCAAAATAGCCATTAAAAGGATTAAAGGATTAACGTGACGAGCATGTTATGTCGTCAGCTACAAGATGCCATTTGTCTTTGGAATCAATTTACTGATAATGGGATTATATCATTAAAATTTACTTGCTTCATGAACCTCGCAAAGACGATGGGCAAATAAGGCGTGTAAAATGGCTACTTAGTAAGCTAGGAAAGATAAGAAACTCAAAAATAAAGTATTAATATTAATGAAATTTTTATCATAGATGAATATTTAGCAAATTACGATTTTTTTTAGCGTTTTAATAAACAACACTTTTTACACTTTTATATAAATCGTCTACACATATCAAAATATTCAAATAGTATCAATATTTAAGATTAATTTACAAAATGAATCCGTATAGGTACGTTATCGACAAGTTCATTTATTGAATGGCCCGCAATCAATTGATTCCGGTTGTTTTTTTGTGTTTTTTTTTGTTTTTGTTTTTTTTACATAAAATAAAATAATGCAAGGTTTTGAACGAAATCGCATTTTTTGACACCTGATATGTATACATTTGGCATTTATCTTTTGTTTAAAGACCCGTTTGCTGATATACCTATTAAGTTTAAAGGTAAAAACTAGACTTTTCAACAAGATTTATACCTGTTTATTCATTTATTTATGTGTGATTTTTTTCTATCTTCCTAATTTTTTGTAAGGTTCCAAATTAGCAAGAGAGAAAAATATTTGATTTAAGTTCAAAATTATCAAATTTCTTTCAACGCAATCCCTGACAATATTATCGTACTATAACAATATTTTATCTATATAAGTGTTACACATAGAGTGTCTTTCTGAGACCAATATATTCTCTTGTCAATCACCACAGACAAGGCTGTGACGTTTTATGATCTTACTACGTAATGTTAATGTCGGGAAGGGATTAAAAATAACGGTTCCTAAGCTTAACAACCATTAATTATCAATCAATCGAACATTTATGGACTCGTGTCACTCAGAAATCACTGTTCGAGATTCTAGACTAATGGCAGGAAAGCAACTGCTTGTGGACTCGAATTTACTAATCTGCCTCGTGCAGGCATTGAGCAATATATCTACATGTTAATCTTTGATTCCAAGTGCCTTTTGAAGCGAACTTTGTTACTTTAGATATTAAATTGGTCAAAGTTGAATTAGATCCCGTTTTTAAGATTCAAAGGGAACCTTAGATTACATGTAGGCAGTAAAACTATTGAAATGTAATAATCTTGTAAATTTCCATTTTTGAAAGCACCAGTCAATAAAATTCGAGCAATATATATGTACGAAACATTTACAAAATATTCGTACCACAGTAGTCTTATATCTTACGTCACAAAGGATGCTGTAAATGACAGTCTTTGTTCCTGCTTTTGTTGATAGAAGATCTATTAATCAACTCTATTTAGAAAAATAGATTATCACTTATGTATGCAGTTCGGAAAGATTTTATGTATTTTTATGTACCCAATAAATAAGAGTAATCGTCATCTCCTACTGCAATGAGTTTGAATAGAAATTTTTTTTTCATCTCTGCTTTTGTTTTCAAATCCAATAAAATAATGATGGAGTAACTCGAAAACTTCATTTCCATTGCTTCAGAAATCTCCATAAATAACACATCTTTCATGTCAATCATCCCCGACCTAGCATCTTGTTGGGGACATTTATTGTCCCTTCTGTGTAATGGTAATGGTTGTAGAGGATTAACTGTATCCAAATTTACATCCAATAATCATTTATTATCAATCAATCGAACATTTATGATCTCGTGTCACTTTCTCTAAAACAAGGCTCAACAATATTCCACGAGAAGGCGTTTGTGCGTTTTGGAACATTTATTTTAGTCCTGGGGCCAGAATTCAGTTTTTGGTTTGCCCTGAAATAAAATACAACTGGCTGGACTCGAGACAGGTGTCACATAAATTTTATTAGGTTTTAATGCCTATATGTCAATATGATTTTATATATGTAATTTTAGATTGAATTTGGATGATCAGAAAGCCCCAAATAATAAACATAGTCATGTTTGGGGGAAAAAAAGACAAAAAAAGACAAAAAAAGACAAAGATTCCATAAAAGATAAGACCAAAAAAAATGTACAAACCAAATGTACATCAATTCGAAAAACTTCTATGTTTGTTTTCTGACATAAAGCAATTTTGACCACTTAAGAAACAGTTCAAGAGAGGAACATCACATGTTGCTAAGATAAGGCTAGGCTACTTGGGTACATTGTAACCTCACACCCCTGGGTCTGGCGGAGCGCTACATGATAGGGGGCGTCTATTCCGGGTAATTTGCACCTGATGACAGGTTCTGTGATTTAGATATTCTCTTCCGTTCTTAATGACCTCTCTTAAGATGTATATTGATTCTTTGTATTCAAGAGTGAAAAGAAAAGACTAATGTGTTTCAATAAACTTGCAAGTGACTTCTTTTTATCCAGTAAAGTTTTGAATATCCTTGAAGAATGCTTTTCTATTATAATTGATAAACTTGTCGAATTACTAGATTAGATACCCTTTGCTAAAGTTTAATTTCAAGTATCCGAAATTCTAATGATTTTAAGATAAGATAGCAAAGATATTGTTGAGATCATCAGAGTCATCCGATTTCTGAATACGTGCTGAGAATCGGGCATTATTGATCTAATCAGGATTTTACTCTTTAATTATGAAAATTATTCACATCTGTGTTGCATGGACAACAGGGTCTTTGTGCAAATATTACTTTTTGAAACTGTAATGTGTATATCACGTTTAAAGACTGTTTAACATCTAATAAAGACGGGTGGCTTAAATGATTTTGTTCACGAAACTAGTGCTAATCGCCATCTTTTTCTCTGCAGTATTTGGTTCACTTTAATGTGTTTTGATATAGCTTCGCCATGATTAATGGCATAGACCATTCAAACCGGGTAAAACTTAAACCTGTTATGAAATATAAGTTACTGAGGAGAAAGGAGGATTTATATCTGACCGTGTGTTAATTTCTTTACGTAAGGCACAAAAGGTACAATGGTTGAAATGGATTCTGCCACGTGAAATTAAAATTCTTTTTGTCGGTTTTATCTTTGAAACAGATTAGTATGCCATACGAACTCGTTAGTTTTTACAAAAGATCGGAGGAGCAGGGGATTTAAAACGAAAGATGTGATATCCTTTACAATTAAAACACAAAGAAAAGTAATTATTCAACTAATTATGCAGAAAAGGGAATGAACTGAATATCTTGAGTTACACCTCACCTGGACAAAGATGGGCATTGTTTACTTGTCCCACCAAGATGTTCTGAAGTGAAATCGGAACTTTAATCTTTCAGAAATTAGCGGATTATCTCATATTATAAGCAACGATATCGGACCATGATAAGAAGGAGATAAAAAGCGTCAATCACGGATATTAGATATTTGTTAATTTTTCCGATAGATCGCTCGAACTTTCGAAAGAGGAAAAAATAAAAGAGAAGTATATAGTTGCAAAATTATACCTTCCTGGTGCTATTATTATAATACTGCCAATCATGGTTAAAAAGAAATATATATTAACTGGTGAAGATTGCAACATATGACATCTGATTCAATTTCAACATTTGAATTACTTATCGTATTCATGTAGAAGTTTATTGAATTTGGGGAACACACATCAGGACAGCTGATTTTGAACACGACTGTACGGATATAAGTTGGTTTATTTCTGTCACATTCTTTTACGTGTTGAAAAGATATGAGTTTCTTTCACTTACTTCATATACTGTTATCTCAAACATGGTCGCATGTTTGAACACTACACCCCCTTCTTTGCAGTATATTAATTTGATATCAAAATATCTACTAGTATGGCCTTTTTCCCATGAGAGAACGAGTCGGGTTCGATACTCAATGTTATCATTTGTTAAATCACTGAATATTCACAGCAATCGGGTCTACATGAAATGTTGAAATTTTTTATGGGATAATGGCCAACTTAGTAAATATCAAATTAAAAGATAATCATACGAAAACTTTCAATTTTTCACAGACTCTAAATAAGCACTAATGGTTATAACTTAATTTCCTTTTTGTTCATGTGGCAAGGAACTTTAAACTTTTAAAAGTTTAATGCACTCTCCCCGCTGGGCTCCAATTATATCATCATTATTTTTCTTTACAACCCAACAGTGCAGGTAAAGTGTTTGTATATATGAACACCTAGATTTGGAAGCGTTTTATCATACCCTTTCATCATCGTAAGAACTATTTTATCTCGCTCATCGGGATACATGCATTTCTTTGTAGATACAAAGTAAAAACAGGTTTTACCACAGTGCTAATATACCCTTTCCGCCGAATTGAATATTACAGCTAATATGATGAAAATATTTTCCTGTGTACCCTCGGTGCATGAATCTTGTCTTCAAAGTCATACATGGTCCCAAGGCAAAAGCTATCAAGCATGTCAAACATGTTAAGCGATTTTGCAACTGTTCTTTTTACTTATTTATTGAAAGTTTAAAAACATTAATATTTTTGCCTGTTTTAACCGAAACTTCTATATGTTCTTATCAATGCACTGACCATGCTCAACTTTTGTGTTTCTGTTTTCTGTCCTAAACTTCTTTACCGGCGATGGTGGCTCAGCCAAATATGAAACAATATATATTGTCCATACAATACATTTTTAAATGCGTTTTTTTTTTTCAATTTGCTGCATATCAAATATCTTTCTTATTCGAAATAATTTAGGAAAAATTTCCACGGGTTTTGTTTTTCTATGCACACTGCAAACTTATTGGATTAAGGACAAAAAATTGTCAAAATTTATTAACAATTTGTTCAGTCTGTTCTTCATAAAATAAACCCTACTAGTATACAGCCTACTGTATTGTATCTCTCAATTCTTTTCTATCTTTATTACTACTACTGTACTTTAATCCTTTTTCTTTTTTTGTGTGTGTGTTCATTTGTATAAACTTTTGTTGAACCTCATATACCAGTGAACTGCACTTGAGTGAATATAGAATAAAATTGACAAACTAATGTATTTTGGATTTAAATTGTTTAATAACAATACATAGTTAAAACAACATATCAAATAATATATAAATACAACGAAGGGTCACGTGATCACGTGTCTACATTTGTGTCTGCTGCAACAAGGCGTCACCAAAGACTGCCTACTAAGGGTAGAGTTATATTTACATGGATTTGCTAAAAGATCATTGGCAATATTAAACGACCATTCATCATGAGTATTCAAATTGGTCTTTTCACTCTCATCACTTAAAGCTTATTCATTCAATCTAGGTTTCATTCATTCTCTCACGCACTCAACATTTTAAGCAATAAATTGTCTAAACGGTTATTGTGACCTCACGACCTTTCTAGCTCGCCTTTCTGTAGGAGTGGATGTTGTGTGGAGCTCAGTGAGCTCAGTGGAGAAGTGCGAAGTGGAGATGACGTAAAGGGTGGTGGCGGGAAAAGGCCCGACATGGGCGAGGAGATAGACGTGGAAGACAGTCCAATGGAGCCGGGAGTAGGGCACGTGCAAGGCTTTCCAGACGACACACCACAAATGGCGGGATTGTGTTCCATCCAAGGGAAATGCATTCTGGGAGGCATGTGGAATCCGGTGGGTGGAGAAGAGATCTGGGAAAGATGATCCAGTCCCGGCAGGCGGTGGAGTGGGCTACTGCTGTGTGCCAGGGAGTTGAGCATATCAAGACGAGACGGGAGCGGACTAGGAACAGACAGCGGAGTAAATGCTGAACTAGCAGAAGATGGGAGTCCATGGAGCCCTAAAGAGGGGTACGGAAGGGATGTAGCACTGGGAACTCCGTAGGGGTAGGAAGCGGCGGCGGCGGCCAAGTAGGCGTACAGCTGGGGATCTGGGGGGATTCCATAGGGCCAGGTCAAGGCCATTCTCTGGCGTTTGTCCTTCATACGACGGTTCTGGAACCAGACCTGCAATAAAATGATAATCCAAATAAGAACATTGAAATGTGAACAGATGAAAATAAATGTTATCACATCATTCATATCAAGTAAACAAAGCAAATTTTTGGATGAGATACACACCTTGATAGTGCTCTCTGAGAGGTTCAGTTGGGCTGCGAGTTCACATCTTTTGGGACGAGAGACGTAGTTCTCCTTGAGGAATTCCTTTTCCAATCTGTTCAGTTGCTCTTTTGTGAAAGCTGTCCTGTATCGGCGAATATCTCTTTCTTGTGCGCTCTCTGTGAAAGATAATGAACACATGGTTATTACTCCAGTTGATACTTAAGTGTAATTTTAGTCAAGGATTAATAGTCAATTTAGCGGCCTAACCAGGCTCTATAAAATCACTTTCATTCAAACTTAAGCATTATTATTGCAGGCAGTCAGGAATTTTTGCGCGTGCATTCGCGCGCAATATTTTCCTCATTTGATTTATGACTTGGAACGAATAGAATTATATTATCGATGGAACTCTTTGATTTTCGAAATTGGAAATCGTTTACATCGCTAAGCTATTGATGGCTGCAGGTGTGATTGGGAGGATTTCTGAAGCCTGCTTATGGTGGCCTGTCGTGTTTATTTGTTTCATTTTATGTTCCCCCTCCCCCAATAAGGTTGATTCGGTTCTCAGATTGTCTCGGCCTGTATATAAATATCTTTTAAAAGATTGCGAACAAATGGATTATGACTGTGTCCGAAAACACCCTCCAAGTAAATTATCATTTGTTAAGAGAATCAATACCATGAAAAAGTCCCTGTATGATCATTGTTCACTTAAACGTTTCACTAAGTCCCTTCAAGTTTTACCGAAATACATTAAAATTGCACTTCAAAGAAATTGCAAAAGGTTTAACACATACTAAAATATGCTCCTGAATAAAAGTGAATTATTTCCCGCACAACTTTTAAAACCATCTAGTTTATGAAACTTTAGTTGTGTTTATTACAGACGATGGGCACGAACCGTCAAATTTTATCTTTAATTTGATTTCATCAAAACCAATTTTTTTTTATCCACTAACAATACCCGAGGTCAGAAATCTTTTGATGAATATATAAAATGTGTTAATTAGCAGACGAGATTAAGTCACGTGACTGTACCTCAAGGAAGCAGACGTTATGATTATAAAACGGTACCGCAGAAAATGAAGAAAAGAGCAATTAACAAAACCCTTCGGACATATAACCCAGGTGAACCGCAATAATTGAATTATTCCCATCTTCTTTGATCCTTCTAATTACCTTAGCATAAACAAATAGTTGTAATTCTATTATTGTTTGATAATTATTTGCAATGTAAATGAGATGCAATCCATCATGCACTGATTGGAGTCGATCATAAAAGTAATATCTACTATTGCAGATTTTTTTTATCTGTTTTATTTTAATTCAGCTTGCAAACGGGCGATAATGTTTAGATAAAGCTTATTTTGGATTGTTTGTATTGCCAACGGTAAAAACCAGAAATCGTGTTTTCTGTTTGAAAAAATGAAGCAAAATAATGACAAAGCAAGATTAATGTGTATATTTCATTTCACCTCCAGATTGCGCCTACTCTTTCAGATTAGCTGGTCTTAATCTTTTCTCAGTCGCGTGCGAATTGCCGTTATTGTAAAAATAAGTAGTCAATTTATTTGTTTGCAAAGAAAATGTTTATACAATTATTGTTTGGAATAATTGTCAATCCGCGCAATGTTTACGAAAAAGAGTTGTTTAAATAACATCTAATGAAACAGTTCGAAAAATACAAATTAGCTCTTAAAGTCAATATTTTTCTTAGATAACCCCGAAAGGGTGTTTAATTTTAAAAGCTGGACCTAACAGGGCGATGACAAAATTAAGAGGGAAAGCAAATGGCCGCCCGATTTTATCTAGTTTTATAGTAGAAGTAGACCCAAGATAATGAAAAGAATTAGTCAAAATAAAACTGATGGCCCCTGGGAGATGGGGAAAGGGATTAGATAAATAAAACATACCCAATTCCAATTTAGTTTTAGTGGTTAAAGTAAGGATTGATCTATTTTGTAAAATTACTACCGCTAAATTACCCCCTCCAAAGGATGAAAGACCAGCGTCAAAAGATTACCTAAACGAATTATAGCCCAATAAAAGGACCCTGTTTGCGATTAAGGACGCATTCGAACGACAAATAAAATGTCCCTATCTATTTCTTGTTAAGAAAAAACTTCAATTGATGTGCAAAGCTAACGTGGTTTGGCTATTTATGATCGGGGTAAAATTCTCATATTAGACATGCAATTTCCAGATTTTGCTCGTTTAATTCGCTAAGAATGAAAAAAAAATTAGAGAAAGTTTTTCATTGTACAAGTTAATTTCTTTTCATCGCACGACACATCAGCTAAGATGAACAGATTAGCTCTTGGAATCCCCCCTTTTTTTGCTTGCGAGTGATTGCCAAATCATCATACTTCAAAGAGGGTCCTCCAAATGGAATTTCTATACCTCGAGTCTATTTAGTCTAATGAAAGGCATTTTATAGCTTACCGTTTTATACAACATTAAACTTGAAATACTTTATCAGATTTTCGAGGACAAAAAAAGCCATTACAACCGGCTATCATGAAAGTAGAAGAGAATGTTGCAAAACCTGATTGGCTACAGAATGTTTGTCCGTCCGAAGCCCGAGACAGGTGAGAGGACGCTAGCGAATTTTATCTGATCTACCTTTTCTTGAAATAAATTACTATAAAAAGCATTTGACAAACAGGAAATTATAGTTTAATCTAAATTACGTAAAATATAAAGTTATTACGAATCTACTTCTTTTATTGCGGTTGTTTTTTCGTCATAATTACGTTATTGTTTACCAAAAGGCTGTTTAATAACTGAAGGATAAATATTTTCTTAACAACTTAAAGATAATATTTTCAAGTATATAATGGAATTTCAAATTTTTGTACACCAAAAATATATTATGAAAGTTTAGAGTGAAATAATGTTAGGGTGTGTGATCGTTCCATCAGAAACCATAGCTCAGTATCCGATTGTTTTAATGTGAAATGTCCAATATTAAATTAAGCGAGAATTTGTTAGCTAACACAGACTCGCAATGTAATATGATTAAGCATACACAAAGCCATGTTCATGCTAAAATTCATTTTAAGGAAGAAAGTTGTGAGGCAGAAAATTTCACATCCTTCTTACAAGTAAACAATTTGTCATTACTTAAATATGCACCAAGAAAGAAAGTCAAGCTAATGTTTAGGAAGAAAATAGGGGGAAAACGTCAAATAATTATTTATTCATATTTTGTACCCATGTAAGGAAAAACCCAGCAAACTAGATATGTTGAATTTTGAAATTAAATTAACAAATAAAGTAGCATACTATCTTTATCATAGTTATATCATATTAAATGAAGATTGCTCGGTGTCTAAACAAGACATAAGATATATTATAATTAACTATAAATGTAATGTATGTTATTTTAAATAATTCGGTCATTGAAAAATGCATTAACTTTAAAAACTTGACATTATAATATTTCAAAAATCTCCATGAAGACTAGATGTTGGAGGTATAATTCGAAAATAATGAGAAACAAATTTAGGCTCGCCACAAGGGGACCTGTTTATGTCGGGGAAAACGTTGGTGCTAATATATTGTACATTATATATTTCACATTAGGAGTGCCATCATTTTCAGGTAAATAGACTTTGATATATTATGCTAGTAGCAAAGTTCTTGTCAGGAGGGCTTAGAAAGACGACCCAAAAATAGATTAACTAATTAGTTTTTATAGTCTGACTTAATAAAGATCGTAAAATTTAAATTGAATACGTGCGTTATAATGAATGAGAGAGGGAGAGAGAAAGAGAGATGGTTAAAAAGTGAATATTATTAATAATGGATTGAAAATATTAATGATTTTCTATTGAAAAAATGGTCAAGGAAAACTCACCTTTCCATTTTCCGGAGTATCTTTTGTCAGGTGTGTCTATACCGGAGCTGGAGTCGGAACACTCGGAGCGGGGGGACTCTGGGAAACTTTCCAGGGACTTCTCCAACTTCCCGGTGCCGTCATCCGACATATTCTTCAGGCTCTCTTCTGTGCCGGAGGAGTCGCTCAGACTCTGGTTGGGAGAAGAAGGTACCGAACCCTGCATGTTTGGCGATTGTTCAGATAAAGTCAAATTCACAAAAAATCTGCTCTAGTCAATAGTTCGGATAATTCCACACAAAAACAACAAAAGTTTCTGATTGCCTTTTCCTTGAAATAATCAGATACAAGCAGGCAATAATATGCACATTAATGTCATCCAAAAGACTTGGCTAGGAGATGGTGGGTAGTTAGGTCCTTTCTCACTGAGGCGAGTCAATGCTCTGATCTTAATGTTCCATGATGACTCTCTTATAGACAGCATTTTCCCAGGTAATCAGGCGTAAAAACCTAAACATATTCATTGATAGAGTAATTACCTCAATAAATCAAATAGCAAACCTGTGAAAAATGTCTCATTTCGACTGTCAATTGCGCATCGATAACAAGATTAGGGCGGAGTTTCGCGCTCTCTTGACCGCGGGGGGCGGAGCGAAGCAACATTGCGGAATTTGATTGGTCGACGCAAAAATCCCGCTATTACATGTCAATGATATGGTTATCAGTAAATTTTCTTTTATCTCTCGGAAAACAAATTTGTTTTTTTAATAACATAATTTCATATACCACAAGATCAAAAAATAACATTTATAAAATTAATTTATAACACTGGATTTAATAATATGTAACTTGCAGGGGGAAAAGTAGGACAATAAAACTGGAATTTCTAGAAGAGGGAATGCAAAAGTCGATGATTAAAGTAAATAATGCCGGTTTTACAGACTTAAACTGCATTTTATTACCTAAGCGCTTTTGAAGATTTAATAGTTACTTAGAATACTATTTATTGTAAGACATTAGAATTACGCCGGATAGTAAGATCAGTGAATGGGGTCAATCATTAATACAGTGAACTGCAATAAAATTATTTCACTTCAAAAGTCTTCCTATGCCCCATTACAGCACTGAATCCGTTTGATGTTCAATAGTTGAAACCATAATTCTAAATAAGCGTAAATTTTTATGAAACTTTGTAGCTCGCGTTTGGAAACTTTTAAAACTTTTCGCCCATCTGAATTTTAACGGTATGATGCTTTGTATTGATAAAAAGGAAAATCTCAACAAATCTGATGTATTTTAAGAGATCTGTGTAAATTGATAGTATCATTTGCTTTATAATGAGGTCTTTCCTCTTTGAGTATTGGAAATATATATCCACTTTAACACATGCATATTATGAATATTATTTTTAGAATCACAAATCACTTCAGCTTTTCTTTAAATGAAATAGAACCTAAAAAATCAAATGCAAACTTCTTTTTGTCGATATTTATTCCATGTGGTTACAATATCCTGTTTAAATATTTTTCAGATACAACTGTAAACATTATTTTTTTTGAAATAGAATGTGACAATTAAGGACATTTGAAAAAAATGGAGTCACTGTGGGCCAAAAGATTCAATACATTCACTGGCTTGAATAATCCAGACAGATGAAGGTTTAAATGTAGAATTTTATATAAAGCTACATTTAATTTATGTTGTTGGTGATTAACTTTATTTTTTGTTTGCGTTTAACTATATCGAGACAAATGGAAACATTACTCGAGTTTTCTATGCTTTATTAATTTTGTTTTTCACAGCGTGTACATTCCTGGCCATTTTTTCTTCCATTCTTATCCAGAAAACGTTCCCACCTTCAATGATTGTTATTTTAGCAACTAAGACAACGCCATATAGAACTCTCAAAAAAGGTGCAACTATTTACACCAATTTATCGGCGCAACTTCAAACAAGCTCACAATATTGCGTGAAATTACTCGGGTTTATCAGAATTAGTACCGGTAGGTTAAATACTATTCAATTCTTAATTATATATCTACAGGGCTTAGCGCCTTAGTCGATTCTTCTCACTGGGAATTAAAAGATTCTAAATCAACCCAATGCGACGAATTGATGAAGTTTTTATGATAATTAGCACAAATACTTTACGTCCCCTTTTAAAAAGTTGTTTTATGATGGTGCTCTATTCAAGCCGAAGGGGCATCCCATTGTGGCAATAATTCTCAATAATAGAAAAGGTTTTCATGCTCAAACTGATGAACGCTGTCGATTTTTTCCATTTTGAAGACGATCGATACAATAGAAAATAACAAAAGACAAAAAACTAAAACCCAGACCTATTTGTAAATGTATAATAAAATAAATATGATAAAAGGAGAGGAAACGCCTGTTGTCCAATCCTATTGAACTTATTCAATAAATATCAGCTCTCTCTCTCTCTCTCTCTCTCTCTCTCTCTCTCTCTCATTATCCTCTTTCTCATTATCCTCTTTATCAGCAACAATTACTTATACATGTAAAGCTAAAACTATTCAATGTATAGATTATGGCACATTTGCCCCACCCAGCCAAGATAATCTATTTTCAACGACGAACAACAATATTTTTGTCTTTTTAAATTTACTCCTAATTATTTCCCACGATATTAATGAAATATATTTCACGTGATTTATGGGACCCAGTCTGTTAACATAGTACTAATTTCTGACACAATACCTGCCAACGCAATGTACATGTGTAAAACAGGACGATTACAACAACGAGACTCGTGACATTGATTTATTCCGGATACTACTACGGTACTCTCCAACAACAGCCATGTTCGTCAACCTTGTTCGATGGTTATTTATTGCGGTATATACTTACCTGGCAGATTTGGGTTTTTTTTCGGGGGTACATTTTAAACTTACATCGAAACATTAAAAAGTCGTAATTTTGTCAAACGGTTTTGTTAGCCCCTTGTTAATGAAGCTGACACGAGTAATGATTCATAATTAAAACGTATGACAGAAAAAACAGAAAAATTTGTTCAAATGTGACAAAGAGGGGTTGAGTTTTAATGTGTAGAAAGGTGATTTATCGTCAAATTTTAACACAGTATTTCAAATTCATTAAAATTAATGGAGTAAACAAAATTAAGATTTTGTTTAATGTTTCAATGCCCCCTTTCTATTTCTTTCAGGTTCTCCTCGTTTGCATAATGTGTTTATGATTAAACAATTAGAAAACAATGTGTAATTAGAAATGCAATGCGTAATATTCATTTTTCAGTATAACGGATAATTCGGTCATTCATCTTGCTCTTTTTTCTTTTAAAATGTTCTATGAAGTTGGTTGTTTTATCTGTAAATATTAAGACTTTTCAGATTCTGGTGTGTTGTAGATTCTATCTCCTAAGCCAAAGATGTCTTGACAACCATATTTTGCATTAGAATACCGGTATATCGTAATAGATATTGCTTTTGTCATTTTGTACGTGATAATTAATCAATGGTATTCTTTCCTAAATTTTGTCTTAATCATTAAAGTGAAAAATAAAAAAAGGGATATACATAATGTAAACTTAAGATCAACAAAAGGTTTATTTATTTTTGTTCATTTATTATGGGTAGTTGTGATTTAGGACTGGATACAGGTTCAATGTCTATATGGATTGTCCAAATCAAGGCAAGTTATATCGAGGTGAAATCCTGGCATATGTCTTATAGTCTACAAGTGTAAATGACCTTCGATTATGACTCCGTATTTAATGACTAAAAAAGGTGAAAGAAAATCATCAGAAGAGGAAAATAAGCATATGGGTTCTAACAGCGAGGTTACTTAATGGTAGGCAACCAACGATTGAATATTTGATGGAACCCTAATGGAACTTGGGTAATCTTGTTTCACACGGAAAATCCGGATATTGTTCCTCGTGTGAACTACCGTATTAAAAATTCTACCCGACTACCCTAGGAGACGGGTCGCCGGACTAATTCGATTTGGCGGGATCAAAGCGGTGCGTTTATTTTCGATCTGTTGAGTTCTATTGTTATTTATCTTGTAATTACACCACGGCCATGATGAGGGTGTTATCTGTTTCATTGCTAGAAAATTAGGCATAAGTAGACTCTGCCCTATGGCTGCTGGTCAGCGCTGGGCGCTCGTAAAACTTTTAAAAGAAACTGTAAAGTCGAAACAATCCCGTAGGGGCTATGGGACCGTACAGTAATTTGGCTAAAGAAAGTGTGAAATGAACCGTTTAAGTTTAAATTTATTGCATTTATAGATAATTTTCACTTCAAAGGTCCGGCGTAGATTAGGTTTACACCGAGGGGTTATTCAAAATAAGGTAGAAAATATGTTTACACCTTCCGAACAAATTAAAAGATGTAAAGATATTTTTTCCGTTCTCTTCCAACAGCAGAAGAGATTTATGACCGGGTGCAATAAAGATTTTAGTTCAAAAAGAGGATTTATAATTTTATAGCAGTGAAATTTGCCAAATTGAAAGGTTCCATACCAAACCTGTATTTTACTGGAACTTCAAAGAATTTACAGAATGTGACAACAAGACGAAATATGTCTTAGAAATGATAAAATATAAACAGGGTTTTTTTTTTACTCTTCTGTTGATGGGGCACAAGTCTAATTTTCAAATTCGTCTGTTGCCTAAATTTTAAATACTGCAATCATTTCTATTCTAACATAATTTTGTACATTATTAAAAAAATCATACTGTTCGTCTGAAATAGCAATGCATTAAAACCATATTGTACGTTTGAAAAAATTGAAGAATCAATTCAATATTTTAATTAGCTACAGTTAAGAACATCTTGAGATAGATAGACTGGAAAATTTCGGACATTAGATGAACCGAAGGAAGAATAAAATACGCGTCAGTGTCAATTGTCAATACAACTGAAACGTAGAAATGGTGGAACTTTTACGGTTCATTATCTGGCGGAAGAAATCAGATCGTCTGCTGCAACTTAATCAAAATGTCTCGTGTTCCACGAAAATTTGATAGGTCTTGTTAAATATGACAAATTAATCCACAAGTGTCAGGCTTTAATAAACTTTTTACATCTGTCAATATTTCTGTAAAATTAAGTCAGTTCGGATTCAGAAACACTAGTGTTGAATAATCGGAAAATTTTTAAAATCGATAATCGGTTAAAATCGGAGAAGCATAATCGATCAATGATCGAAATAATCAGTAAATAAATTATTCACAAAATTCAATTTCTGTTTAGCATTTTTTATGCATAGAACAAACTAAGGACAACACATATTAAGTAATTTGAGTTTAATCTCAACATTATAAGACAACTCTCTGTTGCATTAATAACAAAAAATAACAATAAAGGACTTGGAAAAGAGAAACATTTTTTTCCATAAGAAATAAACTGTCTAAAATGTTTGACTAGATCTGATCTGTTCAAGAATTCATAATGGCATCACACATCTACCAGACTACCAGTACTTCATGTTTTTGTTTAAAAAAATGAATAAGTCCACATTGCTGTGGCTGAGTCTGCATCTTTTCTTAGAAACAATTTGTCCCCCAAGACTAAAAACCCTCTCAGATGACACAGATGATGCCGGGATGGCCAGAAATTTTTTGGCCAGTATTGAGATCCTAGGAAAAAATAGAGAATTTTTCTTCCACCATTCCAACACAGTTAAATTATGATCAACTGCATCAATCTGACAACCTAGGTATCTTTCAATCTCATGCTCTGCAGCACTTCCTACATCTAAACTTTCTCCTACACATACCACATCCTCTAACCAATCATCAGTGTCGGCTGATTTCAGTTTTTTCGCAGCAGATGGCTGAGAAAGATCATGGACTTCATGGCCAGTCTCATTATCAGGTAAGTTTAGGTTTGGAAGAGCAGGAACATTATTATCTTTTTCTGCTGAGACTTCTCCTTCAGGTGCCTCTTGGGTGTCTTTCTCTTTCTTAACAATGGTAATTCCACATACCAATCCTCTCAGGAGACCATGTGCCTTTTCTCTCTCTTCTGATACAAAGTCTAGGCCTTTTGTAAAAGGATTCAACAAACAGGCCATAAGAGAAATATCTTCTGATTGTGTTCTTTTGCTCATCTCTGCTAGCATTTTCTGTTTTATCTTCTTTATAACTGCTGCATCATCATCCGAAATCTCAGTTGCTCGCATAAGTTTTGTAACTATGGGAAGGACTTTGTGCATGGTGGGATGCTGATCTGCACAAACAAGGGTGGTAGCTTTTTCAAATGGGACAAGAATCTTCACCATGTTTTCAACCAAGGTCAACTCGTCAAAATTGAATACAGAGTTCTTGAGAGTTGTACTGGCATGCTTGGGCAAGGATGTATCATTAGCTAAGGCCATAAGAACTGGTGCTTGTTCAAGGAGACGTTGTAGCATGAACAGAGTTGAGTTCCATCTGGTTGCCACATCAATCAGAAGCCTGTGTCCCACTTTACTGTCACTAAATAGTAATTTTTGCTTTTCATGCAGCATATCTGTCATGCTACTGGATTTATGGAAAAAACCTACCAGTGTTCTGGCCTTCCCTAAAACTCTGGTTACCTCAGGAAATGACAGAGAGTTTTTCACTATCAGATTGATTCGATGTCCATAACATCCAAATCTATTCCAACCAAGAATTTCATAAGCCTTTTGTTCATTTGCTGCGTTGTCTGAGGTTGCAGTTGGTTTAGGAAGGGACCAACGATCTTGTGTATTTTTAAGTTCGTTAGCTATGTTCTGACCTGTGTGACTCCCTGCAAGTTTTATTGTTCCTAAAACAGCACTTTGCAAACACCAATCATTGTCAATAAAATGTACAGTTGTTGTGTAATATGACTCTGTGTTCAAGCTTGTCCAGCCATCATGTGTTATAGATATATCTGCAGAGAGCTTCAACTGGCTTTTAAGTTTGTCTTCAACTTTCAACTTTTTTTCTTCTAATCGTTTGATGACAGTTGGCCGGGAAGGTACCTGGTATCTGAAATATGACATAAGGCATAATATTTCATGATTATCTCAAACATTCAATATTTATTTATTTTTTATATTTATAACAATTTTACAACATTTTTAACATGTTTTATTTTTATAAAATTTTAATGTGCAAATAATTTAATTTATTTTCTAAATTCTTGCACATAAATCATATATATTTATACATACAAGACTGTGATATAATATTATAACCGATATTAATTTCATAAAATCATATATAACCATTAGGCATTAGCCATTAATAAAATTTCATATATTTTGGAACATAAACATTCAACAATTTTACACATACCTCGGATCTAAGAGTTCCACAAAGGCCCTGAAGTAGATGTTGTCAACAATGCTCACAGGTAAAACCTTGCCAACGATCATTTTGTTTAATGCATCGTCAATTGTTGACTGCCTTTCTGGACTTATTTTCCCAACAGGTTTGTTTGTTTTGAGGAAGCTATCAAGACGGGGCTGACTCTTTTGTTTTAATTTAGGTTCCAAGTCACCGTAATGTTCGCCATCGATGTGCATCCGAAAATTCGTCGTGTTCCCTGAAAATCGTTATTTTTATAATTAGACATTAATAGTGTGTCATATAATATCAAATTATTTGCTTAAATAAATCGTTTCGTTAAGTGAACTTTACTCTAAATGAACAACGGCTTCGATCCACAGTTACCTTTGTTTGCATACTTTTTCTTGCATACTCGGCAAATCGCCGTAGTCATGTCCAAATTAGCTTTTATCGGTGGACCATCCGTCTTTTTGAGAAAGCCAAAGAACTTCCACACATCAGATTTTGCCTTCCCCGGGTAGGGAAATATTTCCATCTCGTTGTTATTTATCTCGTCGTCGACCTCGGACGCCATTTTCTCTTGTTTCGTTTTCAATTGTATCATGACTACCATCGTATTATTAATGCGTACGTGTTTGTTTCGTTTTACTCTTACACATGTTTATTGTAGCGACAATCGATCATAAAATTCGTAATCGATAATCGGAATCGGCAGCCCATAAACGATCGACAATCGATCGTCGGCGACAATCGTTTCACCATTAAGAAACACTGTTAATTTTGCGGTAATTAGCACGTTTTATGGAGACAGGATTAATCAGATATTTTTTTGTTTTTTGATTTTCCCTTCAAGTTACAAATGATAAATCGACGGACAGTTTGTGGTTAGGGGGGTTGAAAAGGGGGTAGGTCTTGATTAAAAATGTGTGTACCAATCTGTTTGTAATTATAGCAAAAACCAGGACCTAACAAGAAAATAAAACAAACGAATGCCTCAAAGAATCGGAAAAACAAATGAGATTTAGAATGCAATAAGCGGTATCAAATTCATAAAAACTATATCTTTGCAGTCCATTCCTGGTATCTACTGTTTATCGGCCATTCCTCTGACAGGGTTTCTACAATCTGTCTATTGTCTCTATATATCTCATTACTTCGTCCATATTATAGCAACATTCATTCTCTACAATGGCCATTTAGCGGGATTTTATTTTCCCGGTTTTATGCTGTTTGGTATCAAAGCTAAGTGTATCAATTTCTCCATACGACTTCATTTGTTACTCAGTAATAGAAAGAGAAGCTTCCAATTAAGTAAATCATCAGCAGAAACGGGGATTCTTGACATCTTGTTCAGCAGAATATTTTCATTTCTTAATTGGTATGACAAAAAATACAACGGGTTATTCTATGTCCTCATTAGCTACAGAGGATGACACCGGACAGAAAACACGGACAATTAGGTCAACAGACAAGTTGGCTGATGTTGTTTTGTCAAATGTCAGCACGAGAGCTGCATGTACACGATGTTGTTTGTCAACAGAGAAAACGTCACATCTCTTTTACACGTGCTGCTAATGAGTTGTCGTGTAACTAGTAGCATGCGCGTGTCCTGTTAGTATTCTATAGTAGTACGTGTACATACAGCAGTCAGTCCTCAATCATTGTGTCTCATGACCAGTACTTTCTATGTACTAATTAATTTGATGAACTGTAATTAATTTCACCCATTCATTAAACGAAAAAAGGCTGTTTTGAATTGTATTTCTTCAAGTATCAAGAAAAATTCAAGACTCAAGGTTTAGGTACCCATTGCCACTCTTTGTTAAAATTAAAATGATAATGTACTGGGCAAAAGTTTTGACAGCCCACGATTGTAAACTCACTAATGTAATCTATTGTTATTTTTATAGATGTTACAAAAATGGATCTTTTATACATCCATGGATAAAATGTGTTCATGATATACTCAACTCGTGCGGGTTGTCTTATATATTGGAAAATCAAACAATATGTAGTTATAACTGGCTAAAGTCAACAGTTAAAGAAATATTACAAAATCAATTTATACAAGATTGGAGATAATAGCATTGGGGATGAATTCCATTATATTTTAGAATGTACACATTTTGTAAACGCGATAGAAAAATGTTTTTGTCCAAGAGATATTATGAAAACCCAAATATTATAAAATTTAACGAGCTCATGAATACTTTTAATGTAGAAAAACTAAAAAAACTTGTCAATATTTATTAAGAAAATCTTCAAAGTCTGTTCTTCCAGAAACCAACTTTAACGACCTATTGTATTGTTAACTTAACCCTTTTTCATCATTATTACTCCTACTGTACATGTGATCCTTGACTGTGTTTGTGTACATTTGTATATACTGATTTTGAACCTCAAATACCAGTGAATTGGTCTTGAGTGAATAAAGGATTGAAGTTGTTGAAATTATATTTCATTAATTAACTTTATATTACTTTTAATTGTGCATATTCTGTATATTTGATTTGTACAATTTTCAATGACGATTTTGTAATTGTTACATTTATTTACAATTTGAGGAAAAGAACTCGTTGTTCGAACATGTTTCTAATCCTTTTGTATAAGATGTATATAAAAAAATATGTTCATGTGATCAATTCAAGAAAAATGGAATATTCATGTTAAAGAACCATTTTAAAGTTACAACGAACAGAGAAATTCATATGATTTATGAATTATTCAGCTTTTTAAGATACCATTATTTTCATAATTACAAAAATCACAGGCTCTTTTATGTCGTTGTCAACTGCTCCAAAACAAACCTCTGTTGGGAGACGCTTGTTCTGAATTTCACAAATATATTTCAAATTTTTGCTATGTACTATATTTCAATATTATTCAACTACAGTCTTTGTTTTTGATCATGGACTACCAGTACATAATATCAATGGATTGGTGTCTCGTTTTTTTTTTAATACCTATTATGAAGATGCATATGAAAAATTCTACATAAATTGTTAACATTTCAGTGTAACAACCCCCCACACAATAAAAGAAATCATACCATTCTTGTTAACAAAGTTTCTTCACACACCATGGAATTTGAAGAATCAAATTCGAGGTTTAAGACATATTTCAACTAAATAAACTGTAAACATTCAAATACATCAATTATTTTCTTAAACTTCGTCCTTCCCAACCATATAACAAAACACGAGTAATTTCTTGTAATCACTTTGTCAAATAAATCAATTTGAAAGTCCAAAGGTAAATTATGTAATCGATTTTTTTTCTAATAATACCGTACAGTATATTTTTTGGTGCTTGATCACATATATATATTTCTTGGCCTTTCAAAAGACCCCAATATTGAAAATAGGACACCAAGTGAGTTAATTTTTTGGACAATTTCGTTAACTTTACCATTAAATTTTAAATGTATGCGTTGGTCCTTTCGAGAAAAAAAGAGCTGAATCCGTCAAAACAAAATACATGTAGATTTTTTTTTAAAATTGAAATATTAATGTAATAATTTTCTAACCATTTGATTCAGGAGGCTGATGGCCAACGAATTACTCAACAGATGCACTTTAAAATCTTAGATATGAGCTTTCAAGCCATAAACCATTATTTAGCAAGAAACATTTACTTTCCTTGTGTTTCTATATATACAGCAAAATGACCAAGATCATCAGTAACGTTATTACATTTGTTCTAAACATGACCCAAAAAATAAATTTGTATAATGATTTATAGAATTCGTTCGCAGGTACTGGGCCTCACCGTGATGTATAAACTCTCCAGCCTGAGATAAGATTTTCACACCTGTGTTTCACAAGGTTAATCCAAGGGGGTGTTTTATCATAATGATAGCTCGCCGTAAGAAGGCAACAAACTATAATGTCTATGATTACCCTGCAACTGTCTTAGCCAAAGAAAATGTTCAAATATTTGTCTAATTAAAGACAAAAAACCACACAGTGCCGGATCGAGGCGTAGATCTGAATTTTACACTCACCACGGAAGGAGGGGGTAAACATAGATCCCCATCCGCGCGAGAAGTACCTTGTTTAGGGGGAATAATCTTTTGATGTGATGAGAGAATTTAATACCAATAAAATGGAATGTTCCCTTAATCTTTTGTATTGTTTTCACGGCGGATAAACAAATGTTCAAACAAGGCATAATGGTGTATACACGAATCGAGAAATCTCACGTCTGCTAATTTGAGTGGTCATTTATTTTCCCAGTTTGCACTTTGGGTGTTCGGGGGTTACATATGTCACACAAACACGTTCTAAATGAGAAACTCGCAGGTGCGAATTCGCTATTGTTTTCAGATAATGGTGCATGTTTGGATGAAAAAGCGGTGCTTCACAGAAATTTGGCAAACTTCGGTTCCTCAAATCAAACAGAGTCCTCTTACATTTTCTGTTTATGGAGATAAAGCAGTCGATATATAGCGATTAAGTGGGGGTATTCAACGTAATGTATATGCATTCCAATTGTTCATTGCATTCAAAACCATGACAGCAAGTTTGGATGATATTGATGCTTGACATACATTATGCAAACTGACATTTTTATTTTATGTCCAAAAAACAGGATTGTTTCAACAACAAAAAAAATTAGCGATCAGCGTTTTTCTGTTAACATGGCATAATTACTGATCTGAAGACAGCGAGAACACACACCGAGAAGACAATCATGAAAATGTACCACCTATCTTTGCTTTAAGAACCACACAACTACAATATGCAAACATATTCAATGATGCGTAAAAAAAAAAATACACCCCCCCCCCCCAAAAAAAAAATTAATAAAATAAAAATCCTTCGGGTCAGCTATTTTTTCGTCAGTGTAATAAAACAGTCGATAACTTGCACCATTCAATAAACTTGAAAAATGTTAATTTTTATTATGAATAGAACAGAACATAGTTAAATTATTTCCAAACACGGACCCATTTGGGACATAAAAGGAAACAAATATAATTTTTAGACATTATGATATTTAAAATGATTAAAGTTTTAAAATTAGGAATAGTATAGTTCGTTTTTATACATCAAGTTTAAATAAAAGAAACATCCAAAGAGTGTCATCTTCCAAATCTTTCACGTTTGATTAAATCATTCCAGTAACACTCATTATTTTTAGCGATATACATGCACATCAGGTACTAAATAAGGTTTGTCAAAGCTCTGTTGCTTTTTAGAGGATATAAATAATATACATATATTGTATACCGTGATATATTGACGGATAAAAACACCAAATTACATACCTTTAACTTGAAGAGTGTGCGTTTGTCATTCATTTTTGAAACATATTGTACGAGCGATAACTCTAGTTCCCTCTTTGAACTTTCTGGGATGACAGCAGAGTTATATTTCTTACTTCCTGCCGAGTAAGAAAGATAACTCTTGGAGCTATAACACATCATAGATATAGATTTAAACTAATTTAAGAAATAATCAAATAAAGCAAAAAACAAAAAAAACAAAAAAAAAATGAAAAAATAAGAAGAAAAGAAAAGATGATAAAAAAAAGCCAATGAACTCGTTGTTTCATGAAGGCGTCGCGAGCGAGACATTTTTTGCAAATAGAACAGAGGTATACAAAAATATACTTGTACATTTAAGGTAGCTCGCGGGTTTACCTGCTTGTGAGAAAACCTACCTTGAAAATTTGTCCACGTGATCCATAGGTTTCAGAGTTTTATTTCTAAAATTTATTTGAGATTCGTCTGCGCGGTAATAATGTTAACGTGTTTCAAACACAGTGTCATTGATAAAATCAAGCAACGCCATTTCAATGAAATATATAGTAAAATGCACATCTTACTCGAGAAACGCATTACAAAACCATACTCCAAACTTTTAAACGATTCAGACGAATTTAATTATACTCAACACAACAACAGTGGAGATAATTATGAATCGATTCATAAAAAATAATCAGTATGTGTTCTCGGCCAATTTTTGGCAAAACAACTTTAAAGATTTAAAAGATTTCTCAAAACCTTATATTTTCATTACGACGTTAGCCCGACGTCATCATTTCCTTACGTCTAAGAACCCAAAATTTGAAATGCATTTATTGACAAGACTAGCTGATTAACACATTTTAGAACTTGTAAATACTAATTAGACATTATTGTGAATGTTATCAAATGCACAAATGCAATTAATGTAAGGCTGTAAAGATACAGAAAATTGCTATTATTTTTATAAAATTCTGAGTCAATCAATGCCAAAACAAAAATGCCAGGCAACTACTGACATAATAAGTTTGTAATGGTATAAGCCAAAAGAATTTTGAAAAAATTGATTGGTAGTTAAAATTACGGAAGTCATAATTGTAAAAAAAAAAAAAAAAAACAAAAAACCCGATTTTAATGCATACGGTTCAATTGATTTACTTCTCAATTTTAAAACATGATTTTAAATGGAAGAGTTCCAACGCACACTCTTACTTTATAGAACAAAATGTGACAAAGTATGTGACATCTTTAAATTTTCAGCACTTGATATTATAAATGTTTGTTAATAAACAGTAATAAACTGCATTTAAGCTTTTTAAAATATTTCCTTTTAAGCTTCTAAATATCTCATTTGTCATTTTAAAAAAAGCATGTATGAGTTTACTATGATGGTCGACTCTTTACGTCGATTCCTATTGTGACGTCAGCAAACCCGCGAGCTACGTTAAGAGGGCTCGATGGTCGTGACCATTTTTAGAATTTATTGATCTCCTTTAGAAGGAGAGCTCTATATTCAAATGTAGGAAATTACCTAAATTCAAAAGGTGAAATATATGGATTGTTTCTTTACTAAATAATAGTGCATAGATAAACATATCATGTCTTAAAATTTTAGGCAAATATGATGGTTAATTTTTTGACCAGCTAGCCTCCTTCAGGGACCTGACACATACATGTAGGATCGGTTAAAACTTTTGGGAGGGGGGGGGGGTATCATCTCGAATCCAATTATTTTGCCAAATAATTGACATTTTCATATATATTTTTACCACTTCCTTAAAGTGTAGGGCGGGGGTGGACAATTCGTTCAAAATACTTTTTTTTTTTATATGTTTAATAGAATGCTTCCATTCGGTAAACTATGCGGGGCATGTAGGTAGCGACATTGCAGAAAAAAATACATAACCTGTTAAAAAATGAAATAAAGAGGGTGCATATAGTATAGTATACCCATAACTTCAAGTTAACTGTTCATATATATCCTTATTTTTACTTCAATTTTTTACATGGTCCCAAAAAAATGGGGGGATGGGGGTAACTCCATGATAATTCACTTTTTCATATTTTAATTTAAGAAAAAATGTCTGCTGCGACAAAAAGTGGAGGAAGGTGTTTACCAAGTCTGACTTTGATAATTTGAGTCTGACATCGTGCCGTCCGTGATTTTTCGTGAGTTGGATCGTGTATAGATATCAGCCATGCAAATGTCTGATAATACAGTATTAACATCGAGTCAATTGATTTTTTTTTTTTTTTTTTGCAAACATGGATAAATGATGTTTTATAAATATAGCAGTAAGTCAATATAAATTAAGTGAAATGGGTATCCGCTACCATTCCTATTATTGTCAATTTTGAAACCCCATAAGAAAGATATGTTCGCATAAACAATGTATCAACTAAATCCAAAAGTAAAATTAGCATTTGTAATATTGTCTATATTAAAATAGCGTAAAATCATTATCATTTAATATTTCGTTTGATATTGGCGCTTCTGATAGGTCGAAAAAAAATTTTGTTTTAAAAGGTACTTCACTACACCGAGACTTATACTTTTTAAGACACTACGTCACAAGATGGCGATTTAAATGTTTTGTTAAACTGTTTGTATCAATCGATTCAGATGTATATCGTCATAGCTCAGTGGTTAAAGTATCAGGCATGTGAACCGCAGGTCATGAGTTCGAATCCACCTGGGGCTTTTGTTTATGTTTACTGAATGAAATTTTTGAAAATATCATTTTTTAACTAAAATTGTACATTTTTTCGCCTATTTGACATATATACTTCTTATCCATCATGCTTTCTATCATAATCAAGTAATTTTCTGCTGATTTGAGAAACTTTTTCAAGGTGTAGTGAGGCACCTTAAATTAAAGACTGTACAAGACAAATAGATAACTTAAAACCTGTTGCTATGGTATGAATGGTACAAAAAATAAGGGAAAATTTAAAAAAAATCGATGTTATTTTGAAAGATTATTCATTCTTGTTTTAACACAATTCAGTAACATTTTTATTTGCCATCTCTGAAAAAAATGCTGCAGGCTAAGCATTTAAATTCAACAAATAGAAGCATTTATTGGCAACAACACAAAAGTGTTATATAAAAAATTTGTGTCATAGAAAATCACCACACATTCTTACCTTTTGAAGGGCATGTTTGTTCTCCCTCTTAAAAAAATATTCGAAGTATCTTTTCCCAGTTTTCTATCTCGTTTCCAAATTAATGGTTTTCAGTTGTTCTAATTTTTTTTAGTGCACAACCAGTACATGAAAATCATGATTATTATTTTTGTGGTTGAATTTTAAGAAACCAAATTTTCAAATATTTTCAAAAGTAATAAACACATACAACTTCCTGCTAAAAATAGGCAGCAGAAAATTTGGCTTCAGATACTGATGTATTAATTTCAATTCAAACACATACAGTTTAATTGTTTCTGTTGTTTATTTCTCATATGACCCCTGTGTATCAGCACGATTATTCAAACACTATTTCTCAAATTAAAGACGTTAATTACTAGTATATGTATTGTGCATTTTTTGAACACGAAGAAAGGGTTGGGGTTCAGCAGTGATGTCTTAAAAATTTGGGGGAGGAGGTGGCGTCCTTGGAATAGATTCATTTGAGTCAAATGTTGTGTCCATGTTGTCATGGTATCTATGCCCATTACGAGCTCTCTCGTTGGACTTATGGTAACCAATGAACGAAGCCTTCCGTGTTTGACGCCGATCTCCCAGCAAGCTCTGGGGTCCCAGGAAAGCCTCCGATACCCGGCTGTGGAGTCGTTCCGAGGACATCCCTTGGAGCGAGCTAAGTGTCTGTGAGTTAGGGAGAACTCTCGCGTCGGGCCTCGATATCGCGTGATCCGCCTCGTTTTGGTAATCACGCTGTTGGTTTTGGAGTATCTGCTCTCTACTCCGTCTTCTGCCAGCTCTTGAATCTATATCAGTTTTCCAAATATCGACGTTAGTGAAGTCTTCATGTGCCATGTTTTCAGATCTGGAGAAAAACTTGTTCTGAATCGTTGGACTATTTCGCATGACTTCTAGAAGTGACCCCGAACTGTTTCGTCTTTCCCAAGTGCTTCGTTGTTCTGGGGACGGTTTGGGTGTGCTGTGTTTTGGCCCGGCTCCTCTCTCATACAGACCACTATCGCTGCCACCCATTGTAAAGGAAGAATAATCGCGCGTTTCGTTTAACGTTCGGTCTCTAGTGTCCCCTGTGCTGGTTCTCGGTCGCCTTCCACGCTGTTGTGTTCTTTCTTCGCGCATCACCCGTTCATCATTACCCCTTTTTTTGACTTGCTGTAGAAATTCATTCTCCTCAGCTTTATTTCTACCTGAAAAAGGTTTATCGTTGTACTCGATTTGCTCTCTTTGATTAATTTGCTCTGAATCATCGAGGAATTCTTCGCCTGAATTATAAATGTAAGCACTGGACTCAATATTGTTATTGTTTCCCGAATGCCTGGACTCTCTTTGATTGGCGTGTTGATCTCCGTCTTTATTCAACAATTCCTGCAAGCGGTTTCCTTTCAAAGCATCTCTAGAACGTCTAATATCTATATCTTTCACTGGCCAACGAATCATGCTTCTTCTGAGGTATTCCTGGTATGGCGTACTCGGACCTTCATCTTGAGCCTCGCGCCTCTGTTGTGGACTTCCTCTGTTCGATGGCGGGGGAGAAAATACATTTCTAGACGTGATGGGTACTTTGATATCCTTCCTTTCTCCAATCTTTGCCGCCGCTGGTGGATACTGAGTCGTGTTCTTTGCGAACATTTTTGTATACTTCAGTTCCTGATTAATGTCTGCCATCGTCTCTAGAGATCGAGGACCCACATATTCAAAGTCTTCTCTGACGTTTTGCATTACTCTTTCTCGTGCTCCCTCGTTTTCGTCCGACCTGCCCCCACTGATACTTCTCCGGTGTCTGAGATAATACAGGACTTCTTCATCGTTTTCTCTATCGCGCTCACTGACCGGAACGTTGGGTTGACGGCGCTCTTCAAAGTCACGTACAAACTTAATGGGCATCGTCTGACGGCTATCGTCTATGAGCGCGCTCACCGTTTTCTTCTGACGGAGGTACTCCAGAACACGGTCATCGTTCTGTGGATCATCTATGTACTGCTCCTCGTTGTCAGAAGGCACCACCGAACTTGATGGGGCCGAGCGGCGCTCCTGTACGTATCGATTAAACCGAGATCGCCGTGCCTCCTGTGGACTCTCCCGTTTAGCCTCCATAAAACCGCTAACGCTTCTCCGCTCCTTTAGAAATTTTAGAACCTCCTGGTCGTTTTCCAGATTTGGTTCGTTGGAAGTGGACGGCCCTCGGCTGTGTCTTCCATCACGACTCGAAGACCGGGACTCAAAATCGAATTCTCTTTCCTTTCGTCTACCGGAACCGTAAGTAGACGCTCTGTGGTTGGCTAAAGCTTGCTGATATTGAGAATGTGGAGACCTGCTTGGTACGTTATGATTTCTCTCACCAGAGTCTCTACTTCCATTCACTTCTATTCCGGAATCCACCAGCTGACGATTGGGTCTTACGCGGGTTCTGTTGTTTACCATCCCAAAGTGTTCTCGGTACGTGGTTTGATATGGATTCGGTAGAGGTGGGGTGTTTGGGACCTTGTAAATAGGCATCACAATGTGCTCTCTGTTATCTTGATGCTCGAAGTATTTGTCGGGATAATTGTTGTTGTAATAGGTTTCACCGGGGTCTAAAATGACCTCTGATTTACGAAACACTGCTGGTTGTGAATAACTGCGTCGTGCATCAATCCGAGAACCGATGGAAGGGAAATTTTCAACGGGCCATTCATTGTCATTCATTTCTGATATACGCTTTGTTGGAACATATTCTTCATAATATGAAAATTCCTGTTTTGGCTGTGAATTTTCCCTGTCTGGTCTAATGTTTATTTCGGAATGAAAAGAGGGCTTGTATTGGTTTTCTACCAACCGGTCTTGCAGATAATGAGAGGATTTCTCTGGTCGAATAATATAGCTCTCTTTCAGTTGTTCGTCTCTGTCTGAATAGCTTCTTAGATCACGCTGGCGGAGAGCTGTGGTTGAAGGCTTAGAGGCTGCACGAGATTGGCGGGTACCGCTTCTTTGCTGCGAGAGAGTTACTCCACTCCTAGCTATATTGTGACTTGAAGTGTGAGAATTATTTTCCTGCATCTCCCTCAGACCATCCATTGCATAGTCATCAAAAGAAAATATTTTGGCTTTGTAATCTGTACTTCTGGACGGATGTACACCGTACACAGGGCTGATGTCAGAGGCCAAGGATGGAAAGTTCTGAGCATTTTTAACTCTTACAAAGTGGGACTGTGAAGGTGGGCCAGTGTTGGAAGCAAAGGACGGCAAGTTCTGAGCTTTCTCAACTCTAACAAATTCGGACTGTGTAGGTGGACCAGTGTTGGAAGCAAAGGACGGAAAATTCTGAGCTTTCTCAACTCTAACAAACTCGGACTGTGAAGGTGGGCCAGTGTTGGAAGCAAAGGACGGAAAGTTCTGAGCTTTGTCAACTCTAACAAATTCGGACTGTGAAGGTGGGCCAGTGTTGGAAGCAAAGGACGATAAGTTCTGAGCTTTCTCAACTCTAACAAACTCGGACTGTGAAGGTGGGCCAGTGTTGGAAGCAAAGGACGGAAAGTTCTGAGCTTTGTCAACTCTAACAAACTCGGACTGTGGAGGCACGCCAGTGTTGGAAGCAAAGGACGGAACGTTCTGAGCCTTATCGACTCGGATCAGTCTGGATTGTGAAGTTGGCGGTTCCTGTGGTAATGGCGGTTGCCCAGGAGACGGTATCTGCTCAATGGGCGATAGAAATGTCGGGGTGGTCTGCGTTTCAGCAGAAATCTTTCTACTTTTTGAAATGTTTGAATGGTAGCTTCCTCTCCGAGAGGTAGGTATCGGTGTACTGTATCCATATATGGGCTCGCCAACACTACGATGATCTGACTCGTTCCTGGTAGCCATTTGCGGAACACGTTGCAAAGGTGTTTCCAATCGCAATTCACTGCCATTTTGTTGTTCAGAGCCGTGTCTACTTTGTCTTTCAACTTCATGTCGAGATAACGATGTTAATGTTTGCCTTGATGGACTGGGATGTTGGAATTCTCTATAATCCGACCGCTGTTGTGAGCTCACAGATTGAAGAGATCTTTGTTTCTGTGTTACAGGTCCATTACGTACACTTCCGTCAGTAAAACTGATGCGACTAGAAGCGGATGGGTGCAATTGCTGCTGGGCTTTAAAGCCTTCGGAACTTGGTCTTTTGTTTTTCGATTCTGATGCTATGATTTTGCCACAACTGCATTTCACGTGATTATTAGACTGCCTAATGGCCTCTTTTAACAACGGTAGGGACCTTAAAGAATCCTTCGGCGACTCTGCTTGGTCACCATCTAATTTTGTCCTGTCAGCAAATGTCTCGTTTCCTTCCACGTTGATGACATATGAATCGTCTTTTTTTCCTCCATTTGTAGACGGTTTAAAATCAAGCTGTGATCTTTGTTGCATCGAAATTCTCTGTTCCGATGGTCGTCTGCTACGACTGGGCCTCAGTGAGTGTTTACTTCTCTTCCCATCAGACACGAGCTTGGAGGCATTCTTTGACATGGTCATGGAGAGACTTTTTGCCAGTTTTAATTCAGACACCACTGAAAGGAGAAATTTTTATAAAATTGCAAATTTTACATATAAACCTATCATCTTGAACTCAAAGGGGAAAAGAAGGAATCTGGAATAGCAAAGACATTGAGATAGCGAGGTTTGCTTCTGGTTTACAGTTTCCTAAGTAGCACTGTTTACACTGGCTTACATATATGTTTGCAATGCTTCTAATCGGGCTTTGTTTACATTAATTAGCTAACATATACACTTCTTATACCGATTTTATCTTTTAATATAAATTTATATATTAAATTGTTTAAGTCCAACTGACGTGCAGATTTGTTTAACTAAATTCCATTATTGCTATTTCATTAAATTGTTATCATAAATTTATTTTAATGAAAAAAGCGCAATTTTTCATTCAGAAGATACATGAACTAACTTTTTTGCCTATGATTACAATCCGTTTATCTTTAGTAACATGAATTAAGGGCAGTTAGGGTAGTTTGCGGTTTTTGCATCTCCGCCAACCAAGGGTTTCTCGAAGCGTAGTGTATCGGAAACCCTTGGTTAGCGAAGATGCGGTTTTTGCTGCCAGTCAAACAAACTACCCTCTAAATAGTGCCAGTAAAATCCACTGGTTTCCAAGGTTTATTTCTGAAATATTTTTTTTAGATTCATCTGGTTATGATATTACAGTGCATCGTGTCTCAAAGGCATCAATATCGACGCAAGTGACACCATCGCAATGTCACACAGTATAAAGCACTCCACATACTTTCATCAGTGAAATTGTTTTCGAACAATGCTAATAAATTTTAAACGAATCGGACTAATTACATTTTACTCGACACACTATTTCGAATAATTTCATTTAAAAAAATCAATTTAGCTATTTATTTATTTATTTATTTTTTTACACATAATCAATTCAATTCAATTTAATATGGTTTATTTACTTCACCATGTTGGCATACAGTCAAAATGAAATCAAAAGATAGACAAAAGAATATAATAACATAAGGCTGTAGCCATTTTTACACATATTTTGGTAAAGTAACATTCCTGGTTTATATCTATTTTCAAAATCTAGTTTACATGAATTAAGACACACTACTAAACACACTGGTTTTATCTACATAAATCAAAACTTTTAACACTGTTTATATATATCAACACTTCGTATTAAGTTTTTATTAACCTTACAATAATCTTAATTTACCTATAAACCTAAAATATATACTGACACTGGTCCTCGCGTATACTATCCAAAGTAACACTTCTTTACTTTTACTTTTAAATGATCACATCAAGAAGTCACACTTCTTACATTAGTACAATTTTACCGATACATAAGCGAAATAACATCTACCTTAATTTACACTTCTTCCACTGCTCTACATTCACCTGAAGTTTAAGATCAAGTAAAAGAAAGGAACCTAAAGATTGATTAAATTTAAAGGAACTTAGACACGATTTGACTTAAAATTTTCAAATTTTATTTTTCCATTTTCAATGTTTATAATGATAAATATAGAAGTTTATAATGCTATGTCAAAATTTTAAAGTCAAATATCAAGTTATAAGCAAGATACAGAGTTCATAATTCTTTGTTTTGTTAACAAAGCTCAAATATTGTCATTTTTACATATGTGTAACTTTTGTATTGGTGTAAGTTTTATTTAAATGTTGATAATAGTATTTATGAAGATATTGAATTAGTTAAATTGTCGTTTAATACATGTCATTTTGAAATGGCAATTCTCTACATTACATTTTTTTGTAAACAACTACACATGTACATAAGACTCGAGCTTTGTTTACATTATAATCAATTCTTACCTCTGTATCTCGATTGTAACTTGATTTTAACATTCATTATTTTGGCCAATCATTTAAAATGCACCAGTAAACCATTTTATACATAAAAAAATGTAAATAAAATTTTTGATCTTAAATCGTGTCCAAGTCCCTTTCAGATATAAATTATTCTCTAAAGATTTGTTAAGATATAAATTATTCTCTAATGGTTTGCTTGATGACCATATCTTTTTTTATTTCAAAGGGTAGATTTTTTTGTAAGGTTGATTTTTTATGCTAACAGAATGAAAAATTGTGCTTTTAACTACATATATGATATCATATTCCATGAAATATGAAGAAAATCTGTAGCAAAATTAAATCATAAAGGTTTTCCCACTCGTATCTGAAGATTGAAATAAATCAAGATTGCCTAAGTCTCTCTATTAAAAAACGACCAGTATTTGATATAGTTTTGATCGACCTCTTCTAAACTTGAAAGAAATATCAAATAGAATATTTTGGTAAGTATCCCAATTATTTTTCACATGACTTCAAATGAAATGTTGAATAAAAATTTTCCTTTTCTACATAATGCCCAGAATAGAGTCATAAAGTACAGGTAAGCAATACATAAAATCAATTAGGACAATAAAATGGATCTAGATCTAGCACCAAAGACATGTGCTCTGAAATCAATTACTACATCTTGATCTTAAATAACAGTGAAAAAAGATTAAGTAATAAGACTTACACTGGTCGACGTTGATTTCATTGCGCTCTTTCTTTATGTTGTCTTTGATAACGCCCAGGCAGCACAGGGTCTCGAAGAAGACACTGTTGCTGAGTTCACAACATCCTGGGGGCAGGGATTTTGGCAGGTTGTCCTTTGTCTGTAGTCTCTTCAGGTAATCTGCATCCTCCTTCTTCCTGTTCATCAAGTAATGATAATGTTGGGTTTTTTTTTTAAAACTTAATTAATCAAAAAAACATTTGACAGATTCCTACATCACATGAACATCTTTAAAATAAACAATATCTTAGCATAATATCTTAGAATAATATTTATGCATTGAAAAACAAGGAAATTGTCTTTCATTTTTGAATTCATCTGGAACTATATATTTAGATGTCAATGGCAAAAAGAAAGATAGAGAGAAAAAAGAGCATGTACTTGCTTTCTACTCAGCACTCTGCAGCAATGGATGATGATGATCAGAACGATTCCAAGTATGGTAGCACCAAACACAACCAGCATCCGGCTTGCCGATGGACCATCGACTAGCTTGATGACATCATCAAACGCCAAATGTGTCTTTTTTGGAATGATGTCTTAAAATGAAAATACTTATCATTATAATGCAATATGGTAAATAATCAATTGAATTTTCCCATCATTTGACCTCTGACTGACTGAGCAAATTAGATTTTTAGATCCATCTCATTTAGCAGAAGACAATGCTTTAATACCATAAGAAGTTGCAGAATGGTATATTCTGGTAACAAGGGTTTGACTTTACCAAAAACAACCAGAATTTCATATTATGAACATGTAGGTACATTCAAGGTATTAACATTCAATTTACCTCCACCCTCCGGTTTAATACCATCTGATTCTGAAAAAAGAAATTAAAAATTTAATAATTTTGTGATCCTGAGTTTTGAATGCATGATTGCATGTATTTCAGTACATGTGTATTAGTATTTAAATCTTTTTGAAATGTATTACTGTAACAGTGGAAATGATGTCAGACAAAAATTAAAGTATAAAGAGAATTTGAACATGGTTTTTTTTTTTATTTGTTGAAGTAAAAATGGAAGTTTTACTCATTTCACAGATGTTTCCCTTGTAGCCCACAGGACAGTGACAGATGAAGGGTGGGTGGCTTCTGGGTGTCCACTCACAGATCCCACTGTGGAGGCAGGGCCGCTGTCCACAGGGGTCAGTATAATCTGCAGAAAATGGTGGACACAATTTTGAATAGACTTCTGTATACAGGGTAAATTTTTTGCCATTCTACACTAAGAAACGGGTTTGCCCCATCTTGAATTCGCCAACACAGAGTTGTGTTATATAAAAGTTAAATTATTTAAAGCATTGGAATTCGCCTATAGTTTTAAATTCGCCCTCTGACAACCGGGGCGAACTTACACAGGGGCAAAAGTTCCCCGGTATACAATATATTTACATTGTATATCCCCCACCCCCGATTATTTTTAAGTTGAAGATTTTTTTATTTGTACACAAAAATTTTATAACAAAAGGGTTGAGGACAAGTTTTACCCCCCAAAATAGTAATAAATTATTAATAACAAAAAATCAAAGAAATAAATTCCATAGAAACATATATAATATTAGTAACATAAATAATTGACAGTAATGAAACAATATGATGAATTTACATATGATCACCAAGCAATACTTACCAAGTTTATCTGTCAAAGAAAAAAATGCAAGCAATGTTATATGATAGATTAATAAATATATTTTTAAACTTTATATGTACACGTAATTCAATCTATAATAGCCAGTGCACAACATTTATTTCAAATATGTAGCCTATTAAACCCTCATTCATAATTTTTTATGATGCACATCTCTCTCTCTCTCTCTCTCTCTCTCTGCTTACCATTTACAGGTAGAATTGGTTTTCTGTTGTCCGTTGAACGTTTACCAATATTTTCATGATCCGCCACTGTAATACAATAAAAAATAATAAAATACAAAATGAGTTATCTCGCGTTCTTCATGTTTAATCTCGATCCAAGATAACGTAACTGTCATTGTTTCTCTGACTAGACAATACAGTAATCCGTCTCTAGCTCTTCTTTACATATTCTGCTCACCTTTCCCCCCACAGCATTGATTTGTAAATTCTTTTCCTCTTTCTCCATATCCTGGAAATTCAATATTACTGGAAGAGCTCAATACAGACAAGTTACTTAAATTAACTATTAAAATTACTACTAAAACTTTCAAATTCATATTGATCTGTTTAATCGAGTGTTAACGTCATCGGTTTTTGTTGTAAACGTCATCATTTTTTGTTTCGTGTCTAGCAAATTTCAGACAACTCTTCACCTTATCTTTTCACCAATTTATTGCAATTTCTGGCAAGATACGTGCACCAATATGATATCTACTGAAAACAAACGAATCAACAAGATTTGGGAACAAGTGTGGTATAGAGCAAATGGGCCATTTAGGTTTTCTTTTGGATATTGGGGGCCGAAATTGCAATGTGGCGATTTGACCACTTAAGACAATCGTCATTTGCCGGAAAGATTCCAGATGCTGTTAGCCCCTAACCCCCCCCCCCCAACAACACACATAAACACATCCACATTATTGCTATTTGTCAGGAATAGTGGAATTGAAAGTTTAAAAGTTTAGAGGCGTCCGGCGGACCCCCCCCCTTCCATTTATGTTTATTAAATCGATCAATGTATACGGGTCCGGCAAAATGCAAAACTAGGCCGCCGACTCCTCCCCCTGGCAAACAAAATTATCTGTCGGTCTATACACATTTCTACAGATCAGCGCATGCATACATTGTATATTGTGCATGTATATGGCTTTGAATTCATCCATAGCCTTGAGGATGGATCCTAAATGATTGCATGTCAACTGTGCTTCTCTACTATTTACGGTCCAATCTATAGATTATGGTCTGATTGAAACTTATACTTTTTCAAAGTGCAGACAATAAGTGCAGCTAGGTGGTTTGTGTACTGTGATATTTATACATAATGAAGCATGAAAAAAAAAGAGCTAGATTCTATATGACTACTCGAAACGTCAACAAGTTTGTGTTGGAATATTTCACGATGTAGCGGAACATTATAGTTACATTACCTTTGTGATCAAGATTCAGTTTTACTCTCTCTCTCTCTCTCTCTCTCTCTCTCTCTCTCTCTCTCTCTCTCTCTCTCATGATAAGTTTGATTATATACCTTTGTCATTTTCTTGTGCGAATTCTTGTTTAATTCAATTGCGATAACTTATTTTTTTCTGTTTTCTTTATTTCCTGTTTTCTCTCATTTTTCTCTATCTCCCATACAAATAATAAATTCATAATTAAAATTTAAAATAAATTACTGCTAAAACAAGAAGTTTGAAATAGGCTATAACAGTTTGGCCGACATATGCTTTACGCTGAGAGAGCGTCAAGGGGTAAAGATATCCTGTTTATTCATCATATCGTTTTTTAAATTCATATACATATATATCGTTTTTTAAAATAAGAATATTTCACTAACTACAATAGATATAAAGTTCTCTTGATAACATTTGTCTCTTTTTAACGGCATTTAAAAGAACATTTTTTTAGCGAACCCCCAAATGAGCCCCTTGTTTTCGTAGCCCCCTATTTATTATGTACTGGCAGCGTAAACAAAGTTTGTATTATTTCTCCACTGGGCACCCATTGATAGCGAGTCGGCAAACACAATCTCTAACACTATTACACCAGTGGCATTGCATACATGTTATAATACTTCAACTGTTCAATACGATTATTATACATAGATATATTGAGACCTGTTCGTCAGAGCTGTTGCACAGACTATCTGTTATGTGCAATTTCACGTGTCATCTTTAACATAATTTGTGTAAATTATAACAGAAATGCGATTCGTGCAGTAGGCTTATTTGTCGAGTTTGCTCGGGGAGAGAAAAACATCCTCATAATTATCATAACTAGCTCTTGACACGAGCCGAGGTGGCTGAGGATTGAGTTGGATGAACGTAATAAACATGTCGTAGTGGTGTGGCAAGACGATTCAACCCTCCCACATGCATACACATGTATACATGAGCAAGGGGCTCACGAGTGTACAGGATTTTATAGACAGTTATAGCGTATATTACATGTATACTATACTTAACTTAAAATGAAGTTGTATATATATTATGTCTGTGATATACAGGTAATTGCATGGATGTTTTAATATATAAAAGACTCAACATAACAAAAAGCCATATGAGCTGTTGATTATTTTCACGACGAGTGTCATGGTAAATTGTGTGTTTAGAATACATCGTGCACTGTTAACTGGTATATATATAACTGGTATATATATATACTTTTAGAACTGATAATTGAATAAGCTACCTTCATTGTAAAGTTTATTACTCCATGGAAAGCTACAGTCATGTACGGAAAGGTAGGCGTACGTACGTACAGCATATCTATATTATAATATCAATTAATGAATCAAAATAGTTAAACAAATTCGATTGGCGCAATCTGTACGTATGCCCACACCACATGACGATCTGTTACCTTGCATGCAGAATTAAGCTATATATAGTGTTTCCATGTCTTTTTTCTCTGTAATGTCGACATCCGTGTACTAGTATTTGTAAATGCGTGCATCTTACATTACCGCTGCAATATGCAAAATACTATTTTCCAACTGGTTTTATATATAGAATGATTTCATTATTTTGCAATTGATCGATGATCTTCCTATGAGAGATATGGAAACTTTTAAAACCGATCAAACTATAGCTACGTACGATATTTAAAACGGAATTGGACTGACAGCATAAAATCCCAAATTTTATGTGTATATACATGAAGTATATCTATGTCATTATAAGTGATTTGTTTTTATTAACTTACAGATATAAGTGAGTTCCATGACTTTCTAGCTGCACCTCCATTTGTTTTATTTATTATCATAAAACTTCGATCTTTGCAATGTATATTATATTTTGCTGATGTTTTGGTATACACCATATAAAAGAAAAGCTGTGGACGTTGATCAAATTGCTTTCCACATGTGTCAATTACATAGTAGATGTGATCAAGTATCTTACGTACGACTGCATTGCCTTACGCCGGTCCTCTCATCGATCTCCAACCCAACCTCTCAACTCTAACAAAATCTATTTTTAGAATCAAACATGTGAAAAGTAGGTCAGAGCAACTAATCGCCCGACACCAGCTTGTTTACTGTCCTAATCCGGCGTATTCTGACGCAAAATACCATGTGATTAAAACACCTAGGCGGAAATATACACAAGTTTACCTTTATAAAAGCCTAGAGTCGTCACGCTCAAGTGATATTCTTTTTTATAATGAGCATTCATCGATATATATGCTTATGCATCCAACCGTCCGTCCTATATATTGGGTAATATACATGTACCTATTTTGAACTATTATGAGAGAGAGAGAGAGAGAGAGAGAGAGAGAGAGAGAGAGAGAGAGAGAGAGATGGCGGTCCATGCGCGGATCTAAAAAGGGATCCCCCCCCCCCCGGAAAATTCCAACTTTGTAATTTTTAACGTTTTACGAGTTAATTTACGAGAAAAAAGTTATCCAAGATTTTTTTTATGACAGATATGTAATCACATTAATTGCAAACCAAACTACATGTACCCATGCATGTGCTTAATTTGTATTTTTTGGCTTTTGTTTTCACTCAATTATTCATCATCGCAAGCCAAGTGTTTACGTATACAATCCACTCTGTTCCTCTACAACAAGGTTTGTAGAATAGCACAGTGGATCGGTTCAGTTCAGTTCAGTTTATTTTTCACTCAACACCATATAATGGTACAAGAGGTACATAAGAAGACAAAACATACATGTATTTACATATATATATCGTAAACCCTTGGCTAGCGGAGATGTGAATTCATATGCTTTATTAAAATTATAAAAGATTAGTAAAACCGCTCCACTACGTTAATACACTTGTTCATTTATTTACATATATCAATATAATACGGTTACCACATTAAATAATGAATAAAAAATTTGTTAATCAAACCACAATATTATATGTATGTGGCATTATTATAATTATCTATATGTATGTGACGCATAAATTAAATTCTTCCAACGGTATTGTTTACGTTGTTTTATTTTTGTTTTGATTTTAAGGGGGGCAGCACTTTTAAAATTTAATATTCTATGTGTACATTTAAAAGAAATGTCTGTTGCGAGAAAAAGTACCCCCCCCCCTCCGATGTTACGTGCCTGATTCATGCGCTGGGGGTTGGGGGTCTTTGAATATTTTCTTTTCTTTTCCCGAGGGAGTGAAGAGGGTGGTCAGAGGCCTATTTCGGTAACTTTAATATAAATAAATTGAATTATTTAAAAATTTTACTCCCCTCCCCCCGGCCACCATTATCCCCTCTAGATTCGTGCATGACTTAAACTTTTATTACAAAAATTCTTATATTGAAAAGAAATGATACTGCTCATGCAGTTATTAACATTAAATAAAAGCAAAAATCGAACAGAGAAAATTGCATTTCATTTCAGATGTATTCTATTATCTTGTGGGTTGGAGTTATTATTTTTTTTTGGGGGGGGGGGGGGTGTTGTTGCATTTTTTTCACCTCAGATATTGTTCATTCATGTTAGAAAACTTCAATAGACATGCATACGCATACTTAGGTAACTAAATATATATATATATATTTCTTGAATGAATGCAGCAAACGTTATAGTAGAAATCACATTACTTTTAGTATGGGCTCATGTAAAGGTGGATCTCAAATACAGTAGATTGTCACATAAACGCATATACATGATTTGGTTATTGCTTAGCTTTCGAGCGTTTAAAGACTAGGGTTTCTTAGTACACCAATTTTTATAAGTCACGTTACGAACCAATTGAAAACTGCGTCTGTTTAGTATACTCAATCGTGATTTTTGTGCAAAATTGCAACATTAGTAAAAAGAAACCGTTCACTACCAAGTATTTACGTGTATTTTGATGTCAATGCCACCATGATCACAAAATCAAATTATAAATATATAATGTCAGTTATTTATGATACTGCATAAAAGATTTCGAAAAAAAAATTCTTGCCAAAATTAAGCTTCCGCTATATGTATGAAGATTTTGCAAAATGACAACTTAACCAATTAATTAAGAATATTTATTTATAAAACAATATTTTATTTTGCATCAAAATAAGTACATTCGAACAAGGTTAACAAATTACAGGATTCACAATTTAAAGAAAAATATTTTCAAACTCTAAATATCAAACTTTACCAACATAAAAATAAGAAATAACTTATTGTCCGTTTGCAAGCTGCTATTTAAAAAACAACATTCAACACTCTTGCGTGATAGAAATATTAGAGTGACGACCCTTTCAATATTACTACGCAGTAAAGAGGGGACTATTTTCGTTCGATGATAAACACTAAATCGTTAGAGAACATTTTGTTTAATGATGTTACTTTACAGTTCTCTGTTGTGTATACTGAAAGAATATATGTAATTAACATAACACACGTTGTTTTGATTGACGATTTACTTCAGGTCTCAAGCAATTCCTTGAAATATTTGACATTCGCCCTATATTGTGATGCGTAGGTATACAGTCCAGTTCTACTATATAACATCGAGTTTCCATTTTGCCTTTAGTTGTCATACGGACAACGAGACACGCTGACTACACGTATATAATATGATTAATTTTTGTGTTATTTTTAGAAGTAACATTGATTGGACTGCAAATTATGTCAATGAAAAATTTTGCAAATATGATAGTGGGCCCAGCGCGGGGTGACACTTTATCCATTAACTCTGAAGAGATAATTTTTCATTCCACATCGGACTCGGCCTCCGTATTAAGGGAAAATGGCAGCCCCCGTGAATGTCAACAAAGAAAGGACACTCGTGCAGAACCCCTTGGAATAGAAAACAACAATGAGGTACAAGAAGGGTGTGAATCAGAAAACCAGTGCGATTCGGCGGAGAAGAAGAAAAGGAGGAGGCGTCTAAAGGGCGGTAAACACCACAGGAAATGGAAACCATACGAAAAACTTAGCTGGAACGAACGTCGGGAGCTCGAAGAGAGGGAAACTGTACGGGCGAACCAGAAGCGCGAGGAGGCGTTTGCACATGGCCACCCTGTGGCACCTTATAACACGACACAGTTTCTTATGGAGGATCATGGAAAGGCGGATCCAAATATTGGCGAAGGACAGCTCAACCGAAACAATTCACGGGAATCTACGGACGGGAGCGGATCCACGAGTGACAGTTCGGAAGAAATGTATTCCGAAGAGGAGGAATTCCTGGAAAAAGAATTTGCCGAGACGTATGATAATATGCATGCCGAGAGACTGCAGAAAATGAGCAAGGACGAACTGATTAAAGATTACATAGAAATGGAAACCAAGCTGGACAGACTTCAGAAGCGGTTGGAACGGCGCGCTCGGCGGAATAATGATACAGCTGACGATAGCTCCGGTTCACTGAGTAGCGGCGGCGAGGAGTTCGTGGATATGGATGTTGTTAGAAAACTTGAAGCGGAACAAGATAAACTGAAATTAGAAAATGAACAATTAAAAAAGGAACTGGTTAAGATGAAATCCACCTGATAATTAAATTTTAACAATTTTTCCAGGCATGATGTTGGTACCTCACTTTGTGCATTTTTTTGTACATTCAAAATGATTGAAATGGAAAAATGCATTTTGAAGGATGTGGAATTTTTGTAAAGGGTTGATTGTGTTGGATTATTTAACCTGTCAATATGGTAAACAGATTTGAAAAGGGAAAGAGTGGTTTTGTTAGCAGCAAATATGTGCCATTTGTGTTCTTAAAATTATGGCATTAGTATTTTATATATTTTTTATTGTTTTTTGTTTAAAATATAGAGTAAAAAAAAATAAAAAAATATCAAGTTGATCTCATTGGTGTTTTAATGATTTTTGATATTTTTGTTATACTATACATTTTATTTGTTCATTTATTTTGAAGCACGATATTTGTGAAAAAACATAGATGCCACATTGTCTTTCCTTTTTCAATGACTTAAATGTGTTTGACACTTGTCATTAATCATGCTTTTTTTTTTATATTGATGATTCTCCATTTGCGAAGGTGGGTTGTTATATGCAAGAAATTAACAGAAATTGATTTGGGTTTAACTTTTAAAGCAAGCATTTAAGACATTGTAAAATTTTGATGTTTTCAACTTTCTTATGCAAGGAAAACTTACTCATATATAGTGCATATTGTCATATTAAACAGATTTCTTGGTGCTGTTGCAACTATTTTGTGCAGTGGACTGAAATCCAATCAATGTCTGAAAACCAAACTACTAGTGCCGAGATAGTTCTCTGTAGAATTCCCATTATGTTCAGTGCTTCAAACCATCTGGTTCTTGCAGCATGCATGTTGAAGGGACCGTTTTCCTTTGTTCGAAAACCATTTTTCATCCAAGTTTATTTGAAAGGAAATTGCACTCGACTGTTTACTTCTACAGGGCATTTAAATAATGTATTTCAAGATGATGTTTATGTTTCATTAAAAAAGGATACAACATCATTTCTTGTTCTTTTCACTTCAATTTAAACTTTATCAGAATCGCCACTTGAGTTTAATGGAGGTGAAAATGCATTGATTTATCTTTGAGAAAATTGATTTAGAAATAAGTGAATTGAATTTGATCGAGTACAATGATGCCATGTGCCCAGGGACATAAAAAATAAAATGCCATTATTAACAGTTGCTGCACCAAAGTAGTATGTCAGTAAAATGTTGAAATGGTGTGTTTTTGGCAGCTTTTAAAATGTTACCTTTAGCGGTTCTTCCTGACAAATGAAAACCAATTAAAACAGATTTTAAGAAAATTCTGGATGTCGTGAAAAGCCAAATGCTAAGGATTATTGACATTCATGTGATGGATATTTGAGCATCAGCCAATATTTGAACATGAAGATCGAGGTAAACTATTAACCATGCATGCAGTGCGTTATAGGCTTTATGCAATAATTACATGACATTGAAGTTGGAGTAGTACATTGTTTCTGAGATGACCTACTTTTTAAAAGTTCTTACAAAAGTAGTCATTATAATATATTGCCCAAGGTTGGCTACGTATTCTCTGACTTTATGACCCCCCCCCCCCCCCCATGCAAATTTCACCAATTATTTGGCCAAAATATTTTGGTTTATCCACTTTAAGGTCTGACGAGACGTTCCTCGAGAATCTATTTTGTATCTCCTCGTAATAAAGAGTTGCAATAAAAAATATTAATTTTTTAATTACTTTAAAAATGATCAAAATTTACTTGACTTGGTTATATGTCTATATGGCCGAGTGGTTAGAACCATGGCCGCTCACTGCCAGAAGCGTATAGGTTCTAGAGGTTGTGAGTTCAAAGCCCCGCCCCGGCGGAAATATAGTTCTTATATAGTGAATTTCGCTGTGCTGTAGATGCATTTATTTTTATATCAGCAATTCAAGTGTATTTTCAAGATTATATAGGAAATTGCATAATCTAGTATTTTGCAGAAATGCCTGGTAAGGCCTAAAAAAAAAATTGTGTTTAGGGCAACACTGATGAAAAAAATAGGTTAGGTAGGTAGGGATTTTTTTTATTTTATCATATTTTTTTTGCATGAATCCTAAGAATGTTTGTTTGTTTCATATTTAAAAACGTATTTTTTATTGGAAATAGATAAAATGTACAATCATCTAAAAATGGTAGGATCGGCCATTTTTGTAGGTTAGGTCGGGTTACCCGAAACACACAACTTTTATTTTTAGGCTTAAGGTACACTAATTTTTGGCAAGAAAGCTTGCCAAAGTAGTAGTAAACCATTAACAAATTCCTGGAAAAAGTTATCTAAAATTGAGGAACCTGTCGTCTGACCTGAAAAGGTCTAAAATTGAGGAACCTGTCGTCTGACCTTAAAAGGTACATGTGATGATATTTTATACTTTGGGTTTATGCATAGAAAATCTGTTGGTCTAAAGATATAATATTGTTCATGACTGCAACTTTTCACATTTTCTTTTATATTATTAGGGTACAGTGTAATGTATGGTTTCCTTATGAAATTCAGATGCTCATATCTAAATGACAGACATTTCCTTATAAAATTCAGATAAGTAGAATTTCTTTTTATCAGTTGTATGGTTACCTTATAACACTCATGCAGATGTTGATATCGAAAGGACAGCTGCATGGTTTCTGATTTCTCTATGATACTTGGAGACATTGCTATCCATTCCATACGCAGACCTAGCGGAAAATTCAAACTAAGTACAGGGCACCTCCATAATGTAACATACTTCCCATAAAACTAAACAATAAAATGAAGTATAATTTCATCATTTTTTCCTTTTCTTTTCTTCTGTTACCTAACGAGATAGAGCAGTGTTAATTATGAATAATTCAAATTCAGCTGGGGCTTTTATGATTTTTACTTTTCCATAAAATTTTAAACAATTTCTTATGTAAAAAATTGTAATACACGTATTTGACAATTTTAAGCAGAGGAAGTTTTATGAATATAATGAACTTTTATCCACTATTCCTGGGTAACAAAAACATCCCTTGTAACCCCATGGGAAAAGTTTCTGGATGCTTGCTAAATGGTCAGTAATTTTTATCTTTCAATAATCATATTCTCAAACATGCATCTCAAACACTTGACCTTTTATAAAAGCATCTCTTGACATTTGTAACATAAAGGTCCATGTATGGCTTCTCTTTTGCCTTGGGAATATGTTACAAAGATCTAAGCTCTTCCCATACTTGTCTGTAAATTCTGAATATTACAGTTACTTCATTTGTATTTTTACAACAACAAAAGACTTCGCAAGTACACTAATTTAAATGAAATGTCAATTGTAGTTTTTTACACAAAACTCTTGGCTGGTTTCCATATTTGGAAGACGCTTGAATTTACCCACATCTATTCAATTCTTTAACCCAGCAATGCAATGTTGCAACAAATCAATCTTAGCTCATTACCTAAAAAAAAAATAACTAAACAATACAAGCCATACTTTGACACCAGCAGCTGTCTTATACCAGCAAACTGTGATATAACAAGTAATTAAAACATACCAATACCATAATTCTCCACATTCAATTCTTATTTTTCAACTCTGCACTTGCAATATTTGTTCACTATAAGCATGCGAGACAAATACAGGTAGACTAGAAGTAAAACATTTATAGATTACTTCTTATTTGCTTTCTTCTCCTGCATCAACTGCTCAATAAAAATAAACAAGTTGTTATGTAAACTGTTATGATTATTGTATTTGTTGACTCAATACCAGAAAATTTGTATGTCAAGTGGGTTCAGCAATACAAAACTTTTAGTGGTGCATCATAATTGAATAAAGTATAGTATTTTAAAACTTAAAAAAAAGCATATTAAATCATATGCCATCTTGCCAAAATACACATGTAATGTATAAAAGACACAACAAGCATTAATTCATCATGATACACACAAAATTAACCCAAATCAGTTGCAATAAATCATATCGCATTCATCTTCACCGAAAGTTATTTAGGATAAACAATTATGGTACCTATAATAAAAATTCTGAAAATTGAAAATCTTTCTTAGATAAGATTTTAACATCAATAAACAAAATTAAAATTGAGAAATGCTATGATTGTAATCAAAATGAGAGGAGAAAGGAAACATTTCAATAGTGATCTTGTGCAGGTACATCTGCATGAATGGACAAATTATCAGGGAAATATTAAGCATTATATACAGGTTCTGAGCATGTATATGTTCTCTTCTTGTACCTAACATTCTGAAATTAGAACAATAGTTAAAAGGAATATACATGTATTTAAATATCTTAAGAATGATTTTCCCATTCTATGGATCTACATCTCTTGGTATAGTGGAATTCTTTTGGAATCTACCTATGTATGTCATCAGTACTAATGAGTACTTAATACATCACCTTCACATTGCTACATGTAAGTATACTTTAACACAGGAAATTTACATGTATATATAGACAAGGAAGGCAGGATTGGGACACCAGCCTAATCCACATATCAGAAATCATCAAGGAGACCACGCAGTTTTCTCCCCACACATTCCATTCATACTTGTGTCCCATACTGCATACAATAAAACTTGTATCACTCTTACTTCTCCGATACTGATATGACAAAGCTGTTTTATACAAAATGTATATGCATGTATAATTGCATGTGCAGATTCTTTAAATAGTTAATCTTATTTAATGATACAGTGTTGTCAATATTCCTAAAATTATGCTGTTTGTACAACGGAACTCAAAATTTGCAGATTACATGCACATGTATTTATCAGATCGTACATGCATCAGTACTAAAATAAACACCTTTCAATGGACTGAAATTACTTAGCAATCATTTCTTAAAATAAACCCAAGTCAAAGTATCTATAAATAAATCAGAAATTATCACATTTTTAAGATAACAGCAAATAGCACAGTAACACCATTTTATCAAGGAAAATCCTTTCCTGGTCTACTCTATCACTTGATATACCGTTAGTCAGAAGTCGATGTACTGGTACATCTATCAACTAGAGCACATTGTTTATCTCCACTGGTTTTGTTGGGGATACTGTTGTTGTGGATATCCTTGTTGTGGATATTGTTGCTGTTGTTGTGGATATCCTTGACCTGGATACTGTTGGGGATATCCCTGTTGTGGATAGCCTTGGTTGGGGAATCCCTGTTGTGGTTGCTGAGGGTACTGCATATAGGGATTGTAAGGATTAAACCCAGATGGCATAGATGGCATTGGCATCCCCTGGTAACCTCCTCCAGCCTGTGGGTATGGGGCATTACCCCATGATGGCTGACCTATTCATTTAAATAAAAACAAATTAAAGGCATTTGTATACAATTACAGTAGCATAATTTTTAATAAAATACTGAAAAGGATAGCTATTGCTTTAAATATAATAAATTATCTACATAAATGTATGTTTTGATGGTATAAATAATCAGTATACAATAAAATCTTTCTATTTCAGATAAACTAGTCATGAATACAATGCAATCTTCCTCTTCCTTGTCACAATGTGACTCATTGAGGTAGAAGTGTGCTGTCATTTTGTGGGACTTGGATACTACCTACAGATGTGTGTCATGTTTTTACCTGATCCTGTGTAGTTTTGGGAGGTGGGTTGGGAGGGAGGAGCAGAAGGATGGCTGCCTATTCATGTAAAAAAAAAAGAATCAGTCTGTCAGTCAAATGTAAACAACGGCCAATGTTTACACAGTACAATTCAAATAAAACTTTATTTTTGCTTAAATATAAAGTTAAACATTTTATTAATATGACGGTCATAAAAAACATTTATATGTACCTTACACAAAGTCAACTGATCAAGGAATCATTTTATTATACGAAATTTACAAGGACTGGTATGTCTACTTGACCTGTGTTACAAATGAAGTGAAAACCAGTCATTGTGGTTTAATCAATATTTGTTATACCGGTATTCCAATTTCTGTGGATCTCAAAATGTTCAGTTGATTCACAGAACAATTAAATGTTCATTGAAGTGCAATTTCTTTTAACATATTATATTGATATGATCTCTGAAGACAAATTCACATATCCTTGAAATTGCGAATTTTACCAAATCCACAAAAAACTGATGCTCACAAATATTAATGAAACCATTGGAACTGATTAAAATTGAAGCTATCCAAAAATATCCATGTTTTAACACTGTAATATACATGTACAAGTACCTGGTACTTCTATTTTTTGATAGTGAATTTTAACTTCCTTCTAGCGGTTAGTTAAGACTATAAATTAACTTCCTTCAAATAAAAGCAAAAGATTTGTACAAACTTGAATAACATAAGATAACATAAACAATTGTATAAGTTTCCTAGAATGCATGCACGATAGCATGCCATCCTTGGTAGCTCAGTGACAACATGTGTTTTGACAGATGGTATATATACTAAGTAATACACAATATGATACACTTTATAAATTACTTCCAGGAAAATTTGTGTATATATGTGTACATTAATATTACATTTGTTATGAAGCTAATTAAGGTAATTTAGACTCCATCACATGCGTATCAATCATGATCAGTTATAAGCCATTAAGTCTGTTACCTGTACAATACAGCAATTATTTCATTAATCATATTTTCATGATGAATTTGTTTGTTTTCCAATGAAAACATAATGATCAACTTTGCTTAACCTGAATTCTACAAAACTGTCAATTGTCTTGAGATTAGAAAACTCTGTGTAAATATCAATGGTTCAGTCAATAATACACAACTCAGTTGTCAAAGATATTAGTAGTGAAATGTGTAAGTGCGAAGAACTTTTTGCTTAGACAAGGGTGAATGGAAAAATATAGCAAGTGCTTAGACAAGAAGGAAAAGGAACACATATGGCAAGTGCCATTGATGTCATTATATAGGTTAATTAAGGGCTTGGATAGGATAGGATCTGACAGTGGATGCATTAAATTAAACTGGTACCTGTTGTGCTACTTGTGTTAGTAGTACTAGTTGGGGAACTGGTTTTTGGTCCTAATAACATAATTTGAATTAATATAGAAAATAAGCATTAAAAAAAAAAACAATGAAAAAAATCACACACAAAATATACCCCATAAAATACATAAAAACATCTTCCCAACTCAAGAGTTTCTGATCCGCTCCACTCTACATCAGAAACCCTTGACTTGGGAAGATGACAAAAAACATATTCTATGAATGTTAATGATTTTCATTGAAATGAGTACCGGTATATAATATGTACATTATGTACACAATATCAATGAAGCTAGAAAATGTATAAAAAAAACCTTAAAAGTGAATTTCAAAAGATAAAAGAGTAAACTACCAGTATAATGTATCCCACAGAACAGTCTCCTAAATTTTTGATGAAAAGTCTAATAATTAGAATCTGTTCTCTAAAGAGTCAAGGCTGAAAAAGTTTGGGGCTTTCATACATACATACTAATGTACATATGTTTACCATCTATTAACATAGTTCTTGTTCTTTAATTTGGATAAAGCTACATTTAACAAGGAAACTTTTTCCAAGACTTTGAGTCAAGGGTTAGACACATCACCACAACCATCATGACATTGAATCCTTGACCTAAAAACCTGGGTTACATAGTTGTAACATAAGGCGCAATAGGGTGAATCATTTCATTGTTGTTTTTTAATATTTTCAGGGCCAATTACCGGTAATGAATTACATGTATATCAAAACTGCCTATCTATACATGCTAGCTCTGGGGTAATTAATCATCATGCAGCAGTCTTTAAAAGCTACCATTCCAAAGCCATTTTGATTTGCAGCATTTAATCTTCCACATGTTTTTGATGGTAATATACCATTACACTGAAATACAAATAATTTTGTGTTGAAGAGGACCAAGATAAAAGATCTGGAAATTCCGGTATGAATTTATTAAAATCCTCTTCCTTGTTTATGACATTAATTACTAAAGATGTTAAGAAATTAAGCTGCATATCAAACATTCTGTTGGCCAGAAAATGCAACTACCATTATTTGACAAGGACATGAAGATATTTACCCGACATATACGGTGGAGGAGCGGGGCCCCCTGTGTAGGAGTAAGCCCCTGCAGGAGGGGCCCCTGAGGGGGCACTGGAGTATGGCGGAGCCCCTGCCTGGGAGCTTGGAGCACCACTTGGTGTACTGGCCGTGGGTGGTGGGCCCGAGGAAGCAGTAGAGAACTGAGGTGGTGGTGGTCGAGCTGGTGGGGCTCGATTTTGAGTGGTAGCTAAAACAACCCACAGGATGAATAGTAAAAAAACAATACAAACTCAATACAGTAAAACACTCCTGTAGCGAAGTGCAAAGGTCATACAAAATTTGATTTGTTTTAAACATAATTTGTTATATCCATTATGTATTTTATAGACTTAAGGACTTTGGGGAGTAAAAATGATTTAGCTGTAAGTGTGAATTCACTGAAAGCATGTTTGCTATAACCAGTGTTTTACTGTAATATATAACATCAAAGTGCAAAATGAAAAGATGGAAATAGATGAGGTGTTGTAAAATGAGGAGCATGTTTGCAAGGATATTATTCAGGGACTATTCAAGTATTATTATTTCACAAATTATTTTGTTCTTCAGTCTTTTTGATACAAAACTGTAAAATCATAGCAATATTAATATTTTCTGGCCAATATTCTGCAAACACATGCTACTCATTTACCAAACAACAGATACAATAAAAAAAATCTAAAATGTCTAAAACCAACAAAAAAGTAGCAAATTGAAAAAAATCTACAAAATGAAGGAGACCTCACCTGTGGGGTTTTGGTAGCTGGGAGGGGGAGGGGCAGGGCCTGTGGGCTGGTTGGCAATAGACTTCTGTAGGTCGGTCATCAACTCATCCTTCTCTGTCTTTCGTGCGAAACAGAAGTCAGAGATCTTGTTCTGTAGACGAACTAGTAGTGGTGTCAAATCATTGTAGAACTGAAAATAAGTTAATGTTTATGAGTCATACTGTTATATAGATCTGATATAATATCATTTTTGCCTTTGTCTTTGAAATTATAGAGAGATATACTTGTAGCTTCTAAATCAATAATGCTTCTAATACAAGCCTACTTTTACCCCAGATGCCATCTGATAGTTCTAACAAATCATATGGAAGGCAATTAAAAAAGTTTTTTAACCACATGTACGATAGAAAATATGCAAGAATAAGATTTATAGGTATATGTATGTGAAATGGTTAAAAATCAAATATAGCATCTTGAAATCAAGGAACCATAAGAATTAATTCATAATTTCAGGATTTGCTTTTTCTCTGCTGGTGTGTTTTTAGGACATAAAACATGACTAGTACATGTATTACTGGTACATTGTATCTTACTTGCATCTTACAATTATTACTTACAATTATAACATGCCAAATTCACAAAAATGAGCTAAACATAGTTTCACAGTCGATAAACTAGGTTTATCAGCTGTTAACTATAGTTTACGGATCCTAAACTATAGTAAACGATTCGTTAACTATAGTTTACATCTGTGAAACTCTATTTCATTAATGTAAACTATAGTTTACGAATGATTATCATAGTTAATCTATCTGTAAAAAACGTTAACAATAGATTTTGCTAATAAATATAGATTCACATTTGTTAATTTTATTTTACAATCGTAAACTATAGTTAAGAGTTGTTAATTATAGTTTCACAAATCGTGAAACTACATTTATCAGACAAATTCGCAAAAATGAGTTAAACATAGTTTCACAGTTGATAAACTAGGTTTATTGACTGTAAACTATAGTTTACGGATTGAAAACTATAGTTAACAACATTAACGCGATAATCTATGTTTCACATCTGTTAACTGTAGTTAACACTGTAAACAATCATTTGCGATTGTAAAACATACTTTATCTGATAAATATAGTTTCACCATTGTGAAACTATGATTAACAACTCTAAACTATAGTTCACGATTGCAAATAAATTGTGAAACTATATTTATCAACTCTAAACTATAGTTTACAGATGTGAATCTATATTTATCAGCAAAATCAATTGTTAACATGTATTTCCAGACAGAAACACATAGATTTGCATTCGTAAACTATAGTTTACAGATGTGAAATATAGATTAACGTCAGTAACTATAGTTTACGATCTGTAAACTATAGTTAACAGCCGATAAACCTAGTTTATCGACTGTGAAACTATGTTTTGCTAATTCATGTGAATTTGGCATGCTTTAGATTTGTAACCCGTAGTTTACTGATCATAAAACCCTATTTATCAGATAAACTATGTTTAACAAACGCAAATGATTGTTTTCAGTGTTAACTATAGTTTACAGATATGAAACATAGATTATCGCGTTAACTATAGTTTACAGATTTGAAAAATAGATTTACGTCGGTAACTATAGTTTACGATCCGTAAACTATAATTAACAGTCGATAAACCTAGTTTATCGACTGTGAAACTGTGTTTAGCTCATTTTTGTGAATTTGGCGTGCCATATACAATTGCTACTTATATTTTACAAATTTAACTGGTATTTTTTTTTTCAAGTGTTACTGGCATTTTTACATTTGTAACTGGTATCGTTTTTATAAATGTTGCTGGCATTATTTACAATTGTAACTGGAATATTACAATGGTTTACCTTGGTCCCCTCCTCTAAGTTACTCTTCAGTTCCATAAACATATCGAAGCCTGCAGCCAGATCCTTCAACATGGCCTCACGCTGTGCTCCACTTTGATCAGAAGCTTTGGCTTGACAGAACTCCATATTAGTCGTCTTTAAAGAGAAATAACTCAAGCATTTCAACCACATCAGAGTGCAAAATAATTACAAACAAAAGCTCCAATGCTTTTCTCTTTCAAAAAAAGAAAAAAAAATACACAGCTAATAATGTGAAATAATGTACAAAATAAAGTTTCTGAAAAATAATAATTGTTCAAAATCTAAGTTTGAAAAATACCGATAATACTTAATAAAATACACTTTGTTCATGCATAAACATGTACTGTCAAAAAGAATTATCATAGGTTTTTTTTTTTTAAGTCGGACAATTGAAATGTATCCAGAAATTGCTTACAGCTTTTTTTAAATATCATTAACCTGTTTGTTCTCTATCATTTTCAGTGAACAACAATTGACTTTTTAACAAAAATTTTAGAATATTATATAACTTGGAAACATGTATTTTATTTTGATTTGAAAAGGGGAATAACTCAGATTTATTTTTAACTTTAAATTGAAAAATAGAGCTATTCCCCTTTTCAATATGGTACTTAAATCAATTCCTGCAGCAGCATTTTATAGTGAGAATTTCAGAAACTGAACATTCATGAGTTTGGATTCTTCATACTCTGATATACAGTTTTTGTCTAATGTTTACCTGAACTTGTGACATCACAGAGTCCTGCTTTTGTAGACTTTCATTCACTTGTTGTCGTAACGGTCCATAAATTCGGTCTAATTCACTTGCTGATAACATTTCTTCATTTATTGCACCATCTGATGCTAATGCAGAGAAAAACTTGCTTGCTTCAAAAGAAAATGACATGCAGATTAAATTAAGCAATTAGCATCTGTACAAATTATTTAGTTTTGACAATATAGAATTTTTTAAAAAGTGACCTAAATTTTTTTGTTATATTTTGAAAAAGACTATGAGTTTGATACATCTAAAGAGTCTCTTGATTCTATACGTTAGAATTTAAAGAGTGAAAACTGCATAAATATGATTTCACCATTTTTTAAAAATAAAAATTGATGACACCATGTTGATTAAACTGCATGGAAAATATAAAGTTGTGCATTACTCAATAGCTCAGAATATTCCAGTGTAGTTAGAAAACCTTTGATGTTTAAAACAATTAGTAACGGACATTGACAACACTGTACATGATATTTTTACTTACTCATATCAAACTTGGCCTCTTTGAATTCATTTTCTATGACTTCTCTCTCTGCCTTAATAGTCTCTACTTCCTCCATCAATTTGCGAAGTTTCTGCACCACCCCACTGCTCTCCGAGGCATGTGCTCCACCACCAGAAGGGAGGGCCTTTTCTATTTCTCCCTGAAAACAACAAATAGATATTAAGTGTTCAACAAATCAAAAGGACAATAAATCTTTGTGGGACTTACTACCTACATTTGCATATACACAAACACATTCACACACGCATGCACAAGAAAAATTCATTGTGTATCAGAATATCTTTCGAGGGAAAAACACTAAAGAAATTATTTCCAGTATAAGTAAATGCCACATTAGCTTGTATTAAACAACAACAAAGATTCCCTGATAAGCGTAATTGTCCTTATTGGCAATATACCGTACATGGGAAATAACTTTCATGTCAGTACAACCATTATTAAGACAGATATAAGGTTGGAAAACTGTAGGGAACCTCTTTAATAGCAAGAAGGTACTATACTATACTATACTTCAATGACACTTACAGGTGATTTTGACAGTAAGTCTATAGCTTGTTTGTGCTTCTGGAATTTTTCCTGTACGATGCGATCTGCGTTGATTGCGGTGTCCAGGATCTGTTTGTACTTCATACTCTCGTCTCTCATTGGCTGCGTCAGCTTGTCGGACGGAGTACGTGACCACCTCTCTTTGAATTGTTCTCGGAGCTGTTTGTCTGATGCCTCCTCATCATCAACCATTTTAATGCACTACAAAAATGAATTTTAAAATTTGTTTTAATGCATTTTTAATGAGTGCAAGATGTCAGTTGTTCAGGCCCTGCCGTCACCAACTTTCCTCAAGTTAATACTCAGCCTCAAATCTGAGTTTGACCTCAAATTAATGCACTTTCCTTATAAGGATTTGAATTGAGGACTGAGTTGAGTGATTTGAAAATTTTGGTAACGATGGGACCAGATGCATACATTGAAAATCTCATTGATATTCATAACCATATGGACATTATTTCTAAATGAGCAACTACTACGTACCATTATCAATTATGCTGAATTTACCATGAGTTTAAAGATAATTAACCTATCATTGAAAAATATCTATGAAAACTATAAACTATACAAACTAGCCTGGGAACATGAAGATACATATGTATACAAGGTCAGATCAACTTCAACACAATGTATAAAATTTGATAACACCTAAGTTCTTGACATTACATTTAAAAAATACTTCTTTATTACTGGTGTCTGATATCTTTGTAAATTCTATAACTAAGATTTCCATGCCCAAATAATTAAATGAAGGGCATTTCTCTAACAACATTTCAAATGTACAAAAACTGATTTCTTGTACCTCATTAAGGATTTCTCTATTCCTCTGCAATAACTCTGGTAAATCATTCATTAGTTTATTAAGGAACTGAATTCCCCCTATATCTTTAATCTGCTGGGCTTTCTCTATCACTGACTGGGGAACTTTCTGACCAGACAAATCCTCCAAAGCAGCAGGCAGGTTTAGGGAAGCTAAAATGCTGCAAAAAATTGAAACCAAAAAGGATTACTTTAATAATCGTGAAGGTTCAGTTATGAACAAAACATTCCCACCTGTTTAAGAGCATTCTACAAAAGATGCCCACTTGTTCAAGAGTATTCTACAAGACATTCTTACCTGTTCATGAGCTGTGTCTGTTCTCGTAACCGACCAATCTCTGTGTTAACAATTTGTGTTTTCCTGTTTTCAAAAGCATTCAAGGCTTCATACACGGGGATCGGAACAAGCTTCTCAAACAGATCTACAATGTCAAATATACATGTTTAGATAAAACCAATTGTGTTATTTTGAATCATTGTGTTAACACCTGTAATAAGCTTTCAAACTGGGACAGTAGTGTCATGACATTTCGGAGAATACCAAAAAACCCTTCTTTTTACTTTGTTTCACATGTACACTACATTTTTACGTAAAAAAGAATACTGTTAACTTTTTACATTTGGCTGTGTATTTTAATTAGCATTTTTGGCAAAATGCAACTTCCACTAAATCAAGTACACCACCAAATGTCAAACACATACCCGTAAATATATATTGATAAATAGGTACATTCAGGAATGCACTAAATCAAATCCACACTAACCTGTTGAAAAAATAAATTTTTGCTAAATATCATATTTTCTAAATATAATACTTTTACAGTACCAAACAGTGACACAAACATAAGCAGACCTGTAAACTTTTCACTCATGGGTTTGGTGGGGAATGCTGTCGGTTTAGCAATAGCAGCCTTGCCGATGGCTGGTAAGGTCTTCAGGTCAGGAATCTTGTCGTGATAAATAAAGTCATTGTCTTTTCTGGCTGCCTGCAGCTCTCTCTGGATTCTTCCTTGCTCATTCTTGAAGGCAAATGCTGCTCCTCCCCTGGTCTGAGCAGCTGTCAGAAGCTCGTTGGCTTTCTGAATTACATAAAAAGTTCAGTCAGACTGTAACTTCAGGAATAATTTATTTACATTTGTTTCAGAGATATGCTTTTGAAGGAAAGATCATAATTACATTTGTCTTTTTGGCAATGAATTAACAAGATCCATAACAAATTAACAACTGGCTCATGTTGATTGGTGATCGCCATATCACATTAAACTATTTCTTTTCAGAATTTCAGAAGATGGTTTTACGCATCACTTGTAACACTTCAAAAAATGTGCTTTTCACAATACAATACAGCAATATAAATGTTTTATATTCAATTAGTTCATATAAGTACAAGTGTCTTAAAAACATGTACCTGTAAGTGAGCAATTTGTTCTCCATATGTCTTGTGTTGTTGGGCAACGGAGCCCTGATAGAACTCTGCCATGCCGTGGTACGCTGCTTGTTTACAGGCAACCAATGGCAGCCAGTCCTGTAAATAAGTCACCACAGAACAGATTTACAGTAAGAACATATCTCAAAGATATCTGTACTTGCAGTATAAACCTAGTACATTTGCTTGAAATGTGATACAAAGTATGTTCTCATAAGCAATGTACATATTTACTTTCATCAAAAAACCTAGTAAAAGTTAGACACACAGTGGGGTTTCCACTATGAGTCTTTTCTCAAAGTAAAGAAGTTAATATACATCAAACTGAATTGATTTTAACTTGTATGAATTAGGTTTTACATATTAGCAATAACCTTTGTTTAATAATCTTTGTCTAAAATAACATTAAGGGTCAAAGGGGAAATGTTAATCCTTGTTCATTTCACCAACAGAACTGACCTTTGGCCACAGATCTTTGAGGGAAGCCAGCTGCATCAGCTTCATGGCATCACTGAAGAGCTCGGAGCACTGGTGGGCAATCTTAGCTACCATGGCCTCCTTCATCTTATCTGTAATCAAGTCAATCTTTAATAAAATATTTTCTTTAGAACGCATTCCTTGAAAATGTTTAAAGCAACATTCATTTTCTTTCCTTCCTCAGGAAGAAAAGCAAACTGATTGCTTGTGAATTTGCATACGATATGTTGCATACCTAAGCAGTTCATTTAATTTCCTTTTAATGCATAGACTTTACAATACAAATATATATTTGGTAAATAATAAGTCATAGATGTACCAATTATTTACCTCATTTTTTTTACCTCAATATTGTTACCTTAATTTGGACATACACTCTAAAGAATCTTTTTATTTTGCTGCAAAAATGTCCCATTATTATTTATTTTTCATGTAACCTAAACCCTTATGACAAGATTAAACAAAGAGTTTAATTTGACAAAAAACAAACTTCTTACTATGGAATATAAGCAAACAATTTTTTTTTTTACAGGATAACTGATATGTAATTTTGCTTACACGAGAGCTTTTCAATAGTGTTTCTTATAAAAAAAATATCCAAAGAGAAGTTTGTAGATGAACCATATAGATTTTTTTCTGTCAATGAAGTAGTACCTTTACAATGAAAAAATCAGAACTGAAAATTGCAGTTCATATTGCAAGTAAGCAAGATTGATCCTGGGTTGTATAATACACAAACCAAGATCTAACACTTGTGGCACTGTCTGATGCCTTTACCTGCAGCAGCTTTCCTGTAGATAGCCTCCTGAGCCTGAGCCACCATGAGTGCACTCAGAGCATTGAGTGTGTCTGGACTCAAGTCAGGGGTGGGCTCCTGCTGAACATGTGAGAGGACAATGTCTTTGAGATGTCCAAATATACCTGCAGCCATCTGGAAAAATATGAAAACTCTTACATAAATCACACACAAAAAATTCCTGAAAGTTATTCGATGTTTTTTTTTTTTTAGAAAAATTTTGAAATGGTAAAACTGTTCACAACTGTATTGCAACTGTTCACTGCTGTATTTTCTAAGAAAATCATATACCGAGTAAGCAGTATGTCTGTTACATGTCAATGGGTACAGTAGATTTTGATATAATTAATGAATTAACACTACATGATTAATAGAGCCTTGGTCTTAACCTAGGGTGATGATCTTGTCAATGACTATTGTTTACGAAATGTAACAGAAGTAAAGATACGATTCAATGTTTACAGTGGACCCGAGACTGACACACATGACATCACATTTTGTACATATATTTTTGATTTCACTATTCAATCCATAGGATAAGTAGATCTCAGTGACTGTTTACCTGGAAATACTTGGCCGAGGTTTTGAGTCCTTCATCACTGTCATGGTTCTGAACCTCTGCTATCTGACTCTGGAGGGCAGCAATGTTAAACAGAATACACACCTTCTCATAAGCACCAGAGGCAATACCTACAGGAAACCATTACATCACAGATAAAATCACTGACGGACAGGTAAATTGTCTACCTTCTATATTCATCGTATCAAAAGTCATGTCTATTATTGCTAATACCAAATCTAACTTTTTACACATCAGTTTACTATTTTTGTAATTAATAAGATTAATGAAGTTGTCTATATAAAAAGTTTAGAAAGAATCCTATTCTCATTCACTTGTTGATATTTCTAGAGACTATTAGTACTGTATTAAATAAATGTATACAATGACAACATGTTAAACTCAACTCCATTGTTTTTTCTATTCACTATATTTACTGTTCACTCCTATCTATTGTTCACTCCTCAGAGACTTATAGACAGGTCGACACTCACCCAGAATCTGCTTTCCACCAAATAGGGATTCTTTGTCAAAAGCATTTCTCCACTTAAAATTAACTCGAATCTGAAAAAAGAGGATATATGACAAGTTAATGATTTCATTGAGTGCAAACAAATACTGATCTGATGTTAACAGAATTAAAGATTGTGTCATCGTCCCTTCCTAATTGTCCCCTCATTGGCCAATAAAGAAGATGACATCATGTAATACATGTACCGGTTATCAAACCTAAATTGAAGCTTCAATGTCTTTCATGAGGAAAGTTACCTGGTTTTCGGCTATTGGGAGTTTGTTTTCTATTGCACAAAGCTGGTCATAATACCTGTAAAAATAATAATGTACATATTAACATACCAGTGTATTTATTTACCACAGTACATACATATCAATAATAATCAATAAATATGAACAATGCATGAATGAATTCATGTGACATTGGACACGTTCAGTGCGTGTGTATTGGTTATCTCATGTTACAAGTTTACAGTACATTAGAATGCATGGGCTTAATTATCAATAACTACATCACTAAGACCTTAAAGATAAAAAAATGAAGGAAATATAGAGGTTATTGTTTGTTTAACATATTTAAAAGCAAAACTCCTTGGTAAATAGTTACAAAATGTACCATAAATGTTTATAATGGAAATTGAAATAAAGATTAATATTGAAACATGAACAAGTCAAAAGTATATATCAATATTTTTGTCAATGACATAATTGTTTCAATTACTGGTATATATAACAGATTACAATATTATATGTTTGCAGACTTTTCCATTATATTTTTTATATGTCATTCTGTACCAATTCATATACCAGTACAAGTGTACTTAAAGAAGATATCTAGTGCTTTAAAATTATTAATGCAAGTGGATTTTTGTTCTCATGGACTATATAAGTTCTTTTCTGTACAAACTTTTTAAAAATTTTTATAACAGTAAATATTTTCAATTTTCATTTTACGATACTTGTCACAGTTAACATCCTTTGAGCTGAGTTGCTCCTATTTGTACATAGGTTGATCTTATGACTAGTACACATCCTGTACAATTACACTGCCTCAAATTAAAAATAGGTGTAGAATATACACTTCTTTTCCTTGAATGAAATGCAACCTTCTGACAATTTTGAAATTAAGTTAAAACAGCTTTCTGAACATGAAATTCCTTTGAAATCTTCATTAATATCTCCCTGTGCATGGTGAGTGAAGTTTGACAATCTTTTGACAATCACCATTTTAAACGCCTACATGATGTAATTACACACCGACAGAAGACATATATCATCTAATTCTTCTGTAACAGCTGGTAACCTACTCTTTGCTTTCTAGACAGGCTTATGATTAGCTATATTGATGGAATTGAATGTTTTAAAACTATACTAATTAACTATATATATATGTCAAATGGTTCAAAGATTTAAAAAATGATGAGTAATAAAGGTGAAATTGTAGAAATAAGCTGATACACATGTACACATTATTAGTGTAAAAGCTTGTCAATAATTAAAACTTGAATGTTTCATTTCAGCAATATTTTCAATTTTTTGGTGCCGATTTGTGCTCCATGTTAAATTAGTCCACCTATTTCACAATGCAACTAAACTCACTGTGTCTCAGTCATTGTGTTGATTTTAAGCTCATGCAATCAGATTTCAACACCTTGAATTTTGACATTCAATAATATTTAATTTATTATGAGTTTTGTGTGTATTCTAATAAACCCTTAATATTTGCAAAAAATCAAATAATAGGGGATTATCGAGACTTGGATATTCAAGCAGTCAATTTATCACTTCTGAACAGCTACCTGTTTTCGCTGTTTTAAGATTGAAACTAAAGATGAGGTGAAAAATGTTGAAACCCACTGTTCTGTCTTACTAAGTCTATAGTTAATATGATAATAATGCCAGAGTAAGAAGCACAATGCTGGGGTCTATTTGTATGGGAACTGCTATGCTCTTCAGATCTTGCCAGCTTATTTGTAGTTATACATGTAGTACTAGTGTGCGACTTATTCTCACGGAGTACCATTTCTCACCTGATCATCGTTTAGTCATTTTTTGTATGCTAGTATAATTTTAATGTGTGTTGGAAAAATTATGTAACAATACACAGGCAAGAAATAATCCTTGGTGTGAAATGACTGGACCAGGATTTGAAACTGGGCCCCATCTAGTCAGACTATGACTGAGCTATCTAGTGCCAACCTTCAAGCTGGTCACCAGGTCGGAGCAACACATTCCCCCGCCCGTCCCCATAATGATCCCATTTTCTACCCTCACAGGAATTAATCTGTCAGTAAAAAAAGTTTCGGCAACACATGTCATGGGATATGAGAAATGATGGGGATGAAACAAATCAGTATTTGAACCAATTCTTTAGTCAGGTGGTCTACCAACGGAGCTACATGTATATGTATCAGATGCCAGCATTTATAGTCTGGTCTGACATCATAATATTCTATTCTGAACTGTCCAAAGAAATGTAATTTTAGGGATGTAATTTAAACTAATGAAAGGAATTTTTCACTCTGCTTAACATTGATAAAAAACAAGTTTAATTGAGTATGAGGATTTCTAGCATTTGATGAAAACACGGGACAGAGGATCAGAATCAGGGGCTCATGACTCATCAATATTGCAACATACTCATTACTGATGTTTACATTGAAAGATTTTTCGAATTAAAAGAAGCCGTTAGTAAATTTACTATTGAAGTAAATGAACCACAAACACATTAGGTCCCATTCAATGAATAAATCAATAATAAAGTTTGTAATACAAACCGGTATAGGACTTCCAGTGCCGATTCGTGCTTGTCAACAGATTTAGCGATCATTAAATTCCTTAATTTGCTAAACTCGTTGAGGGCATGGTTGTAGTCGTCTGGTTCTACTTGACTAAAAGTATTTTGGATGAAACTTCTTAAAGGTTTTATCAATTCAACTTCCTGAGTTTGTTTCAGGGGAACTGCAAGGAACGTCGCCATCTTGGTAAATAGTATGTTTGGTCACATGGTTCCGGATTTAAAAATAGATATTTTAATGACGTCACAAACTGAGTCAGATTCTCCCGGTTTTTACTCATAAGGGGTGGATCTAACAGGCATTGGGACCTTATGAAAAGTAGAGGGCATTCAAACAAAGTTTTAGTAACCCAATCAACAATTCAAATTTTTCGTAGAAACATTTTTTGAATTCATTGATTTTATTGAACTGAGCAGACAACAAATTATTAAAATAAAGTTATGAATGGCATAGGCCTTTATAGTGAGGGATTTTTTTTTCATCTAATTTCCCGCGCTAACATTACGTATTAAAATTAATCTGTTGTTTTCGCGAACTGATTGTACAAAGTAATATTAAAAAAAAAAAAAAAAGGTTTACAAAGTGCGTGTTATGTTAAAAAGTGACTATTTCATCCACGTACACCATTCCAGAGTTTGCCTGAATAATAACCAGGTTTGTTCGGAGTTTGTCGCCCTTGAAACAACTGTTAAACAAAGTTTGCACACATACGCTTCATATATATCATAACTATAAAAAAATTAAACAACGATTGAAGAAAAATTCTATTTGTCACGGGATATAACAACAATTTCTTTTTTTCTTTAAAAATAAATACGTCAATACATATTAATCTTTTTAAATATCAGAATAGACTTAGATATTTCGTATGTTTAACATTCACTTTCTGCCTGGACAATGGAAATATATCAGGCTCTGGCAACAATAACATTTTTGCTTTCAGACATAAATGATAAAATAATAATCGGTACATGCGCGGATCCAGAAAATTTTTCCAGGGGGGGTCCGAAGGATAATTGTGTTTGCCAGGGGGGGTCCGAGGCATATTTTCGCGATAATTTTACTATGTAAATTTAATAAATTTTCATTTTCCAGGGGGGGTCGGGACCCCCCCGACCCCCCCTCTAGATCCGCGCATGCCCGGTATTTCTTTTAGATTTAAACTACTGGTTGAATGAGTTTTAATAGTAGGTTGACAGAACCTTTTCCAAATCCTATATTTATTAATTGAGTACATATTCAAATCATAATTAATTATGTGTAAAACAAATAAAGAATAATTTATTAACCCTTAATTTAAAAAAAAAATATCTATTTGTTATTATACATGTATGTATAACATTTATTTCGATTCGAAATTACATTTTCTAATAACGGAGTTTTAAAATTTTTATTTTTCTCATTTCCAAAATATTCTATAAATTAAACAAAAATATTAAGATATTAAAATAAGTACTATATATGATGACATCTTATATCAAATGTCATTTAACATGCATAAAACTATATGTATATATGTTTAATAACTCGATAACTTGTATGTTTATAATGATAGCTTTAATTTTTTTTGTTGGGAAATAATTTTTAGCATGTCACGTATGATTTATGGGGATGTTTGATACATTTAAATTGTAGTTGCTTTCAAACATTACTGACACCCTACTTTGTCCAAGATTCAAGGTTGACCTTTAAACTAACAAAGGAATGTATTTATTCTTCGCTGGCCAATCAAATCTCGCCATTTCTACGGCTTTCAGCTGTTCGATACGCGGAATATTTCATAGTTTTTCCCTGGAGTAACAGTGTGAAAGAAAGAAAAAATCAGGAAAAATCAGCTGAAGGCTTGTTACAGTAAGTAATGCAGGTTTTAAGAATTTTTTACTTTGAGGAAAACGTTTGCAGTGTGACCATACGTTTTTAATATCAATTTCTTGCAGTAAAATGCGTGTGATTTTAGTTGTCAATGAACACGTTGAACAAACAAAGGGCAAATACTGATGCCATCCGAATGAAACTCCATTCATTCATAGGATCGCATGTACAAATAGAATGTAATGTCATCTCTTTGTGTCTAAAGTTAGCGTGTTTTTCACTAGAGTATCAAAAAAGACATTTTTCGGACGATAAGGTAAGATTATGGTATAAGTAAGTATTCACTCAAAGTGAAAATAAATTTCAAAGAAACGTCAAGTTATATTTGCAAGGTGAACCATTAATAGACGAAACAAAGTATGCGTAGCACGTGCCACCGATGTAGAAGTTATAATTTAAAAAAGAAAATAATATGAAATAATGCAGAAAATTTATTAAAAAGTATTTTATTATGCTTATCAAAAACTTTTGCCACTGTTTGATTTTTTTTGAATGTTTGATTGGCAAAAATGTTATGTAATAAACATGATAAAAATGAAAACAATCAACTGAAATTACCTTAAAACTGAAAGTGGAAAAATTACACTATTCCAAGACAAAAGGAATCATTATAGGAATGTGTTATGTTTAATTATTTAGTTTATTTAGTAGAAATGAATATATGTATAATTTGTTATAGGTATATCTTATATCACCAATTTAAAAAGATATATAATAGTCCAAAAATATTATAACTAAAATTCAAGAGATTCTTGTTGAGGTCAGTTGGCTTTGTTTTCACTTGTTTAATTTGTTTTGTTTTTAATGACAGTTATTTAATTTTTTTGCATGCAAAATGATGAATGATTTTTCAAATAATGAAGCACATATATGATATATTCAGTTTTCATTGTCTAAATAAAGATTTCTATCACCATTTATACAGTATGTTCTACATAGGAAGCCTTGTCTGTAAATATGATTAAATATAATGTGAAAATGTATTCCAAATTTTTAATTGTTGGACTGAGTCATTGAATATTCAAATTGAGCCCCTTGCAGTACGTAATCTATTTAAAACAAGAAACAGACTGAAATTCACACATGAAAACTAATATGTCAACAATGTATTTTAGTGGGAGGTAGTTTTATGTTTGGATACTGGCGAATTGATTTTTAAGATATTGGCTAAGAATTGTTTTAATCAACATCCTGCCAGCTAATGAAAAGTGTACATAAAGCTATACTGTGCAGTCTGTGTGGGCCAGTGACCTTAATCCGTGGGAGGGATAATGGGGAAATCCCACATTGCACATTCACTGAGGTATAATTTATTAATAAAAAATATTCTGCACTTGTTGCCTAAATACCTGAGTTTTGTAATTTCCCAACTTAATTTTTTTCTATGTGATGCATCTCTAACTGTGGAAAAATTTTTAATACCAAGAATTGTTTTTTATGCCTTGACATCCGTATGTTTAAATTACTTGTATTATATGTATGATTACATTTAATGATGAAGGGAAGAGTTGACAAACACAAATGCATTGCAGTTACCTATAAGCTGATGCATATAAAATTTGGTTTTAGTAATGTAATTGTATTGGTGTATTGGCACAATATCAACATGATCAAATTAGTTAAGTGAGGTTGATTAACTCTGATATCAGACAGGAATACCCATGATTCACAGACAACCATAAACTTGTTTTTTTGGTTTTTTTTTATAAGATTTGCTTTAATATTCAAATTAGTCATGGTTGCTCATTAATTAGAGCAAAATTATATCACTAGACTCTTTTCTGACATACATGTTTAGAAAGCCTTCCAATGTACTCAGGTCTTATAAATGGCATATATCTAATGGTAAAAATAATCTCTTTCCTTCTCTTTTTTGTTAAATGACTTCATAATAATTTTTTTTCAGCATATACATCCATTAGAAAAACATTTACTGAAAAGCAAAAAATTAAGTTGTCATTACATTACGTAACACAGCATATATTTTTTCTTTTGAAGTTTACAGACTTATCAACATGTGAGGGGAGTAAACGCTATCCTTCCACCCACAACAAGTGGAGCAAGCCGTAATGTGCAGACATCGATCATGACATCACACAAAGAAAAGTATGACCACAACTATGAAGAAATTGACGTCATCGGGAACGGGGCGTATGGAACTGTGTTTAAGGCCAAGGACCCTCGTAACGAAGGGAGCTGGGTGGCCATCAAGCGCATTAAGATACAGAATACGGAGGAGGGCATGCCAATGAGTGCCATTCGTGAAATAGCCCTCCTCAAGCAGCTGGAGAACTATGAGCACCCTAATATCGTCAGGTATTCTCATCTATCTTTGCTTTAAAAAATGTATCTTCACTTTTGGCACATCTCGTTGACTCAATCTGTAAACTGCACTTAAAATATTAATCATCACACTACAGATATTTTACCGGTACATAGTCTTTATGATTGACTTCCCTCATTATTCCCCCTTCCCCTTTATTTTTCTGTATGAAAAACAAAAGACTGCACCCGTCACACTGCATTTATCAATAGTTCATATATTCACACTCATAATGCCCTAGATATTGACAGTTGTGTAAAAAGGACTAGTAAGCAGACTTTACAAGTTTTTATTATTATATGTATCGAAGTACGTGGGATCATGGAGTCTTTAAATTGTTCTCATGTTTCACTGTAACAGCGACATAAATTTGTCAGACCAGTATACGAAATGATACAGAATAGTTCAAATGTGACAGCCTCCATATATATTTATAATATGCACATATCGTTATCGTAGCTAGACTGAAACTTGCTTTATCAGTCTTGTTTGGTTTAGTTCATCATAGTATGAATTTTGGTGCATGATTAACAGAGAGAATTATTTGTGATTAAAAAAAAATATCCAGTTAACTGCTATATTAAATTGGTGAGCTGCTATCTCTGCTTCTCAGACTCAAACAGTTAATCTATGTGTAGGGAAGGTATATACATGCATATACATATGCATTGCTATACATGCAAATCAGACCATGTGAGCTGATGCCTATGTAAAGTTCTTATGCATGTATTGGTGTCTTAAAATATTAATCATGTCAATCTCGATGTATTATATTACATAAAGTATGGTTTGTTTCTTAATAAGCAATGAACTCATGGAACTCTGAATTTCAAACCATGAACTAGGATGAAGAATAGAAATTTAGGCTGAATTGGTGAAATATTCCAAAATATTGTACAACGGCATACATAATAATAATAAAAAATAGTTTGTACATGCACTTAATTCAGGCAATTTTACAAAGCTTAGGCATATAATTACATATGAGGGTATTCGATAAGCAAGTTTGAGATAAAGAGAAGTCACACACAAAGAACATTGTATAGAGGAGGGTCTTGTTCATTTGTAATAGTCATTGTTATAGAGTAAACGTGTGCATGTTGCGGGATAAGTACGGAGGAAATCTTTTTGTGAATACGTGTATTAGTGTTGTTGATCGCACTTGAATTAGTCTGTTGCTCACAGATAAGGATGCTCCATCATCTGTCAGGAATTCAGCTGGTGGCTGCTACTTGAGAAAACTTAAGTCAGAGGTGGATAGTGTGGGTGGATCATACAGACAACACTTCTCATTGATTGGTTTGTCCATTTACCCAAGGGGGCAGATATCCTGCATCAGTCATCAAATTCTAATGTCAATCTAAGGACCTTTAATGAAACAATTAACATGGGTTATTTACCAATAAATGATAATCAGAACTCGTTAAAAGAGATCGGAATTGTTCTGCTGATATGAATCTAAGTACGTGCAGTGTCAAGGTAATCTCTTTGTCATGCCTATTTGTAAAGTTTTTCATTAATATGACCTTCTCCTGAAACAACCTTGAGTCAATGTCAGAGGTCAAGGTCTTAAGTAGTTGTGGCCTGAATTTTATCCAGCTTTGCTGAGCATCAAGACTTTGGAGACTTACTGTTGAGGATGTTAAACAAATTTCTCATTTCCATATTTAAAGAAATAATATTTAGGTCAACTTGTATTTCATGTCAATTAAATGTTAATTCTTTTAAATATAAAGAAGTCTAATGTAATTGAGATTTTGATGTTAGCTACAGTGATAAATAGCCCTGATACCTATACTCATTGACTTATGTATTCGATTTGTATTTGAATTTATAGAAAGAACATTTAAATGAAATGTTGATTTTAGATTGCTTTTAAATCTTATTTTGATATCATTGATTCAATAAGAGGGTTGCATGTGATGGAAAAGTTGAGTTTAAAATCACTATATTGTAAGGTTACAGAGGTGACAAGTCCTTTAGATTACTATGTACCAACAAATTGCATGCCTCTTAAGTGTGACCCTTTCACTGTACTATATAGCAAATTATTTTCTTCAATGTCATCTTTTAAAGATCTTTTGATCAAAGAGGGCAAGTGCGTCAAAGCTTAAAGAGAGAACTTGACATTCTATAATTAACACAATTATGTTTATAACTCTATCGCCATAACCAAATTAGGGACAAGAGCTTTTATATATCTTGCTGAAACATTGCAAGATGATAAAAATGTTGTTTTTGTAAGATTAGAGGATTATTAAAATACTAATAGTTTTTATCTGACACAGAGTGCAGTAAAGCAACTTTGTTTTTAAAAATTTTAGACGTGAAAATCTCTGTAAATGTTGGCTGCATTGACATACGATTTGAAATTTTAAACTACCCATATACCTACTCACCATGCTCACTACTCACACAGAGATTTTTTAATAGTGTGAGTTGAACTAAATTTAAAGATTAAGGTTAATTAAATTCACGTAGTAAACAAATTTAATGCAGAGCTTAAAGGAGTCCATTTCATGTATTATACAAGTTTGATACGGCTTGAAACAGCGTCCATAACCTCATTCAGTTTATAAAAAAAATGAAAAATTCAATCTATACGTTGTCTCTCCTCCAGATTAGTTAATTCATGTGACATGATAAAAAGTGGATTCAGATTAAATTAAGTTTCCTTACACTCATGGAAAGCTAAGTAATTGTCATCATGTGTGTATTTAACACTTGCGTTACCCTTATAGGGTCCACTCTTCAAAAGTACTGTGAAGAGATCCTCATTGCTGTTTGCCAATCCGCTATGGCAAGGGAATTAACTTCTTACAATGGTGACCCCTACTCTGACTGTCATTTTTAGAATGGGAATTTTTTGAAAAATTTTTGCCCTGATGATGATTTGTATTTTGGTATTGGCTAATCTATGTTTCCTACTAATATTTTTGTAAATGCAAATGGCAACAATTTTATTGGGTGCCATATTGCCCTCTAAATTGTGTGCCGTCCATTCATTGCTTCTTGATTTAATGGCAAGCTCTTATTAATTTGTCTTGTGTTGCTGCTTCACCATAACCAGTAATAAGCAAGCAAATACGGTAACCTTCAACATCTTTAGTAAAATGTCTCGTTAGTTTGCCACTATCTCATCCAGTTTCATGTTGAGTACAACCATATGTAAAAGTTTTTAACTAATATCATCTACCATGTAATCACAGTCTGAAGAGTAAAGGTAATCCCCATCATATTACCTCACAATCAAATTCATACATAAAATTACATCTGATAGTGTATAAGTTGTCCTAATGTTCTTTATTAGGGATTTCTATTAATTTTAATGCATTTTGTTTAGCACTGAGTAGAATATTCAAACTGAATGTTGTCAGTTATAGGAGGATCAGTTTGGAAAGTAAACTTTTATGTATTGATCTCTCAACATAGTGAATTTCAAGAATTTTCAAGTGTAGGTGTATTTTCATTCAAACTTTAAACGTACTGGCAATTTACAGAGCAAAATCATACATAAACCAATTCATACAAGAATGTTTTTGCAAAACGGGGCTATCCAAATCGTGCTTTAATAAGACTGTGTTCAATACGTAGTGGTAGACATTTAAAAACCTGATCGATTGTAAGCTATTCAGAGCCCCGATAATCTATGCAACAAATATGTGAGATATGCCTGGCTTTATACCTATATAAGTAGGGTAGATATGTTGACATTTCTGCCTGGATATACTGTAATGTTCATGGGACTATTTATATGCATTCACACAAACTGTATGAATAATGCTCTTCAACAGACAGCAGTTAAGCATTGATCCAAGATTTCACTCGGTATTTTTTAGGAATGGGAAAAGGGGGGGGGGGGGTGCCAATTGCCAAATTTGCAATACTGAGTATAATTAGCATCAACCCTTAATGTCTTTTTTGACATTTTGTTGTACCATTGTTTTAAATGAATACAGCAGAATAATAATCAAATTGTTGAGTTATATAAAATCAATCTACTCAAAATTCATGTCAGGGTTGTATTATATTTACATGTACATGTATGCTTGTGCTTTGTGCTTTGTGTATATATGTGATCATGTACAGCTATCAGTGACCTGAATACCAGCACTATCTAGCACACTCCACTACACAGCTGATGTGATGTACTGATTGACTTGTAGGTAATATATGTAGGTATATCTTTCAATGTCACCTTACTCTGTTACGATTCCATGTAAATGTCAGATATGAATGTGTCTGATTCTGCTAGTGTCAAATAAAAAACCAACACACATACACAAACTGTTAACTGTGTGTAATTCTTGATCTTATTAAATATGTAGGATATTTTATAAAAGGATTTAGCTGCTGCACAGCTGAACTCCCTATTCCAAGATTAAAATTCACTTGCACAGACAGCTTAAAGTATTAAAATTATTAAAAATTAAAATTAACTCATTATGAATACTTCTATAATTCTGTAAACATCTGGTTTTGTCCATGTGTAAAGGTAATTATCAGAAAGAGCTGGAATACATATATACATAAATATAAATCTAAAAGTCTTTAATTTTAAAAGCACCCAAAAGTATCAATTTTAAAAAGACTTAATAACTGCAATATATAGGCCTACACCTGTATTGCAGCTAGCAAGTAAAACTGACAAAATCAAATTTGCTGTGTCACAATGTTTTTGCCAACATGTAAAAATATAGTACATGGACTAATTTATACATCTACATGCAGTGTTACATTTCTTCTTAAAAAAATTTCTGGTAGACTTAGCAATATGACAGATGGAGCGAAATGTTTTCACCAATGCCATTAATTGTTACAGATTACTGGATGTTCGTCATGCCCAGCAAAGTCCGACGGAGATTCGGCTGATGTTGGTATTTGAATACATCGATCAGGATCTGTCCACGTACCTCCAGCGATGTCCGAGCCCCGGCCTCGGACCAGAGAGGATCAGGGTATGTTACTCTGTTAAACAGGATGGGAAGTCATTCATCCAACTACAGGAAATTGTATACATGAAACCATTGCCACCCATTAGGTCTTAACAGCTATCAATTTCATTTCCTTAACACCTTAGTTTCATGTTTACATCTATTTATCATATAAACTGCTTTCATCTTATTTTCTCATTTCTTTTAAACATTAATTTCTCTTTCAAACATTCTCATGTTTTTACAGTTGAAAATTAGTTCTTAATACGTAGTGCCTGTATTATCTACATTAATTGATTTACTCTTGCAAATTTGCCCCCCCCCCCCCCCAAAAAAAAAAAAAAGAAAAAGAAGAAAAGAACATGCAGTTGAATCTTAATTCAAAAGACTTCTGTCTTCAAGTATACAATGCAATCAAAAAGAGTTCATTGATCAAAGAAGGAATTCTGATTAATTAAGATGGATGGCATTGATGAACAAAATCAGGAAGTCAGTTGCATAATTACACACTACTTGTAAATCAGCATTAAATCAAGCTTGATTTCATTCATACAGAATGAAATTCCAATATATTGCGGAGGTGTTGATTTCTAAACAAATCACACCTCAATGGACAATGAATGTCTGATAGTGCTCAGAAGAAGACGAGCAGTCCAACATGAATATTTAAATGCCATTAACATGCAGCTGTATATATAAAACTCTGCCATAATCTTAAAGTAGGAGGATTGGGTATTCCCCATAGGTGCATAACAAGGCAAATTCCATTCATACCTAGGTGTAATGTGTTGATCTGTTAATCAGGCGCTCCCAATGTGTGATATTTATTCCCATTTTACATATTGCTATAGCTTTGTGGTGAAAATGTATCCTTAGGATATGTGTTAACCTTTCTTAACTAATGGAATCAGTATCCAGTCAACCAATCTCTATGAAAAAGAAAATGCTTAGATGTAAATTTAGAAGCCTCTTAGCAAGTACCTGTTTTTGATCATTCACTGAAAATGTGAAATGTACCGTACTCCAAGATTATTTTAACATGTACTTTGAAGACATGCATATTCATGACATAAAGGCCCTTTTGAGTTTGTGTTATGCTATTAAAAACTTTTCAATATTTATTAGTAATAATGTAAATGTACTTGTCAACTGTATTTGGAAATTACGATACATGGCTGTGAACAATGCAGTATAAAAGCAAATCTGTGAAAGAGGCATTCTTTTTTGTGTGATGCAAAGCAATACTGTAACCCATCTTTAACTGCATATGAGAAAATTTTGTTAAGTTCTTGACAATCGTCTTGTGGCAGACAAATAGTACCATTCTTTTCATGCTTTTTGTATATTTATACAATGTATGTTTATCAAAATAAGCTCACTCATGAAAGTTTAGCACTGGTAAATTGTGAAATAATGTTGTTACAAACGAGAGATGGTTTACAGTTATCTTGAAAAAGGTTTATGTTCATTTTCAAAAATACAATATACACGTAATTTCTTAATTTTGTAGGACCTTATGCTACAGCTGCTTAATGGAGTGGATTTTCTGCATGCTCACCGAATTGTACATCGAGATTTGAAACCACAGAATATTCTTGTAACCAGCCAAGGACAGCTCAAACTTGCAGACTTTGGGCTTGCTAGAGTCTATGCGTTTCAAATGGCATTGACATCTGTTGTAAGTCTTGCACTTTTCTGTTAGTTTAAGTTGCACATATTCAATGGTCAAGAATTTTATAGGGTAAAAAGTATTGTTTTGGGTAATTTTAATAAAAGAAAGTGAAAAATGAGAGCCAAATTTTTTGTGTGTTTGCATGTTGGTTATCTTGTATTTTTCTGTCAAGTTTTCCAAAAAGAAAAAGGGAAATGTTTCGTGAAGTACAGTATGTATGTGAATGATAACGTTTCTTGGCCGAGTTACTGACTCTTTGCTTTGTACTGTGGTTACAGGTCGTTACTCTGTGGTACCGGGCCCCTGAAGTGATTCTACAGGACACCTATGCCACGCCTGTGGATATGTGGAGCTGTGGATGTATCTTCGCTGAGCTCTTTAACAGAAGGTGGGACTGACTGATTTAATGGAATAGCCGTTCACCGCAAAATACTGAATCAGACAGTAGTAGCTTGATAACCAGTCATTTTTAGCTGACTAATGGAAGGGTCATTTTCAGCTAAATGATACAAGACGTTATTTGTGAAGACAGTTAAATAAGGAAGCATTATAAAAGCAAACACTTCAAGCCTAATATGGCAAATATACAAATTACCAGTTCACAATGCATGCAAAGGATTAAAAATTAAAAGAAATGAAATTTTTTTATGGAAGTGTTAGGATTTTAATTTAGGACCAAATATAATTTTTTTTCTCCTTGAAACTAAGTTATAATTTAAATTGTTGTCAATTATTATTGTTGTCAATAATTATTGTTGTCAATTATTAGAAGCATTGATGGAATCACACCTCACAGTTGCTAAGTCATCATTTGACAATTCAGCATTGATTTTGAGTCTTGGGCAATTTGGGTCGTTGGGTCAGAAAAGTATACAATGGACTAGCATTGTGAACGTCAGAATATTTAGACATTTAATTGTTTAGAAATGTGTAGAAAATATTTTACTATTTATGTTAATGATTAATATTCTTCACCATAGGCCTCTGTTTTGTGGACAGTCAGAAATTGATCAGTTAACAAAGATATTTGAGTAAGTATGCTAACACTGGCATAAAAAGACTTGATCATACATATACATGTACCTGTATCAGTTTAGCATTTTATATTAATTATTTCTGTAGTATTTCAAGTAGCTTAAAAATAATTTTTTGTTTTAGTGCTTTGGGTCTTCCTCGAGAACAAGACTGGCCAGAGAACGTGACACTGCCCTACCATTCATTTAAGGCGAAACCTCCACAGCCAATCAATCACCTCATTCCAGAGATCGACTCTGATGCCAGGGATCTACTGGAGGTAGGCTTGTTCAAATGCATAACAAAGTATTACAGTATGAGCTCTGTATCTAACTAATTACTTGACAACTGGCATTCAGATTATGGTAATTCCCATTAGAAATTTAGTGAAGTATTATAAACATTTAAAGTGGAAAAAATATATTTAAAAAAAAAATAGAGAAAAGCTTATATTATGACTATGCTCATTAATATTGTTGCATTTTTAACTGCCCACAGTTATTCTTGAAATTTAAAATATCAATATTGAAATAATTTTTTTCCAGAAATTATTGATATTCAACCCTCACAATCGCATCACTGCCCACGATTCCTTGCAGCACCCATACTTCAAAGACGAATTAGAAAGTATCCGAACGTCAAGTTCCCTCTCTGAGAGCGAGTCATTAGATACGTCGGACTGTCGCTCGGATACGCCTGTCAGCAAGTGATGCTTTAAACTGGTTCTCTGTTAGCCCAGTGTTTGTATTTTATCAGCTTACAGATTCCAGTTGGTTCTATCTGAAATTGGACCAGTGCTTTTGCACTATCAGGAAGTCATTGTTTTGTATATTTGTTAAAAAGGTGTCCGAAATCACTGCTTTCTTTGCAGATCTTGAAAATGAATTTCATATAATTATGTATTTTATGATTATTGTGGTTTGTTTGCAGTTCCAATAGCAATATGATCTGTGATATAGTTGACATACTTTTGTTTGAGCAAAAATGAGCAGGCAGGGGTTGTACAGTTATGAATCTTCCTTAGATTGTGGTTAACTCACATTCACTTGATCTCTTTAATCGGAGGTAATTGGGGATCCTCTTAGACATGTCAGTACTAAATATTCATTGTTCTTAAAGTCGTATACATACACTCTACATGTATTTACACATTTTTTTTTATGAATTTTTTAAAGTGAGGTAATTAAACTTACACAGAAATTGTTGTAAATGGAGATTATAATATGTTTTTGATGATATGAAAGTATTTGATTTAATCAATTATGTTAACAAATTGAGTTACAATGGTTATGATGCAGTTTTCAAAAAAGTATTTATTTGATTATAAGTTGTTCTTTATGTAACATATTTTAAAAGAAAAATAATTTTGCAGCATTTTATTTTTCTTGTTGGAATGTATGAAATTTCTGATGGGCATGTAGATATCAAGATATACAGGTTGTAAAATCATGGAATGGCCTGCCAATATAATTTTATGTTTAACTTATATAATGGCGATATGCATGATTAGGCAATTATCACTTTTTGTAGTCATATTAACTTTTTTGCATATGCTTTAGTGTAATTCTACTTTAAATTTTTCATTTTTTTCTATATTATTTTAGATATATGTACAGACGATGGTCTCAGTCTCAAATCAATTCAAATTTTGTAAAATTGTATGTGTTCTTGCCAAGCCTTTTTTCACTTTTCATTTGTGATTTTCAGATTTAAAAACATTCAAGATGGGTAACTTCAAGCACATTTTTTGTAATACATTTTATCATAAAAGAACCGTATTCTGTTGATTTTAAATAACAACAAGAATATTCATATTTAACAATCTCAAAAGAATATCAATTACTTACAACAGAATCTCAAAAATAGGAACTTCTGTAAATATTATAATTTCACATGCACTGACTGCTAGTAAATATACATGTAATGTCTTAAATAAATTGGTCTTTATGTTTTTTAAATTATCTCAGGTGAACAAAATAACTCCAGTCTTGTTCCTTTTTTTCTAAAACAAATTGCTTAATTGCATGCAGTTAATTATGCAATTAGTATATACAGTTAGTACATGAGGTGCAAGACTATATGACATTCAAATCTCACTCGATCACTGGTTCAAAGATAGTAGATGTTAATAAGTTTTATAAGTATTTCTTGGACCTTGATGTGTGGATGGGTTTTTTTTTCTGACAATTATTATGGATGAATGGTTTTTAATTAGTTAAAATATTTAAACAGATGTTACTCTATTGATAAAGTGATTCATACTTTTGAATTCGTTATTTAGGAAACAAATAGTTTTGGTCAGGTAAATTCTTTATAATATCTTTAACAGAGAAATATAAGATTTCATTCCTGAAATATTCTGAACTAAATAAATATATTTATTTGCAAAACTGCATTTCATTATGAATAACGTAAGTTTTAATGTTGTGGGGTGTTTTTTATATCGTAGTTACTTTTTGTTAAGTTACAATTTTTCTTATGTAATTTTTAGATTTATACTACTTTGGTAGTTTTGATACAAGTATGCAATTTCAGCGATTTAGTCATGTGGTTGATAAAGTTTTATTCTGTAAGTTTTTTCATGATTGGTCATTCCAGTGATGTCTCATCGAAAACAAATCAAGTCCTAAACATACCGTCACCAAGTTATGTCTCAAATATATTTTTATACAAGAACTTCCGTTGTAATATTAGTATTTTTGTACGAAAAATCAGTACAATTTTATATATTTATTTTATATTTGATTTAGAGAAATAAATAAAAAGCCAGCAAGACAAATCATTATTCGTTTTACAAGTTCGCCATCACAAGCATTCAACAGTCTCTCTCCACTCACAAATAAACGTATACATGTATATAAAAGATAATAAAACTATCAAAAGATTGAATATATATGAAATGCCTTATTTGTTAAACCATTCTTAGAGCAGAGAACAAGTATTGCACGGAAAATCTCTACTGAATTGGTTAATCTAAACATTGTAGGTTAATTTTCACAACGAATCTTTATTCTCTATCAAAATAAATTTACTTGTACATAGACTTTTGCTGGATGTAAAGAGGTATAATATGTTCATCCTTTTTTAAAGATAAATGTATTATTAAATAATACAGGGGTAGCCATGTTTCACTATATACTCTTTGTCATTAAAGGTTTAAAATGGCTAAAATTTAAAGAATTTTAGAAATATGGTAACACAAACTCATGTATTACATGCGACCAGTTCCTTTTTTTTTTCTTAAGAAATCGTTTTTCCAAATGAAAGAAGGAAAATATGTATTTCATTATTTGTGCAAGGCTTGTATTAATGTGGTTAAAATTTTGATTATAAGTAAAGCACCTTGTATATGTTATTTTAAATTTGTTTCACAAACAAAGACATCTGTAAACTTTGTAAATATGAGTACATTTTTTTGTGTTTTTCCATGTACACCTTTTTGTTTTTTCCATTATAATGCAAGCATACCTTTATTTTCATGTTATAAGGTATTTCTTATTAATTGCGGCATTTTTGTATCACATACTTGTATATAAAAATGATGAGTAAAAACGAAATTCTGTGTTCTTTGAAATAACAACAGAAATTAATTGACTTCCTTAAATGATGGAATGTCAGATTTATAATACAGGTTATATTCAAATAAAAATTAACCATATATAAATAGACGATAATATAAAGTCTTTTATCCAACAAGCTTGAGTTTTCTTCTGCCAACGATCGAGCATCCGTTGGATAGAATCATACACAAGTCATCAGATTCTTTTTATCTGACACTTGTTTTATTTTTCAATTCGATTTTATGCAATAATCATAATGCCATATCAGAAGTAATGCTCTTCCTGATGCGTTTTAATATTGAAATTTCTTACTTGGATTATATCCATAGCATATAAGTTCAAACGTGATGAAAGGTGATATCATGATTGATTTAATTCCTGAGATAGAATTATTTTGAACATGCACTTATATTTTTTCAACGTATTAGGATTTCCAGTAATGAGTAAGAGGCGTTAGAGTAATTAAAGTTTCCAATTTCATAGGTTTCTTCTTAAAAAATAAAGGAAATGAAAATTATATCCTAATAAGCCGTAGAACTGCATATAATTGCGTATCATAACGACAAACCTTTTATAAACTTCGGCTATTCTGGAATACACAATAAACTATCGAAATGCTATTATAATGCAACTGTATCTCTAATACGTATAAATGATTTTGAAATTCTTTACCCACAAACAATCTGTTACTACTTATATGCTCTACAAAATGTATAAATACATACTTCTCTTTACATGTTGACATTCTATCCGATAGCATTCAACCATGCGTGTTTTGGAGTTTTGTATTTTTTGTGCATTATTCGCACTCGTGTTCTATTCAATGGCATCTGATGCAGCACCGAATGAAGACGATTTTTTGATGAAAAATATCTCGAACTTACATTTCCAATTGTTTTCTTCCATTCAAAAGAAAACGAAAATGATAAAGGTTAAAAAAAAAAAGAGTACCGAAACTCTACCAAGTATAATTGTTAGAACACATATTTATTTTCTTAACATCTTATCCCTTATTTCTACAGACAGCTGTCTTTGAGACTCAATGCAGTGGATCAGGCTGTACGTTCAATGGTTGCGAGTCTAGTGGATCCGAAACCTGTGATGGACAGATGTTCACAAAGTTGAACAAGATCCAATCAAGTATCAACAACATTTGGAAAAGGAAGTCGACAGCTATTGGTAAGTATATGAAGAATTTCAATTATTTAAAAAAAAAATTAATACCTGTGTACACTGCATAAAATTATTATATTTACTGTTTTGGCAAAAATTTTATTCCAAGTTTAAAATTAAAATGCATTTGTTTGAAATCAAACAGTTTGTAAACAAGGATGGAAACGTTACGACGGTCACTGTTACCATCTGTTCAGTGGCAAAATGAACTGGTTTGAAGCACAGGTAAACACATAGCTTCTTCGTTGTATTAAGCAATATACTGCTCTGTAGAAGCATAGTACCATCTTTGTTTGAAAACTATAGGAGACTACAAATATATTTTGTTTTAAAAGACAAATTTCAATGTTAAAAATCGCATTCCTAATAAAAAAAAAAAGTGTTCATAAACGCTGGATGGGTTTCAAGAGGCACGTACAATTGAATATTCCGAGGCAGCTGTAAGTTGGCAAAAGTACACGTCCATGTAAACCCTTTAAATTGTGTTTACAAAAGATTTACCCAGTATATATGTAATAGCGAAATTAACTATTCTGAAAGGAATAAAGCATACAACGTTACTAATTCTTTGTTTTGTAAGCAAGGCTCGTGCCATAATTTTGTTTAAATAAATTCAGTATACTGGTAAAAGATTTTTTTTTCTAGCTGCTCGTTCGTAAATTAACAGTCTCTAGCGTGTCACATTCATTTTAGGTTTAAACCTGGGTTTTTATTCCAACATTCATAATGTAAACAAAAACATGTCTTGAGGTTTCTTTACATAGCAAAGAATTGTGAGCTCTGAATGTCCTTATAACTCGACGATTGCAATCAATTGACTATTAGAAATTGCAATCAATTGACTTTTAGAAATTCCTTATTGAAGCATAAAAATTAATTTTGATAAAAATCGTGACCATGCTCCTTTAAATGATAAAAGTTATATTGAATTTTATTGCAATTACAAATTGTGACGCTCAAATATACAAGAAAAAACTCGTACTTGCAGCACTCTTCAATAGAATGCATATGCATGTTTGTATCTTTCAAACGACTAATTGATAATCTACTTTTTTACAAGATTTTCTGCAGAAAACAAGGAGCTACATTACTGCAAATAAATAATGCAAACGAAAATAAATGGCTAACAAAGAATTTTCCAAATGGTAAGCACATGTCTTCCGTAAACATATTTAATGTTCTCTTCTTTGATATGGATGGATGCTGAACAATATTACAGAGTGTCGCTAAATAAACTTCTAGATCTATTTACATGGTTAGTGTTATATGTTTATCTTTGTCCTCTTCTTGAATGGCCTTTTTGTAAACTGACCTCTATGAAGTCAGGAGTTTCTGTAAAGAGTAAAAAGAGGAAGTATCCTCTAAAAGTGTAAGGGCAATATCTAAAGGAAACTTGCAGGAAAGATACTTTTGAAGATATAATCAATTTCCTGTTTATTTGTATTTTAAAAGAAAATATTGGTCAATAGCTGGTAAATGATCATTAAAACGGCGCTGATTTAATTAAAAAAGACATTACCTTTATATATGGAGAGAGAGAGAGAGAGCATTTATTGAGAAATATGACCGAGGCGAGCTATAATTGTACTTTATCTTGTTTATTAAGAATTGTTCGTTGATTTGATGTTAAAATACTTATATAGTTAATTTAGTTCTGTGACACTTTCCATTTTCATTATAATTGAAATGTTAATGCATAACGTACAATTGAAATATCAATGCATAACTTCAAACAGTTCCATACTGGATTGATTTCACTGACAATGGTACGGAGGGGAAATGGGTGACATTGTCTACCGGAAAAAGCGAGTTTACAAGTTGGAATCGTGGACAACCCGATAATGCCGCTGGAAAACAACACTGTGCCTACAACAATTTTTCAAGACGCATTGGACATTGGGATGATATTCGCTGTACATATTCATTTCAAGTAATGTGTGAAGCATCAGGTAAATTCAATTCTTAAATTAAGGAATCATTCTTTGAGTATGATAAAGTGATAATTTCGATCGGGACTTGGTCAAATCCAATAAAGCCAAGAGGACTTTATGATAAATTCGATCATGTCGTGACCGAAAAAATCACCTCATTATGCTCAAGGAATGATTCCTTATTACTTATTTTTATATACTTTTCCGCAATTGCACAATTAAATATTAGGATATAAGCGTATTTATATGCTTTTCATTTCAATTTTAATCATGCAAACCCCGCGAGCGCACCAACAATACGTTACTAGTATTTGAATTTATTGGACTATGCATTACAAAATCGTATACAATGACACTGAAAAATGTAAAGATTGTCCTTTTCAAGATCGTTTTACTCATAAATGAAGTCGAGCCTATTATGGGCTTCAAGATTAAACCGATCTATTTACTATTGTACACAGTAAGAGAGTTTTCCTTGCCCGAATTTGCTTCGACACAGAACTTTGGGTTTTATAGTTTAAAAAAATTACAACAATTAACAATGAAAAAAAAATGATGTTCAAAGCTCTCGTCTGTGAACATACATTGCATAAAAAAGATCAAATATTTTTTCATCATGCACATGTGCCACCCTCTGCCTGAATCTTACATAGAACAGTACTTAATGTCTGAAAGTATACATGGAAGTTAATGTATATATAACGATAATTGTGTAGCGGCAGGCACATAACTGACGTTGCATATTTTTTCATAATAAAAATACATACCCTCAACCTAATAACGACAGGTGCCTGTGCAGCATGTATTCCTGTCTGGAGTTAGTTTTATGAAATGTGTATAAAATTTATTAAGACAATAACTTATTAGAACATTTTACATAAACATACTACTTTCATTTTCCATTCAGGTTCTGGATTCTGACCATGGAAGATAAAACCTATGCACGCATTATAAGTGAAAGGAATCAAATTCATTTATTAAAAATAAAAAAAAAATGAGCATATTTTTTTTTTATTGTTTTTTCTTTCTTTTTTGTAGAGGTTTAGATGATAATATATTACGATTGAAAGTCAATATTTAAGGAATAAGGAAACATTCTTTGAGTATAATGAGTGATTATTTTGTTCGGAGCTTAAAGAAAGATTTGACCACGCTTTGACATAAATTAACACCTCATAATCATAGGCGCTCCCCAGCAAATTTTGTAAATGACAAAAGATTTCTATTTAAGCATTGAATGCTTATTTTTGGATGTCGTCGGTCCAATGACACACCAAGCGGTGCAGTACATTAATTCCTTATATTTATATGTTCACACTGAGGTCTATTTGACTGTATGAAATATTGTGTATCGCCCCTATAAACCCATTATTTGCGCTCTTAGTCAGGGATATATATGAAACAAACACATAACAGTCATATTAACATGTTGTTTTGCCTCGGACTAGAATGTCTCGACGTCATTGGATGAATCGCGTCACGTGGTTGCCTCATAAATTTCTTTACAGGGCAAGCGTCAAAATTTAAACGGCAACATGGCGGACGTAAAGTTATTTGAGCTGATTTTTTACACAAATGTTCGACCATACCTTTAATTTTTAAGCCCCAAAATATTTAGAGTGACCCCCCTTTGCCCGTGACGTTATATTATGATCCTACAATAGCATCGAGGTTTGCACAAACAACTGACGAGGAAGGTAAAAAAAATAGAGAATTAGGCTATGAATTTAATCGTTATATATTATCTTTTGTTTGTTTTCATATCAAACTGTAGGTCCTTGGAAAAACAAAACACTTATTAGGTTCGTTACTGACTGTTTACAGAAATTTGTGGTGTCGGTAAAGTCCATAGTTCTAAGGCTCGGCTCCGCCTCGCCTTCTATGGACTTTACCGACCCCACAAATTTCTGTAAACAGTCAGTAACGAACCTAATAAGTAATATTATTTAGTTAGCTTACACGACAAAAAATAGTGCCAGAAACTTTGTGTAGAAAAAAATATTTTATTAAGGAGTAGAAATATATTAATGATTGTTTTTCAAAACTACATTATTGAAAGATTGAAAGTTTCATTTAATCTTACAAAAGTAAATAAACTCAAAACACGTTAATTTGTATCTGTGTTTGAAAGGGTTAATACTTTAAAATAATTATGAATTATTTTGATGAAAATTACATGTACATTACTAGGCATCCGGCGAATTCCACTATTTGCGCAGACATCACGCCTCGCACTACTTTGTTAAAAACTATGTATAATGACAGCTTCTTACAAATTAATTTCACATTTTGATGCATTTTATACAGTGACATAACTATTCATTCATCTATAATATAGAGCCACATAATTATTCAATCATTCTTAAATGAGAAAAAATATTCGGAAAGTACTCTATTTTTATAGCTACATGTGCATTTCGGGAAAACAACAAAACTTTCGCGATTTACGCTTAATTTTTGATACATGTTGTATTTTCGGCATACCATTAAACTATTCCATGATACTGACAGTTCTGATAATTTCTTCAACAGAAAAACTTTGTTGCTGTACCGGTTACCGACAAATTTTTAATTACCGCGCCATTCACCTAATGTGCATGTGCATATGGCATGGAATACCGATCCCGATTCAGACGTTTTACTCTTTGCTCCCACACAGTGTCAGTGAAGCTTGCAAAACGCACCCTCTGGTGAGAGATTGTCAGATAAACATGTTATTGCACAGGAACCAGACTAGCCCATGCGCAAGCTGAATTTTCCCCATTGAAATAATTTTTCTCAGAAATTATTAATATTTAACCCATACAATCGCATTACTGCCCATGATTCCATGCAGCACTCATATTTCAAAGACGAATTAGAAAGTATCCGAACGTCAAGTGCGAATCATTAGAAATGTTGGAATGTCGCTCGGATACACCTGTCAGCAAGTGATGCTTTAAACTGGTTCTCTGTTAGCCCAGTGTTTGTATTTTATCAGCTTACAGATTCCAGTTGGTTCTATCTGAAATTGGACCAGTGCTTTTGCACTATCAGGAAGTCATTGTTTTGTATATTTGTTAAAAAGGTGTCCGAAATCACTGCTTTCTTTGCAGATCTTGAAAATGAATTTCATAAAATTATGTATTTTATGATTATTGTGGTTTGTTTGCAGTTCCAATTATAGCAAAATGATCTGTAATGTAGTTGACATACTTTTGTTTGAGAAAAAATGAGCAGGCATGGGTTGTACAGTTATGAATATTTCTTAGATTGTGGTTTACTCATACTCACTTGATCTCTTTAATCAGAGGGAATTGGGCATCCTCTAAGACATGTCAGTACTAAGTATTCATTGTTGTGAAAGTCGTATACATACACTTTATGGTATACGATGGTTACGATGCAGTTTTCAAAATTTTCTGTTTGATTGTAAGTTGTTCTTTATGAAACATATTTTAAAAAGAAAATAATGATACAGCAATTTTTTTCTTGTTTGAATATATGAACTTTCTGATGGGTATGTAGATACATGTAAATAGGTTGTAAGATCATGGAATGACTTGCCAATATAATTTTATATTTTACTTTTATAATGGCGATATGCATGATTAAGCAGTTATCACTTTTTGTAATCATAAAAACTTATGCTTTAGTGTAATTCTACTTTGAATATTTCATTTTTTCTATATTATTTTAGATGTATGTACATACGATGGTCTCAGTCTCAAATCAATTCAAGTTTTGTAAAATTGTATGTGTTCTTGCCAAGCCTTTTTCACTTTTCATTGATAATTTTCAGATTTTAAAACATTAAAAATTGGTAACTCCAACTTTTGAGACTTTTTTTTTTATTAAAAGAAGAATATTCTGTCAATATCAAATAACAACAAGAGTATTCATATCTAATGATCTCAAAAGAAAATCAATTACTTACAATGGAATCTCAAAAATAGGAACTTGTACAAATTAATATTATAATTTCACATGCTCTAACTTAAAGTAAATATACAAGTAAATTCTTGGATAATGTAATGTCTTGAATAAATTGGTCTCTTATGGAGGGTAATCGTGTTCAAAAATCCAGACATGTAAACTCGTAAATCCGAATATGCAATCGTGTTGATGTGTGAGCCTGAGCATGAATATGTGTAATTCTGATTGTGTAACCTATAAAACTCGGGCATAAACACGTGTAAGATTTGACTCAGTTCCTTCGCATGATGCACATTTTGCAACTTTATTGTTTACATTAGTTAATTAAACCTTCAACTTTGCACACTTTCAATCCGTAGTTTCTGCATTTGTAACTTCACGCTCGGCAATAGCACATCTGACATGATACAAATTGACAAATGTAAAGTCTACAAGTTTGTCGATTTTTGACATGACCTTATATGGAAACAGTGACGTCACTTATAGAAAAAGGCTAGCTGCGGGTAAAGGCATGCCGTAATCGCCGGAATAGGGACGGAATAAATAAAAAAAAATATATTAGGTAAGCTTATAATCATATTTTCTCTGGATAACAACATTTCATAGAGTATTATTTTTCGGAAAATTAAATTATGAGGTTGGTGTACATTTTATCAAGAGAATGTATAAAAGATGCGAGTAAAGAATTCGATCGGCTTCAGATATCCTCTTAGAACTGAAAAACATTACATTTAATGACTTTGTTTGAATACACGTGTATAAAGATATATACGCATTTTTATTCATAGGCGTCTGAACCGGGCGGGGGGTGAGGGGGGTTGGGGCTAAGGGGGGGGGGGGGGGACTAAGCCCCCCCCCCCCCCCCCACTTTTTTGCCAAGTTAGACCTAACCATTAGGAACATAGCAACAGGGAGGATTCAACCCCTCCCCCTACTTTTCCTCGCAACAAACAAAATTGTTCCTTAAAAGACCTTAAAGAGAATGAAATATTAATAGTGATATTGAAAATTAGAGTCATAGTTGGTATACTAGCACCCCCCCCCCCACCACCACCACCACCACGGATTAGGAATTTCATGATTTGGAGGGGAAAATTAGGCAGGTAAGATTGGAGTTATTGGTATATCCTCCCCCACGGATTAGAATTTTCATGATTATGGGAATTCTTGTCAATATTTTTCATGATTAGTTTAGCCCCCCCCCCCCCCCCTTTCAATTTGCTTCCGACGCCACTGTTATTAGAGTACATGCAACAAATTGTTAAAGTATAGGCCTCCGCTAAATTAAGAAAATATCTCCAAATGCATCCTTATCGCTACCACAAAGTTGTGACAAGACCCCCCCCCCCCCCCCCCCCCCCCCACGCGAAAAATTACACGGGGTCCGTCAGCTGAGTTGCAAAGTTATCGATAAGAAAAACAAACTATTTACAGACATTGATTTTGAGATTGTGATTACCCGGTAATATGAGACATAAGAAGCGACACCCTCTTTTAAGAAAATGAATAAAAAATCCAAAGATAAGGTTAACTGTCGTGAAATTAAAATGTGTATAAATTATTTTAAGAAATTTTTCTTTGCATTGTCGGCAATATATAGGGAAAAAAGCCTATCATGCAGGTAAAAATTGACATATTTTAAAATCATTTTAAGCAATTATTACGGGAATGAGAATGACGTCCTGAATGTCGGTTCAATACAGACTCACTTTGTGAAGTTGGCTGATAAAAATTTTCTGGAGAGCGAGTATAATACAACTTTACAGCCACTTGTGAACTAGCTGCAGGTCTGTAGCTCCCTGTCTAAAAATACAGATGGACGATCTGTGAGCTACAGTGCCTCCCATAGTAAAACTTCAATTTACGGCGCACCAAAAATATGCGCTAGTTTTTTTTTTATTATTATTGAAGATTGTGTTATCATTAATCTTTCACTTACACAACAACAAAAAGTATAAATACATGTAAAGTAACGTAAATTTTTCCGCGAAAAATTACCAAATCCTTGCAGGTCGTTTATTCTAACTAATTCAGAAAAATAACAAGAGTAAAAATGGGGTACTCTATGTGCAATGTTTTTGCCCAAAATTGACTAAGTTCAACAGCTGATATTTTTATAAATTATCAGAAATCAAAATCCTAGCAATTTGCATACTTCTGATATATATGAATAAATGATCTGCAAAAGAACAACTTCCTATCTTGAAAACTGTTCGAGGAGTTATCGGTACAATAAGGGTACCTTTTTGACAGCCACTCGCCCGTCTGCAATTTTTACTATTTCAATAATCGGAAACCCGGTTAAAAATTCACTCTCAAAATTCTTAGAAGCAATTCAGAAGCAATGGAGTTACATGGGACCTCACGGCGGTCTTCGAACCCCATGCCGCTCAAAATATATTTACCCCCTTAGGAAATTTCTTGATCCGTCTCATTTCTAGAAAAGAGTACGCATTTACTTATATTCCAGTTTAAATAACATGTCAATTTTTTTTTTATAAGATATTAGGCATTTCCTTTTATAATACCATGAAAAATTAGCGCATTCGTCACATCGGCAACGACTTTTTTTCTACATGAACCTCTTCCTGTTTGGTCCAGTTTCAATCATACCTCAATTTTTTTCTAAAAATAATACCGGTGTTTTCAATAGAAAAGGTGTCGTTCATTAAAAGCTTATTGCAACAGTTTAGCTGAATATTATATATTATGTTTATTTTTCGTTCATTCCGGTCCGGCGGTTACGGCATGCCTTTTCCCGCAGCAAGGCAGTTGCCATATAAGGTCATATCAAAATTCGACAAACTTGTAGACTTTACATTTGTCAATTTGTATCATGTCAGATGTGCTATTGCCGAACCTGAAGTTACAAACGCAGAAACTACGGATTGAAAGTGTGCAAAGTTGAAGGTTTAATTAAATAATGTAAACAATAAAGTTGCAAAATGTGCATCATGCGAAGGAACTGAGACAAATCTTACACGTGATTTTGCCCGAGTTTTATAGGTTACACGATCAGAATTACACATATTCATGCTCAGGCTCACACATCAACACGATATTCGGATTTACAAGTTTACATGTCTGGATTTTTGAAAACGATTACCCTCCATAGTCTCTATGTTTTTAATTTTATCAGGTAAACAAAAAACTTTAGTATTGTTCCTTAAAAAATAAATTGCTTAATTGCATGCAGCTAACTCATGCAATTAGTATATGCAGTAAGTAAGTGCAAGACTGTATGACATTCAAGTTTAAAGGTAATAACTTTTTCTAGGTTTTATAAATATTTCTAGGACCTTAATGTCTGGATGCTTTTTCTTACAATTATAATGGGTAATTTGGAATATTTAAACTGATGCTAATCTATTGGTTAAGTGATTCGTAGTGTTAAAATCTTTTTACAGGAAACAAATATTTTTGGAAAGGTTAAGTCTCGATAATATCTTTAACAGAGAAATGTAAGATTTCATTCATAAAATATTCTGAACTAACTAAATTGATTTATTTGCAGAAGTGCATTTCATTATGAATAACGTAAGTTTTAATGTTGTGGTTTTTTTTAAATCATAGTTACTTTTGTGAAGTTACAATTTTTCTGTTTGAAGTTTTGATACAACTATGCAAAGTGGTATGCAATTTCAGCGAATTAGTCATGTGGTGTTTTCATGATTGGTCATTCCAGTGATGTCTCATCGAAAATAAATCAAGTCCTAAACATACCGTCACCAAGTTATGTCTCACATTTATTTTTATACTTCTTATACAAGAACTCCTGTTGTAATATTAGTATTTTTGTACGAAAAATCAGTACAATTTGATATATTTATTTTATATTGAAATAAAAAGCTAGCAAAACAAATAAGATCTCATTTTACAAGCATTCAACAGTCTCTCTCCATTCACAAATAACCACATACATGTATATAAAGTTAATAAAACTATCAAAAGATTGAATGTATATGAAACGCAGTATTTGTTAAACCATTATTAGACCATAGAACAAGGAACGCACGGATAATCTTTACTGAATTGGTTAATCTAAACATTGTAGATTGGTTTTTACAACAAATCTTTATTCTCTATCAAAAGAAATTAAAAAGACTTATACAGGATATAAAAAGAGGTAAAATAGTTTAATCCTTTTTAAAATAACAAATGTATTGTCTAATAATACAGTGGAAGCTATGTTTCACTTTATACATGCTTGTCATTGAAGATTTAAAGTGGCTAAAATTTAATGAATTTTCGATATATGGTTACACACAGACTCATTTATTAACCACTATCATTTTTTAAAATTGGTTTTCAAAATCAAAGAAGGAAAATATGTTATTCATTATTTATACAAGGCTTGTATCAATGTGGTTATAATTTGATTATAAGTAAAGCACATTGTGTATGTTATTTTAAAAGTTGTTTCACAAACACACAGACACCTTCTGTAAACTTAGTAAATACATGTACATGTATTGTGGTTTTCCGTGTACATGTTTTTTGTGATTTCCATTGATATACAAGCATACCTTTATTTTTTTTATTTTATAAGGTATTTCATATAAATAACGGCATTTTTGTATTACATAATTGTATATAAAAATGATTAATGAAAACAAAATTTTGTGTTCTTTGAAAGTAACAATAGAAATTAACTGACTTCCTTAAGATGATTGAATGTCAGAATCAAAATACGGGCCACATTCAATAAAGATTAACCACATACAAATGTTATTTTTATCCAACAACCTTGAGTTTTCTTCTGCCCCCGAGCATCCATTGGATAAAATTATACTCAAGTCATTAGATGTTCTTTTTATTACATGTTTTAACTATCTATCTATCCATTTCTATACAATTTTTTTTCCATTTCAGAAGTTACTGTAATGCTCCACGTTATGCCTTTTAATATTGAAATTTCTAACTTGGATGATATCCATAACATATTAGTTCAAACGTGATGAAAGGTGATTTATCGATTGATTTAACTCCTGAGATATAACTTTTTTTTAACATGTACCTAATATTTTTTTCAACGTATTAGGATTTCAAGTAACGATTTAGGGGCTGTAAACTAAATAAAGTTTCCCATTTCATAAAGGTTTTTTCCAAAAAATAAAAGAAAAATTTATTTTTCCTAATAAGCCGTAGAACTGCATATAATTGCATATCATAACGACAACCCTTTTATAAACTTCTGCTATTCTGGAATACACAATATACTATCGAAATGCTATTATAATGCAACTCTATCTCTTAATACGTATAAATGAGTTTTAAATTCGTAACCCACAAACAATCTGTTACTACTCACATGCTCTACATAATGTATAAACACAAACTCATCTTTACATATAGACATATTCTATCCGATAGCATCTAACCATACGTTTTTTGGAGTTTTGTAATTTTTGTGCAATATTCTATTCAATGGAATCTGAGGCAGCACGACCCAACGTAGACGATGTTTTGATGAAAAATATAACGAACCTACATTTCCAACTGTTTTCTTCCATTCAAAGGAAAGCGAAAATGATAAAGGTTAACAGATTGTGACAGAATTCTACTTAGTATCTTTTAATTAGTTAAAACATGAAATTATTTTTTTTCATGACATTTTACCCCTTGTTTCGACAGACTCTTTGAGACTCAGTGCAGTGGATCAGGCTGTACGTTCAATGGTTGCGAGTCTAGTGGATCCGAAACCTGTGATGGACAGATGTTCACAAAGTTGAACAAGATCCAATCAATCAAGTATCAACAACATTTGGAAAAGGAAGCCAAAAGCGATTAGTTAATGTTGTTTTTGTGTACCGCTGTAATACATTGTCACTGTGTTGTGTGTTAAACCAATCTAATTTTATTTGATGACAAATAATTCATATAATTATTAAGATATAATAATAATATATTCTTTTTATAATCAAACAGCTTGTAAAGAAGGATGGAAACGATACAATGGGCACTGTTACCATTTATTCAGTGCAAAAATGAACTGGTTTCAAGCACAGGTAAGCTTTCTATTGCTGTGTCATCTTTCAGTTTTCATTTGTGGCATAGTTTTATTGCATGTTTAATGTTTTACAAGTGCACTTAAAAATGAAAATGTAAACTTGTAAGTTTTTAAATTACTGTCAATTTAAATAAAGAAGAGGTTTGTTATTAAATTTGAAGAGATGTATGAAATACAATATTGTGTACTCGCATCCGTAATCGAAGTTTTAACATAGATTGAACTATAAATACGCATTTCTTACTAGATATTCTGCAGAAACCAAGGGACAACTTTGCTTCAAATTAATAATGCAAACGAAAATAAATGGCTTTCGAAGACTTTTCCAAACGGTAAATATATTTTTTTTCAAACAAGTTCGAAGGTTTCGCCTTTTAAAAGTAATAATACTGTTTATCCATAATTGAAAATGCTCAAAATAAACGATTCCTGCATATAGCATCATTCCACGCATATTCCTATGAAATAATATCCTCCACCTGCTCGAAACTGAACCACATGAGCCCTTCATCTTTATTAAGTAAAACATCACAAAACAAATAGATATATTGCACTCTGCCACTTTTTTGGTTTGAAATAATCATGAAAATGACAATAGATGATTATGTAACAATAAGTTTATTAAATTAATCATTTAAACAATAAAATGCTTTCTTTGGTGATTCATGCGGGATATGAAGGGGTCAATATTAGCGGGTTATGTAATTTTTTCCTGCAATAATCGCTCAGTGTTTATTCACTTCCCTACGAAATATTCAAAACATTTTTACTATTAAATAGACATGCGTAAGCATATCGTTATATTTGTAATAAAACAGAAATATTATTTCATTAATTAAAGGATACAATACAATATTTTGCAGATTCAAGTTTTAAAATTATTCATATAAATGCATATTATCAAACAGTGTATTACTAGATTGATTTTACTGACATTGGCACGGAGGGAAAATGGGTAACATTGTCTACCGGAAAAAGTGAGTACACGAGTTGGATCAGTGGACAGCCGGATAACTACAAAGGAAAAGAGAACTGTGCAGTCGGCATGTACCAAAAACACTTTGGAACGATGAAAAATGTGACTTGAAATATCAAGTCATGTGTGAGGCATCAGGTAATTTTAAAGTTTCGTTTCTCTTTCTCAAATTTAATAGAATATTTACTTATATTAATTTAAATTATCTGTTTTAATAATCATATTAAATTGTAATTTCTATACTTTTAGGTTCAGGATTTTGACCATAGAAAGATTCAAGATGGAAATTGAGTTGAAATAAAATGTTAAAAATCAAAAATATTTTTTGATTTTCTTCTTCATGTTTTTGTTTGTGTACAAATGTAAATGATACAATGATTGAACATTTTCTATAGTCAGTCCCAGGTTATTGTTTTAGTCACATTAAGGCAATTTTTATTTTTAAAAAATACACATACTGTACATGTGAAAGAAATAAAATTGATGTCGATGAAAGGGATGAAAAATTCAAGATTTTCAAGATTTCCTTATTAATACATTATTAATTTTTACTCAGAATTTTTTTTAGGAACGAAACGGGTTTCTTACGGAGCTTTATAATCAGAAAATCAGAATTCTTTGACGATATTCATTAAAATATCAATGAATAGTCATGTCAAGATTTCAAAAAGTGTTGTCATGTATCAGATGTTTACTACGGTATGGCTAGACATTTTAGCTACATATAGAGCGTGGACTGCACGAATTACAAGGACTACCAAATAGTAAACTCAAATTTGATTCCGTCGCTTGCATGGTTAGATGAAATATGAATCGGCCGAGTTGTGTTGTGAAAAAACCACCTAAAAATGCAGAGTAAGCTGTTCTTTCTATGCAAAAGATCTATTGCGAATAACAATTGAATTGACCTATAGGGGAGATGGATTTCCAAAAAAAAAAATCACTTTTGAAAATCAAAGTTTTATTGCTATTTTCTATCCTACATTTTTCTAAATTTTTCTAATTTGCGTTTTGAACCTGTTATATTGCTCTTGCAAAGTTGGCAAAAACAGCCTTTTCTCAATAAAATGGTATATTTTTGCATGGTTTATGACCTAGATATCACTCAGGAACGGCCTGCCCTTAAAATTTCTATCATATTGGTTTATATTTACACCGAAGAGTGTAAGTTCTGGATAGCTCAATAGGTTAAACCGCTAGCTATATCACAGATGATTTACTTGTGCCCTTGCTCGATTCCATCTATAATTTTTCCTCTTCTTTTTTAAATTAACGGTATCTATAAACACATTTTCTTTTTTATGCAGAATTGTGCATTTTGTATATTTCACTCTTTGAATTAAAGATATCGATGGTAAAAGTATATTATTTCACTACAAGTAGAAGCAATCAGCCGGGACTATACCTTAATGTAGGCATGCTTTGTTCGAGGACAAGAATCATTCACTCTTTGTTACTCAAAACAGAAGCTACGTAAAAAATCATGCCGAGCAAAAACTGTTGCCTTTGCATTTCCAGAACATCTATGAGAAATGGTAGAATGGTGAGAAATGTACTGCAAAGTAGATGCACTTCGTTCTTTGCTCCCTTGTCATCCCGGCAACAGGTAAATCTGCAAAGTATGCAGCTGTTATTACGGAAAAGAGTTCAGTTGAATGTACGGTGGACGATGATAGTGTTCGAACGCCTAGTAATAATTCTTCTACATCTACAAACATCATTTTTCCTTTTATTTCTGTTTAAAAAACTTAGACGACGTGCATTATTTGTCACAAAAAGTTTGCAACCTTTGAAATGGCGACACGCAAGACTTTCTATAGTTGCTCATATGTCCCTGGTTGTAAATAAACGCATACATGTATAAAGAACATGTTACGTATCATAGAAAGTAATATCAAAATAAAATTTAAATATAATCAAGATAAAAATGCGACTATAACTCGTACTGCTCGAACAACGACTGTGAAACATTTTTTATTCCAATCATTATACATTGTGAGAATTAGAACATAAGAATTTACTGTGTGTGGCCTAAAATCAAGCGGTGGAATGGAAATCGATATTCTTTTCGTAAAGACAGAAACCAGTAACGGTCATATAGGTCAATTCAATTGTTATTCGCAATAGATCCTAACACTAATACAAAATCACAAAAACTTTATATACACAATTCGTGTTCTTTCCATACATTTGACAATATTGAAATCAAATAGAAAAAGGTCTTTTCAAAATTAAACAGAAAACATTCAATGTAAACTACAAAGTAGCTTTCTTAGTCCATTAATAATTAGAACGACATTGAAATCATGCAAAGAATACAAACAGCGTCGTTGTTAGGTAATATTCACAATAACAATAAAGTGATATATATATATATATATATATATATATATATATATATATATATATATATATATATATATATATATATATATATATATATATATATGTGTGTGTGTGTGTGTGTACTAGTGAACGCAAGTGGTTGTTAGAAAAACCCTACAATATGTATGATAGCAGAAGACAATGAAATATTAAATGCAAGTCTTTCGTATCATGGTGAAATACCGTATCAATCTGAATTCTTGATACACTTTTTTAAATTTTTAATTCATAATTTCAAATGGAAATTATCTTTCATTTACTAATTAATAGTGTAATCATATTTTCATTTTCTGTAATGATGCTATGACAAATTGTGCTGATAATTGTGTTTATAATGTTTAGAATTTAGTTTGTTCTAGTTGTGCTAATACTAGTGAATGGTTTCTTAAAAGTACTTGCTACGTGATTTGTTGTCTGTTTGAAATGACGTTTTGGACAGAGTTTATATATAGAAAAGCTTTGGGAACTAGTATGTTCATGAAAACGCCGTCTTTTTGTACAGAACAAAGAACTCCAGTATTTTAACTCTCTTTAAAAAAAATTGCCAGCAATCTGACTTTGCTAGCATTGAGGGGGATTTGTGGCCATCTTGTACATTTGAGGATAAGAATGTAAACATTTCTTGAACTATTAATGATTTCCGTAACGGTATAAGCTATCGACATACAATATTTCATTTCGGTGAACCTTACATATAGTTGTAGAGATATTTAAAAATAATAACTACAGATTACCTGAATAAAACACCTTCCTCTGGCCTGCCAGACCATACTCTTCTCGTTACAATGGACGTCACGTCCTTGTACACGATTATTCCTCACGATGAAGGTATCGAGGCCTGCAGTGAGGTATGGGACAGTAAAACGATTCAGCAGCCGTCAACCAAATCTCTACTTGAACTCCTTAAACATGTTCTCAAGCTAAACAATTTCATGTTTAATGAGGAACATCACATACAAATAAGTGGTACAGCTATGGGCACCAAAATGGCTCCCTCTTAAGCCAAAATATTTATGGGAAGATTGGAACGCACCATGCTTCTTAGAGCTCCTTACAAACCTTTGAGATGGTTGTGGTTCATAGTCGATATTGAGATGAAATGGGTCGAAAACCGAGACTGCCTAAATGACTTTATTAACTTTGCTAACTCCTTCCACTATTCGATTAAATCACAGTGGACATATCTTTTTCAAAAAATGTATTTTTGGATACTACATCAACCCTGAAAGATGGTGAAATAAAATTCAGTCTCCTTAAGAAACCCACTGTTTCTCACTTTATCTCTAGCCATCGAGTTGCCACCCTCCTCATACTTTTAGAGGAATAACTAAAGGATTAACAACCCGAATTAGACGGATTCGTCTTTGAAGAACAGAGCTGACTATTAAAATCCCATCTGTGTAATCAAGGCTATAAAGCCCATACAGTGCAATCTGCAATTGATGAGATTGTTACAAAAGACAAGAAAATCCTTTTGCAATACAAAGAGAAAACGGACAAAAGCAGGGTTTCACTTGTCACTATCTATCATCCCGCCCTTTTAGAATCTCAAAGGCATCTATAGAATTAATTTATCTATTCTTTACACTTAACAAAAGAATGACCGATCTTTTCAAGGATCCGCTAGTGGCTGCGTTTAAACGCCCGAGGAATTAAAGGACATGGTAGTGAGGGCAAGATCATACAACCCGTTGCCAAATGGTGGTTTTAAAACATGTTCCGATGCCAGATTCCTTTTGTGCTAACACAGCACCAACGGTGACAGTTTTAAAAGCCCCATCACGGGTAGCACCTACAAGAAACATTGTATTTGGCAACACGTCTTGCCGCTCATACAACTGCATCTATCTCATCTATCTCATCAAGCAATACGTTAGTGAAACAGGCGACATCCGCAAAAGGATCCATAACCCCCGCTCCACCATAAAGACAAAAAATCAAGGAGCCCGTCGGGAAACATTTTAATACAACTGGCCACAAATGGGAAGACAAGACATGACAGTTTTGGCTATTGACCATAAACCTCATTGGACAGACACAAAGAAGAAAAGCAAGGAAAAGTTCTGGATGCACAGACTTATATCATTCAGACTTGATGGCATGGACAAACAAATGGACTTCACTAAAATGAACGTCTCATAGCCTTTCATCTCCTAGCACCAATAAAGTAATTTTATCAAATCTGTCAACTGCGTCTTTTTCAGTTATTAGTTTCCTTTACTACCTTTAAATTGTTAATAACTATTTTTATAATTTCTTTATTATTAATTTTTTAATCTAATTTTTCTCTTTTTAATCAAACTCTTAGCCATAATAAACTTCATTGAAAAATTCGGGTCTAAATCATAAGTGCAGTACAAGTTTACAACAGTGGTTCAAATTTTCATTTATTAACTCGGACGTCAATTTTAATGAGCTTATTTTCTCAATCAGATGAATTGGCAGTCGATTGATTATTTTAGAGCGATCGGCTGCATTGTCAACACCTTCTTTAAGTATGTGAACTAAAACTGTTTATAATGTAGTTGTTTTTTTATTTAGCTTCTTAAGTAGTTTTAGTAGTAGCGCTAGATTTTGTTTTCTTTGTTTTTATCCATGTCATTTATCTCTATTTTCATATATATATATATATATATATATATATATATATATATATATATATATATATATATATATATATATATATATATATATAATCCAAAATAAGTGAAAGGTGATATCACACAGTATAAATAATCAAAAAAGAAAATGAACAGTTCCAAAGTTTCTATTCACTATATATATATATATATATAATAAGCACAAACATCGCTCACTGCTAGGAGAATGGGTTCCAGAGGTCGTGAGTTCAAGCCCCGGCCGGGGCGGAGGTGGAGCTCCAACAAGGTGAATTTCTTTGTGCTTTATATATATGTTTATATATATATATATATATATATATATATATATATATATATATATATATATATATATATATATATATATATATATATATACATATATATATATATATATATTCGTGAAGAACTAATGAGGCAGGATGCAGGTAACGTAGGAATATGAATACTTTTTTTTACATTTCTAGGGGAAAGTGATTTTTTCAAATATCATTTTACGTTAGTTTTGTTTTCTTCTACGCAATAAATATGTCACAACCTGACTTAAGCGTAAAATTAAAAACGAACACAAAAATAAAGTTGAAGTGCTGTATTTCTATGAATGGCCTAATCAAACAGAAGTAGTGAATATTTCCTCTCTTTCTTACAATAAGCACTCGTACTGTTCACACTTGTTTTTTAACTCGGAACTGACCTGGGTTAAACGACTGCATTGTTTCTTTGATGACGGAAAGTCCAGTACATCTAAATCACGCCCTATAATCACCACGGCGGAATTCAAACTGACTTTTTCACGTCAAGAGGAAAAACACATCACAAAATAGCTTACCGCTGATCGAAACGAAATTTCGTTTTATTAAAAGGATTTTAACGACTGCAACATGTATCTTGCTCCATAGACGAGTGGATAAAATGTCTGTCTTGTGATCCGTAAATCATTATTTTAGATGTTCATTTTTTATCCCCAAGCTGCAAATTTGACATATGTTCAGTTTATTTATCATTATATCTTTCATTATCAAATAATGTACTGTTAATTTGAGTGACCTTTTCCAGGTGTGTTATTCCACCCTAACATTCAATTCAGACAATTCAGGAATTATAACACCCTCACACCGGTGATTCTTTTGATGGAGGAATGACACTAATCTTAGGCAAAACAAACAACACTTATACTCTTTAGCTTTGTCCCCGGCCCTTGAGGAATTTGAAGTAAATGTTTTCAATTAACAAAGAATTGAAAATTAGAAAAAGAAAATGTAATGCTGGAAATTTTCTACGTCGAAAAATGACCCCGATCATTATTCTACGGGGGTCATTATTCTACTGTACACCGGACGTCAGACACAAAATGGTAAACCCAACCTTGGCTGATTTCTCCGCTTACATAGATGGTCGTGAAAAACGTTGTGAAAAAACCTTCCATATCCGAGAAATAACTGTGTTTTCCTGCAAATTAAACTGATACAAAATCAAAGTTTTGATCTAGAAAACTATTTTTTATAATCTTTCAAGGGGCATTGTTTAATTATTATTTAAAAAGATAAAGGGGGTCGATAAGATTTATGTTTAATTTATACATTTAACAATATTGAAATGCAATAGAAAAAGGTGTTCCCAAAATTAAAAAGAAAGCATTTGATATTAGCCAAATTCAACTGGTTAAATTCTTTCTTTTTTTTATTCATGTCAAAGACATTAAATGTCATAAGGTAATATTTTCAATTACAGTAATGTGACATACTTATGCATATAATACATAATTGTTGAATAATTCTCGCTATACCTTTGTATGATAGCAAATGTTGGCGTCATAAATACAAGTTTTTTAAATTATAATAAAAAAGATATCAATTGAATGTATATTGTTTTTATTTTTCGGAAGAAATTTAACATTTATTTAATTAATGCGATGAAAATTTATTTTCTTTAATGAAGGTATACTAGTAATTAATTGTTCTTGATTAATAATGATTAGAATTTAGTTTGTGCTAATTCAGTATTGCTGCTACTAGTGAATGATTTCTCAAAGAAGACTGCTTGCCGCATGATTTGTTCTTCATGTGATATGACATTTGGAGCGGAGTTTATAGAAAAGTGTCGGGTATGTACAGAAAATATCAATCCTTTAACAAAACAAACTACGTCTATATTTTACCACTTCTTAGATCCTATACTCGCAGTCTGACTCTGCTAGTATTGAGATACGCGTAAATTGACCTTTACGTTAACGTTGTATATGATATACTTATACCTATCTAATATTTAGTCTTACTTGTCAATTGAATCGAATGTTTACATGTAGTACATGCACTATACGTTCTCTTCAATGTAAGATTATCCTGACAGTCAAGGCAATTTCCCAAATTGTTAAGTTCCTTATTATAGCTTGAGATTGATTTTTCAGTCCCATCCACACTTTCCAAAAGTTGTTTCCTTTGAGGGGTCAACCAATAAGTCACAAGGGGAAAATTCAACTTTCCCCTTCTTTAAACTACAAAATATTTGGGCGTCCTGTGATGAAATCACTTTTATTTTGTTTTGTTCCTTTAATGTGTGGATTGTCACAACCTGTGGCTTTCAATATACACAAAGAAATCGGATTTTTAGTCAATGTTACAAACCTTTTAACTACACTACAAAGGGTACTTTAAGAAATCTAAGTGTTTTTCCCCAAAGAAGGCGATCAGGAGACATAACTTCTGTAAAGTGTGAATTGGTCTAATAGATCGGTCTGATGGATTACATCATTTCGGATAACCTTAAATCGACTAAAACTTCGTAGATTGTTAATTTAAAATTTAAAAAAAGCACTGATGAAACATTATTACAATGCAAATCTACCTCGAAATTGTATCTACAAACACCTGTTACGTTTAACGTGATCCATATTTAGTTGAAAAGACTTTTGTTCTGGGTATAAAGAGGTAAAATATGATTCTCAGGTTTTTTTTATTTGACATGTGTAATTAAATAACAAAGTGGTAGCTCTGCGTCAGTATATACTCGTTAGTCAATATTTAAAATGATCAAATTTTAGGTAAAGGTAGCTGTATGGTATCACAACGTCACGTTATACATCCTGTCAGCTGGGGTTTTTTTTTGGAAGAAATTAAGTATTATAACGAGAGTAAAATATGTAATTCAATTTCATTCATTTATTTGTGCAGGCCTTGAATCAATTTGGTTATATTTTGATTATTTGTAAAGCACATTCTATACAAGTTTTGTTTTCAATGTTTTTTCATAAACACACACACCCTCTGTCAATTCTATATATACACATACATGTACATGTTTTTGTGGCTTTTCTATTGACCAGCAAGCATACCTTTTATTTTTATGTTTCAATGTATTACATATAATTCTGACATTTTTGTATGATATATGGTCTATTCAAACATTACAATATTTTCTTAGGTTATTCATGTCAAATGCGGGATATGATCATATGAATGTAGCGACATTGCAGAAAAAATACACGCGGTAGCTGGTTTTGTAAATTTTCTCTGTAGTGATAGCTACCTTCATAACTATGTAAAATTAACAAAATTAGTGTTAATATAAATCAGTATATTAGTTAAAAGAAACAGCCAAATCATCTTCAATGGAAACTTGAAACTGACTTTATAATGATTATTTCTTGGGCTCCAGTATTAGTCCAGGGGTCACGATTTTAACAATGTAGAATCTACACTATCTAAGTATGCTTGCATAGTGATCTCACCAATTACAGCATACTAGTTTTTGAAAAGATTTTAAATTTTTTTACATATATTTGTTTTAGGATAAGATCGAATTTTTGCTTTGCAGATCAATTGTATACATATTAGAGGTATGCATAGTTATAACGTGGATTTCGACTTTTAGCTTAAATAAGCTTTTCTGATCTTTTTTTATCCGGCGTCCGTCTGTCTGTTCGTCTGTCTGTAATCTTTTTCCATTTTTTACCTCAATGAAAACTCGTGACCTTTTTTTATCACTCTTTGTTCGGCGTCCGTCTGTCTGTAAACATTTAACGTTTTGGACTTCTTCTCCATAACTACAAATTTTAAACTTGGCACAACGCAACATTTTTTGAAGGGATTGTTTGTTTTATTAAGATAGAAAGGACCACGCCCACATGTAAGTGAAGATATTTAAGAATTACTAAAAATTCACAATCTATCTCTCAAAATCCGATCATCCGAAAAGCGGAAACTTGGTAGTTAGCAACTCCAATTGGGGTAGATTCAAGTTTGTGCAAATCATGATCCCTGGGGATAGGTTGGGGCTACATTGGGGGATCCTATATTTACTTAAGAATATAAATTGGAGAGAAATCTTTAAAAAATCTTCTCGGAAACAAATTGACCGGAAAAGCTGTAACTGGTGTAGAGGCATACAAGCTCGGACAGTGTAAAAATCATGATCTCCGAAGGCATGCTGGGGCCACAATGAGAGGGGGGGGGGGTCAAATTGTTGCATAAATAGTTAATAATTATAAAGCTAAACGTTTTAGGATGATTATTAATATAATCATTTTTTTATTTAAACAAATCTCCAATCTAACATTAAAATAACACAAAATTGGTCTTCTCATTTACACGTATTACCTAAATATTTTTATCTAAAACAATTGATTGATCAGACTAATATACAAGGCGATATAAGACACAGCAAGAATCATGACACTGACTATAACATATTGATAAAAATGCGAAGAAAAGAAAGCTGTTGATTTTATTTGTAGCCCACACACTGATACATAAAGAAAAATAAAAAGGTTTTTTTTTTTAATTAATAAAGAATAATCGACTAATTAAGTTTCAGTCAACGATCGTTTTCACCTGGCAATAATCGAGTACTCAAATACTCGTTGTAGGGCTGTCACGGTTGTAAAATATCGGGTCGATAGTTATTTTGGTACGATTTTGGGTTGATCGCTTCGGGTCTACTTTAAGATAAGAAATAATTATCTAAACTTCATAAGTTTTCCCCTCTATTTCTTAATTTCTTAAAATCGAATATTAACATAATGACGATTTTCTTTACCAGATATACAAATTACATTTGATAATTCTTAAACATTAAAAATATATAAAATAATTTCACCAAAGATAATTTATTTAACATATTAAAAGTCATATTTACTACAAAGGGTTATTGAATAATATTGTAAAAATTTTGATTATGAAGTTCGTTTTTGATAGTTTATAAAGTGTATCTGCGGCCAATTTTTCAGTTGCTGCATGTATTTCGATTTTAGATTTATTTTAATGCTTCTTTCAATAAATAATTTTCATAAATAGTTACAGGATATTTGATAATTTATTTAATTAATTATCAAAATAAGTATGGTTTAAAAGAAGTTGTTAAATTTTATAGCATGTTCGTGTATTTTTGAGTTGCAGGTAATGCATACCGTGTGTTCTTTTTTCTGTAACCACGCAAATCTTCCCCATATTTTTCTGCATGGATTTGACGTCTGGCTTTCCGTATTAATCTCACTACTAATAAATCCAGAAAATTTTGACCCTAAACTTTTCTATTAACAAATATTAAGAACATGTTCGATGTCCGCATCGTGAGCCACCATTTTGTTTAGTAAACTGGTGCTTCTCCTTCATACACAAGTAAGTTAAATGCTACTTTTATTTAGAATGGGGGATCAATCATCGCTTTACATATGACCGGGTTTATACAACTCAATGTTTAATACATACAAGAGGTGTTTTAGTATTTCCACAATAATTAGCCTTTCAGTTTCGACGCCATTTTTCATAGTATAAGAATTTTATCTCACAAATGGTAACCGAACCGAGCAAATTGTTCTGCGGTTTTCGGTTATTTTTGTGACCCGTGACACCCATAAGTCTCGTTGACATCCCTAGTTTACTTATATGCATGCATCTTTTCATATTGCTGATTCTGAATAACTGTTGTATAGACTGTGGCCCCTTGAAAATTCTTGCACCCCACAAGATTTTAAAGTTTGATACATATTTTTATATATCAGCAATTGTTTAAGATCTCGAGAACTGCAATGCTTAATATATGACATGGCTATAAAATCATTATGGTCAATGTTTAATATAAGAATATCTGGAGACAAAAAATCTCTTTATACAGAATCTACTCTACTACATTGTCCAGATATTCTGTATCATATGACTCATTAAAGCTAATGGTCTTTTTTTAAATAAATATTGCTGCTCAGATGAGCAATGTTGCTTATGGGCCTCTTGTTCATTATAATGCAAATAATACCAGTTGTATTATAAAGTTTCGTTTGCAAAAGATTGTATATAGGATACCCGTTTTGTAGCGGATAGGTAATGTTAATGAATTAAGGGTCGACAAATGGATTATGGATACTGTTTACACAAAGAAAACCTAGTTTGTTTTCACATTGACATTTTTTTCTTTTGTAAATTCTTCACCCACAAACAACCTGTTACTACTTACATGATCTACACAATGTATAAATACATACCCCCCTTTATCTGTTGACATTCTACCCGATAGCATCTAACCATGCGTTTTTTGGAGTTCTGTATTTTTAGTGCATTACTTGCACTGGTCTTGTATTCAATTGCATCTGATGCAGCACACAGTAAAGACGATGTTTTGATGAAAAGTATCTCGGATCTACATTTTAAACTGTTTTCTTCCATGAAAAAGAAAACAAAAACGATGAAGGTTTGAAAATGTGATAAAATTTTACTGTCTTTTTTGTTAAACTTGAAACGTTATTTATTTCATACCATGTTATCCCTATTTCGACAGGCTGCTGTCTTCGAGACCCAGTGCTGTGCATCAGGCTGTACGTTCAATAGTTACAAATCTGGTGTACCCAGAGTCTGCAATGGACAACTGTTAACACAACTGAATGAGATCCAATCAAGTATTAACAACATTTGGAAAAGGAAACCTATTGGTTTGTGCATGAACATCTGTTTTTTGTTGTGTTTTTTTACTTTTTTTTATATCCGTTGTGTACATTGCATCTAATATTTCATTCCTATAATGTGAAAAATTATGTTACAAATTCATTATTAAATGCATTTGTTTGAATTCAAACAGCTTGTAAACACGGATGGAAACGGTATGGCGACCACTGCTACCATTTATTCAGCGCAAAAATGAATTGGTTTGAAGCACAGGTAAACACTTAGCTTAGTATGTATTAAAAAAAATTTCCCGAAAAATGTTTTAATAAGCGCACGATGGGCTCCAAGGGACACGTGCATTTGAATATGTTTGAAAGGTAATGTATGTTTTAAAATACATATAATCTGGAAGATGTAAATCCTACAACTTTACCATATAAGAAAATATATAAGTCGTATCATATTATTTTTATTCGGTGAGAGTCAAAATAAGATTTAAGCATCTCAACTTACTGGAGCATTATAAATTATATCTATGAAGAAAATATTGATATTGATATATAATATCTAAGATATATTAGTTAATGTGTAATTAAACTATAACACAAAAAGAAGTGGAAAGCAGTCTACAAAAAATGTTTAACTGATAAAAGTTGTCTCAAAAATTTTGTAAACATTGCAATACCGTTTTGTGAAGCCCAGTTAAAGAATTTTTTTGTCAGCAGCCTCCTTTAATAGAATAACATGTTTTTTGTTTCAAACTTTGTATCTTTATATTGAGAAATGATCCATTTTGTTGAAAGATTTTTTGCAGAAAACAAGGAGCAACATTGATACAAATAAATAATGCAAGTGAAAATAGATGGCTGACTAAGAATTTTCCAAATGGTGAGTGAAGTCCGTAAGCAACTTTAATTTATTCCAAACGTATGGATATGGATGGATGGTGAACAATATTTATATAAAGTAACGATAAATCAATTTTAAGATTGATATACATCTGTAGTATAATATTTTATTATATGTTAAACTTTGCCCCCTTTCTTAAATGTTTTTGGGGAGATCACATCAGTGAAATCGGGATTTTTATGGCTTAGTTAAAAGATTAAAACACTTTTGAAGCAAACAAACGTATAGAAACCATATGAGACATACTTAAACTAAACTTACAGTGATAATTCCGCTATTCCTCTATATATACCGTTTCATATATATATATATATATATATATATATATATATATATATATATATATATATATATATATATATATATATATATATATATATATATGCTGCATATTACTGCGGAAATAACGAATTATAGAAAAGGGTATTTCAGAATACACTATCTGGACTGGGCAACATTATTCAAATTAATGCTTATAAACAAATATACTGAGAAATACCTTATATATAATCTTTTAGACAACGTTAAGTACTTTATTATATTGAGAGAGAGAGAGAGAGAGAGAGAGAGAGAGAGAACGAGCAATTCGAGTTCTATACTCTATATTTTCTATCGCCTTTTCATTTGTAAATGTTCACGCATTTATTTGATTATGTAAATTACCTTAGTAAGTTAATTACATGTATGTGCAACTTTCAACTTTCAAAACAATTGAAACACATGTATAATTTCAAACAGTTCCATACTGGATTGATTTCACTGACAATGGTACGGAGGGGAAATGGGTGACATTGTCTACCGGAAGAAGTGAGTACACAAGTTGGGATCGTGGACAACCCGATAATTGGCGTGGGAATCAAAACTGTGCATACAACAATTTCAGAAAACGCGCTGGACGTTGGGACGATGGGGGATGTAAAGCTAAATTTCAAGCCATGTGTGAAGCATCAGGTATATTCAATTCTAAATGTTTTTTTCAAAACTGTTTTGCTCATAATAAGAAGTCGTCCCTTTTAAGGGCTTTAAGATATATATACACAGTAAGGGAGTTTTCCTTGCCAACATTTGCTTCAGCTTAGAATCTTGGGTTTTATATTTGAAAAAATAAATGTCTACACCAGGAAGTTAACATATATAAGCAAGTACTTTGCAGCATAATTAGCGTGTTACAGTATTGATTTGTATTCTTGTTTGGAGTATACAAAAGTTAGTTACATGAAATATGTATAAGATTTAGTGAGGAAGAATGCTTATTAGAAAATCTTAACATTAAAAATTACTTTAAGATTACTTTCTTATCTTTTCAGGTTCTAAATTCTGACCATGGAAGATGGAAAATGTGCACGGATTTTAAGTAAATGGAATCAAATTAATTGATTAATTTAATACTATGAAAAACAAAATAAAATGCCGTGTGGAAAAGTCAATATGTTTTTTTTATCTGAATAACTATTTACTTGAGATTTTGATGCTGATCAGTTAAAAAGAACATGAAAGAAATACATACCACCGTTTATTAAGCCTATTTTTAATATTAGTTATGTAAATCTGCATTCCTTGCGTTGAATCAAAATTAAAAAATATAGTGTGACATATCTATCTGTATTATGTAATTTCTCCCTCATTTCGTAAGACATCGGATTTTATTTTACCTCAGTATGAGTATAATAATTCTATATAACGCGTGGTCTGTTCGAGAAAGTCACCTGACAGGGCGAAACAAGTATTCCTTTTAAAGGAATGATCGGCATGAAATCTCATTGGTCAGCTCTGTTTATATAATACTAGAATACGCAACATGCAGTGAACTATATACAGCACCGTTTTATTGATTTCCGAAATGGCAAGGCATGAATGAGCTTTACTTTTAGTAGGCGAATTATACTTCCGACTAATATTCCTACGCATATGTTACAAAAACGTGATTTGAATCATTATGTATGTAACTCTATAAATGTTTTATTTTCAGGGTAAATGGATAAGATTACCGTTTTAGTCATCTACGTCTAATTAAAGAATAGGATTAGAATAAGGATTAGATAGAATAGAAAAGAATTCAATAAGTTTGTCATTGCATAGTCAATAAAATACACTGTAGTGCAAGGCACAATGCGTGCGCAAATAGTTAAATTTGCCGGATGCTTCATATGAACACAACTGTGATCGGCCGAAGCCGAGCACAAAACCTTTTTGTCTACCGGGGAATAAATATTATATTCAACATCTTCGGAAATCTCAGGATTTTTTATTCCAACGGATAAAAAGGCAGATATGAGCATACGATGTCCAGAAATATTACTTAAAGGGACTTGGACACAATTTTAGATGAAAATTTTGTTTTCAATTTCTTTATGCATAATGATTTACTTGCACATTTTGAATAATTGACCATAATTTGAATGTTAGAAGTCAAGTTATAAGAGAGATACAGGGGTAAGAATTTATTGTTATGTAAACAAAGCTCGAGTCTTATGTTTGTTTACAAATAATATAAAGTATGAAATTACCACTTCTTTAAGAAAATGATACATAGAAAAGAAGGTAAACTGATTCGATGTGATCATAAATGATATTATTAATAGAAAAAAGCAACATTTGAATGAAACTTACACCAATAAAACACATATGTAAACAATAAGAAGACTCGCGCTTTGTTTACAAAACAAAGAATATTTAATTCTTTATTTTTCTTTTAACTCATTTTTTGACTTTCAAATTTTGACAAAGCATTAAAAATACCCATATCAACCATTCTAAATATTGAAAATGGAAATATAAAATTTTGAATTTTAAAGCTCAAATCGTGTCCCTTTAATCTAAAATTTTTAATCTCTTTAAAAAAAATCTAACTGTGATTCGAATTTATGAAATAAAAGAGATAACACTGAGAAAGAAAATCAAACATTCCTCACGTTATTGCTTTTGAAAAGTCAAAAAATTATTCTATAATAATATGCTGTAGTATAATAGTTCGGAAAACATGTAGATTTATTCCACAGGCAAAATCAAATTTTCCATCAGGCGATGCCCTCGTAAAATATACATTATCTAGGGGGAATAAATCTTAATTTTCCCATCACCATTCTAATGTTAACATAGCGACTGACAAAGCAGAATCAAAGGCAGTTTAATAGGCAGTTTTATTCGTTTGTCTGCTTTACTTTAAATGAATATAGGCTAATGCATATTTTTAACAAGGCTTTAGTTTCACATATCACATTAATAAAATTTATTCTGAAATATTTCTTAAAATTATCTTGATATTTTACCATAATAACAAACATTTTATCTATATTTTTGCACTTGCTAATGTTTTCCCTTACATAACACCGTTTGCGCAGTCTGCTGTTATTCCTGCATAACCTCATCATTGGTCAAGAGGTCAAGGGAGCGCATGAATAATCTAGGTCACTATTTTTTATGTGCTCAAAATAACCGACTTTTGCTAAACCATACCTAATAACGTAATAAAAACCCTTCGGGCTTTATGGGATTTGATCACGTGACCATCCCGATATACATGTATATCCACAAATGATACCTTATTTATTATATCCTGGCGTCATGGGTTTCAGATAGTCTAACACTAAAAACTGCCTCTAATGACTGTATTTTTAGTTTAAAATTTTGAAACTCTATCACTTTTAACCTCAGATATAGCATTGAAAATCGCCGATAAAAATCAGTTAGTCGTCATTATATGCAATTTCTAGCTTTAAATAAACTGGATGCTGCATTTGACCAATGAAAATGTGTGCCATGGGTTTCCGATAGAATAATTCATCAATATTTTTTTCAATAATACTACACATAATGTAATATAACATTTTGAATATATTCAATATTATATTTAATTGTTTTCTAAGCCTTTTATTTCAATGTTAATTGTCCAAATATTTAATTTTCCCTAACATTTCATTTGATCACTTATGATTATTACAATCCTGTCATATGTGTGATGAAGGGCTTTGTTGCTTACTTTTAATGATCAGAGAAGTATCCAATTTTTTTTATGTTTGGATCTTCCTATAGGACAGGTAGGTTATTTCTAGCGCTCTCGAGCGCTAGCAACTACGTTAGTCTTTTTCACTGGAATACGCATGCTCGACTCCATAGTAGGGGGTTCTGGGAATACTGTACCACTGCAGATAAACTGTACCATTTGAATTTCGTTTTATCATTTTCACATGAAGTTTTGAAATGAAATGTCAAAAAGTAACGGAAGGTCTTATAATGCAAAGTTATTTTCAATAAAATGATAAATAGCTAGCTTTATCTTAAATTTCTTTAAGCTCGGAAAACAACTTCGGATATGTTTTCCGAGCTTGCCGGAAAGGCCCGAGAAGATACGATTGCTACAAAGCAGTACCAATGTTTCTTGAAAATTTTCACCTCGAAATTGAAATTACAGTCGTTAAGGCACAGTCAATGAGCTATGCCATGCCTGTAGATTCACAGTTCTAAATTGAGACCCCACTCCAGCACAATTCCAGTACACCACTGTGCCTTCCTATTTAATTAATCGATTCAGAAATATAAACCAATGTTTTAGAAATCTGCTTCTGTGTTTTATGTTGGCTACAGCGCTAGCTCACCAATCTTTTTAAAAGATAAGCTTGTTCCTAATAATGTTGAACACTCCTGGATTTCTAGCGTTGTGCGTAGAAACGTATGGTACGGCATGTTTGACGGGTTTATTTTTTTACTAAAGGTAGACGCTTTCTTTCATAAGATTTTGCTTTGTTGATTCCGTTTTTAATCAATTGTATGGGAATATTTCTTTGAGGTGATAAATCTTGTAATTCTGTGAAACGAAGTTCTAATATTTCTGTATAGGAGATTATTGTACATAAACGCCTTGCTAAATTATATGGAATATTATTCCAGGTGTGTCTAGGGTGGCATGAGTCAAATATAAGATACTGCCTAGTATCTGTTATTTTGTAGAAATATCCGTTATTAAACGGTCTAATAGATATATATATATATATATATATATATATATATATATATATATATATATATATATATATATATATATATATATATATATATATATATATATTCCTTATATTTGATTTCCTTATTTTGTAAGCAAACGTAGATTTACCTTAAATGTGCATTTTCACCACATTTTATATGATCGATATAAAGTTATAGGAAGCTTTCTCTAAAATATAACTGACATAAAATCAATAAATACATATCCTCCTTCAGTTACCTGTTAAAGGTTGTAAGATTGAGTTTGATTTCCCTATAATTTATTGATTTCAGTTTAAGCCATTGGCATAAATATTTTATTTCGGTGAACTTTATAATAATAAACTCAGATTTCGTAGATACCTATTTTGGAATACACGAAAGCTTTGGTCAAAAGATAATTATAATGTAATTCTATCTAAATATCTATATTGTATTGTAATCAACAAACACCTGTTACGTTTTTCGTGTTCCAAATAATATATATAAGCATTTCTGAATACATGTAAACATATATGATATTACCATTTATCATCTTGCCATGCAGTTTTTTAAAGTTAGCTCCTTTTGCGCATTCCTTGCACTTGTTGTCTGTTTTGCGGCATCTGATGCAGCACCACAAACTGAAGACGAAATGTTGATGAAAAACATCTCGGACCTACATTTCCGATTGTTTTCAACCATTCAAAAGAAAACAAAAATGATAAAGGTAAGAAAAAAGAAAAAGACATTAGACTAAACCATTAGACGGAGTTTTTTCATACATTAAATGTAATTTCTAATTTCGACAGACAGCTGTCTTTGAGACTCAGTGCAGTGGGACAGGCTGTACGTTCAATGGTTGCGAGTCTAGCGGATCCGAAACCTGTGATGGACAGATGTTCAAAAAGTTGAATAAAATAGAATCCAGTATCAGCAACATTTGGAAAAGGAAGCCAAAAGTGATCGGTTTGTGTTGAACTTTTGTGTTTTGTACTGCTGCTATGGATATTGCTGTGTTTTAAAACCAATCATTTATTCTTAAGGTACATTTTCCATTAAATGAATAAGGATACTTTCATAATTATGTTATATTTATTTCACACCTCAACAGTTTGTAAAGGAGGATGGAAACGTTTCGATGGACACTGCTACTATTTATTCAGCGCAAAAATGAACTGGTTTCAAGGACAGGTAAACTTGCCATCGACATCTTTGGGTTTTCTATAAAGGCATAGTTTTATAATGCACTGAAAAGGCATCAGTAAAATCATTAGAATTTTTATCTTTTTATGATTTATTAAAAGAATACTGAATATCATTTTTTTTGTTTTGTGCACTTAAAAATTAGAACGTCTACTTGTATACATAATCGGTGTTTTGACATACATTGAAATATGCATTTATTTTCTATGAATCATTTTTTTAAAGATTTTCTGCAGAAATCAAGGGTCAACTTTGCTTCAAATAAATAATGCAAATGAGAATAAATGGCTCACTAAGACGTTTCCAAACGGTAAATATATTTTTCAAAGACGTCAAAAGATAGTGCCTTTTATAGTCATTTTCCTCAAGGGACAGAATGATGTTTTTTGTATATCACAATATCCGCTTAAAAGATGTTTCATCACAGTTCGTGCCTTGTTTAGTTTTCTTTAGAAAATGCGATAGTGTACAAAAATTATTAAACATATATGATGTTATGGCATACAAAAGATGAGGACCTAACCACATCTTTCAAAAGCATGTATATGTACCTGTGTTACAGTAATTATTTACGCGGAGGTGAAATTTACACTAGGTAAACGGTGATCTTAAAACCGCCTAAAATACCCACGCGCATGGTTAAAAACCCTCAAAACTTTAATGTGGTTGATCAACTATCCTCGTGTTTTAAAATACCCACGCGTAATTTTTATCATAGAAAACGCGTGGTTAAACACCAGCGTAAATAATCAACCTTACAATATTTAAGTAAATACTGTAAAAGTGGTAATTTGCGCATGTGGGGAAAAAAAAAGTTAGGCGATAAGCTTAAAATCGCGGAAAATACCCCGCACGTATGGTAAAAAATCAATTTTTTAGTGTCTTTAAAAATCGTAAAAGTATCCGCGTATTTAACTCCCACGCGTATTGTTCAACTATAGAGAACGCCTACTTATCCACCAGCGTAAATAACCTTATTAAAGTAGTCCTCAACTTCTTTGAACAAATGCATACACCACATGACGAGCTGCTTCTATTAAGGACATGATGTTTATGCTTGTGTAAGACTTTTAGAAGGACAAACATTCTCTGGTATTCATTTACTTTAATTCAAAATACTCAAAAACAGCAAAATCATGAGAAATAATTATGTAATCGTTCTTTTAAAATAGAAATATTTATTGATTAATTAAAGGATGCAATACAAAACAATTTTCTGCAAAATCATTCTTTAAAATTGTTCAAATAAATCTATATACAAACAGTTGAATACTGGATTGATTTTACTGATATTGGCACGGAGGGGAAATGGGTGACATTTTCAACTGGTAAAAGTGAGTACACGAGTTGGAATAGTGGACAGCCAGATAATTCCGGAGGTAAACAGGACTGTGCCATCAATAATCACTCAAAACGACCTGGACGTTGGGACGATGAAACATGCAACGGAAATTTTCAAGTTATGTGTGAAGCATCAGGTAAGACCTGTTCTAACGTCTCTTCCTGGATATTTTACCGATTTGAAATGAAATATTCATTGTTTATCATTAAAGTAATTATTGATATCAATTAATACATGTAACATGATATGAAATATTCATTAATTATGATTAAAGTAATTTATTAATTATTTATATCTACTGAAAACATGATGTAAAAAGTTTTTATTCTTTACATTTAGATTTAGAGTTTTGACCACGGAAAGATGGAAATATCTGTTAAAATTTTGAGAAAAAGAAAAAAAGAGATATTTTGAATCTAAAAAATACGATGGCCTGGATGTAAATACGAACAACTATGCAGAATTCGTTATATTTCTTTAAAGAAAGAAAAATAATAAAATAAAAAGATTCATGATTGGCATTTTTGTCTTTTGGGACATTGATACAGAAACAAAAAAAAAACAAAAAAAATAACATTTATCATTACCTGCACATTCATTAATCATTGATGATATAGAGAGAATAATACGTTATAACGTTAAAACTAATAATAATCGATAATCCAATATCTGCCCGAGGGCCGGAGACCAGAGGGCTGATATGGGATGTGATACAGATTTTGACATGTATTGTTGTTTTTATTATATATTTGAATTAAGAAAGCTGGATGTCAATTTCACTTGGAAAAAACTTATAAAAGTTTTTTTTCTTTCTATCTCAAAACTGCGTATTTTCTACGTTCAAATGTACTGTGACGTGATCCATACTAAATTGTTCCAATTATGACGTCATAGTTCCGACTTAAGATATGCACAGAAAAGAACAATAAGATAGGAGGTAATCCGAATAAAAAATGCAAAGGTGTTCCGGAAAGATGTAATAAAAGGTGTGATAAAGGGTGAAATAAAGGGTGATGATACGAGGGTGTAATAGAGGCGCGTGCCACTGTTCATATCAGGGGTGCAAAAATTTTATACCAAGTATTAGGAAGTATATAATAAAGTTTTTTAATGCCAATTTTTTACCTTCTGTCTATAATTAAGTCTGTCTGCGTCATATCATGCACAAATGTTTGCAAGGATATGGAGGTCCAAATCGCTTTTAAAATTAGTAATTCGTATGTGCAATTATACAGTTTTCGTATTTTGGTCAAGTGGTCAGTAATTGTTTTGTGTTACCATGTCATGTTTCAGATATATTTTATGTATTTCACACAAGTTGAGAGAAAAAGGAAGAGGGCCAACTGTTAGGATAAATTACATCTCATTAAATAAGCGTACCATTACACGCTCTGAACGGCCTTTTCCAAATTCAAAGGTTGAATGCAATTTTCAAATTATATGGGTCCTAATTACTTTGGCACAACCATTAGTAATAAGAATTTTTATTCGAGTCTTGTTTAATTCACTTGGTTAATTTCTTCATATACATATCCACTTTCCCTCCCATTCCATTCATTTTTATTATTGAAAGGACAGAGTCACAAACCAAAACAAAATTCATATCGTTGTTTCTTCACTGTGAAGGCTTCCAAAGGCAATGTTTGTTGCTCAGTTCAGTTATTTTTATCTAAAGGATATAATATGTTCAGATCAAATCAATTTTTGTTTACAAATAAACATTTCAAGTAGTTTTCGTGTTAAAATTTTAACAACTTCTATGTGAGTAATGGTTGATCCCCGTGTTTTTTTTTATACGAGTTAGATTGTAGGGAAAGCTTACTTTAACTTTATATTGCTAATATGAAATGGGACAATGCACATTTAAGAAAAATCTACGTTTGATTTTTAAAAAAGGAAATCAAAATTTAAATGTCTATTGATTTCAGAAATGAATTTAATCAACGTTTGTAGCGCGTTGATAAAAAAGTTTTTCGATCAATTGTTCCTTTGATACGTCGGCAAAAGAAAATTTAATAAACTAATTTCTTTTTATTTAATAAAACATTTTCAAATCACAAAACGTGTAGTGTCATTGTTCATAAATAGTGTAACTGAAGTGGCGCGTATGAATACACAACAATATTCAAAATGGATGAACCTTCAGCTATTGAGCTGAATTTAATAGATTAACCACGAATAGCAAGTTGAAATCTAAACCGGCTGAATTGAAAACGAGATATGTTGACAAAGAATAGCATGTATTGTGCGACTTTTGTAAATGTTGTGGTTACTAGACAGCAAGTGAGGTACATTTAAAAATGCTGTATCTCCTGTGTCTACCGGGGAATAAATACCGGTATTATATTCCACCTCTTTGGAAATCTCAGGATTTTTTATTCCATCGGATAAAAGGCAGATATGAGTATACGATGTACACAAGTATTACTTAATCTAAAATTTTTAATTTCCAAAAAAAAATCTAACTGTGATTCGAATTTATGAAAGAAAAGAAAGAACACTGAAATCATATGTTGTAGTATAATAGTTCGGAAAACATGCAGATTTATTCCACAGGCAAAATCAAATTTTCCATTAGGCGATGCTCTCATAAAATATACATTCTCTAGGGGGAATAAATCTTAATTTTTCCATCACCATTCTAATGTTTACATAGTGATTGACAAAGCAGAATCACAGGCAGTTTAATAGGCAGTTTTATTCGTTTGCTTTACTTTAAATGAATATAATAAATATTTTTAACAAGGCTTTAGTTTCACATATCACATTAATAAAATTTATTCTGAAATATTTCTTAAAATTATCTTGATATTTTACCATAATAACAAACATTATATGTATATATTTGCACTTGCTAATGTTTTCCCTTACATAACACTGTTTGCGCAATCTGCTGTTATTCCTGCATAACATCATCATTGGTCAAGAGGTCAAAGGAGCGCATAAATGATCTAGGTCACTATTTTTTATATGCTCAAAATAACCGACTTTTGCTAAAACATACCTAATATCGTAATGAAAACCCTTCGGGCTTTATGGGATTAGATCACGTGACCATCCCGATATACTTGTATATCCACAAATGATACCTTATTTATTATATCCTGGCGTCATGGGTTTCAGATAGTCTAACACTAAAAACTGCCTCTAATGACTGTATTTTTAGTTTGAAATTTTGAAATTTTGAAATTTTTAACCTCAGATGTAGCATTGAAAATCGCCGATACAAAATCAAAGTTAGTCGTCATTATATGCAATTTCTAGCTTTAAATAAACTGGATGCTGCATTTGACCAATGAAAGTGTGCGCCATGTGTTTCCGATAGTATAATTCATCAACATTTTTTTCAACAATACTACACATAATGTAATATAACATTTTGAATATATTCAATATTATATTTAATTGTCTTCTAAGCCTTTTATTTCAACGTTAATTGTCCAAATACTTAATTTTCCCTAATACTTCATTTGATCACCTATGATTATTACAATCCCGTCATTGAGTGATGAAGGTCTTTGTTGCTTACTTTTAATGATCAGAGAAGTATCCAATATTTTTTATGTTTGAATCTTCCTATAGGACAGGTAGGTTATTTCTTATAATGTTGAACACTTTAGCGTTGTGCGTAGAAACGTGTAGTATGGCATGTTTGACGGGTTTATTCTTTTAATAAAGGTAGACACTTTCTTTCATAAGATTTTGCTTTGTTGATTCCGTTTTTAATCAATTTTATGGGATAATTTCTTTGAGGTGATAAATCTTGTAGTTCTGTGAAACGAAGTTCTAATATTTCTGTATCGGAGATTATTGTATATAAACGCCTTACTAAATTGTATGGAATATTATTCCAGGTGTGTCTAGGGTGGCATGAGTCAAATATAAGATACTGCCTAGTATCTGTTTTTTTGTAGAAACATCCGTTATTAAACGGTCTAAAATATATATATATATATATATATATATATATATATATATATATATATATATATATATATATATATATATATATATATATATATTCCTTATATTTGATTTCCTTATTTTTAAGCAAACGTAGATTTACCTTCAATGTGCATTTTCACCATATTTTATATGAACGATATAAAGTTATAGGAAGCTTTCTCTAAAATATAACATAAAATCAATAAATATATTATCCTCCTTCAGTTAGCTGTTAAAGGTTGTAATGTAAGATTGAGTTTGATTTCCGTATAATTTATTGATTTCAGTTTTAGCCAACGCATAAATGTTTTATTTCGGTGAACTTTATAATAATAAACTCAGAATTCGTAGATAGCTATTTTGGAATACACGAAAGCTTTGGTCAAAAGATAATTATAATGTAATTCTATCTAAATATCTATATTGTATTGTAATCAACAAACACCTGTTACGTTTTTCGTGTTCCAAATAATATATATAAGCATTTCTGAATACATGGAAACATATATAATATTACCATTGATCATCTTGCCATGCAGTTTTTTGAAGTTAGCTCCTTTTGTGCATTCCTTGCACTTGTTGTCTGTTTTGAGGCATCTGATGCAGCACCACAAACTGAAGACGAAATGTTGATGAAAAACATCTCGGACCTACATTTCCGATTGTTTTCAACCATTCAAAAGAAAACGAAAATGATAAAGGTAAAAAAAAGAAATAGACATTAGACTACACCATAATAGACGGAGTTTTTTCATACATTAAATGTAATTTCTAATTTCGACAGACAGCTGTCTTTGAGACTCAGTGCAGTGGGACAGGCTGTACGTTCAATGGTTGCGAGTCCAGTGGGTCCGAAACCTGTGATGGACAGATGTTCACAAAGTTGAATAAAATAGAATCCAGTATCAGCAACATTTGGAAAAGGAAGCCAAAAGTGATCGGTTTGTTTTGAACTTTTGTGTTTTGTACTGCTGCTATGGATATTGCTGTGTTTTAAAACCAATCATTTATTTTTAAGGTACATTTTCCATTTAATGAATAAGGATACTTTCATAATTATGTTATATTTATCTCACACCTCAACAGTTTGTAAAGGAGGATGGAAACGTTTCGACGGACACTGCTACTATTTATTCAGCGCAAAAATGAACTGGTTTCAAGGACAGGTAAACTTGCCATTGACATCTTTGGGTTTTCTATAAAGGCATAGTTTTATAATGCACTGAAAAGGCATCAGTAAAATCATTAGAATTTTTTATCTTTTTATGATTTATTAAAAGAATACTGAATATCATTTTATTGTTTTGTGCACTTAAAAATTAAAACATCTACTTGAATACATAATCGGTGTATTAACATACATTGAAATATGCGTTTATTTTCTATGAATCATTTTTTTAAAGATTTTCTGCAGAAATCAAGGGTCAACTTTGCTTCAAATAAATAATGCAAATGAGAATAAATGGCTCACTAAGACGTTTCCAAACGGTAAATATATTTTTCAAAGACGTCAAAAGGCAGCACCTTTTATAGTCATTTTCCTCAAACGACAGAATGATGTTTTTCGTATATCACAATATCCGCTTAAAAGATGTTTCATCACAGTTCGTGCCATGTTTAGTTTTCTTTAGAAAATGCGATAGTGTACAAAAATTATTAACATATAGGATGTTATGGCATACAAAAGATGAGGACCTAACCACATCTTTCAAAAGCATGTACATGTACCTGTGTTACAGTAATTATTTACGCGAGATGAAATTTACACTAGGTACACGGTGACCTTAAAACCGCCTAAAATACCCACGCGCATGGTTAAAAAACCCTTAAAACTTTAATGTGGTTGAGCAACTATCCTCGTGTTTTAAAATTTTTATCATAGAAAACGCGTGGTTAAACACCAGCGTAATTAATCAACCTTACAATTTTTAAGTAAATACTGTAAAAGTGGTAATTTGTGAATGTGGGAAAGCAATAGTTAGGCGATAAGCTTAAAATCGCGGAAAATACCCCCGCGCGTATGGTAAAAAAATCAATTTTTTGTGTCTTTAAAAATCGTAAACGTATCCGCGTATTTAACTCCCACGCGTATTGTTCAACTATAGAGAACGCCAACTTATCCACCAGCGTAAATAACCTTATCAAAGTAGTCCTCAACTTCTTTGAACAAATGCATACACCACATGACGAGCTGCTTCTATTAAGGACATGATGTTTATGCATGTGTAAGAGTTTTAGAAGGACAAACATTCTCTAGTATTCATTTACTTTCATTCAAAATACTCAAAAACAGTAAAATCATGAGAAAGCATTATGTAATCGTTCTTTTAAAATAGAAATATTTATTCATTAGTTAAAGTGTCGATAAAAAACAATATTCTGCAAATTCAATGTTTAAAATTATTCATATGAATTTATATAATTAAACAGTTCGATACTGGATTGATTTTACTGATATTGGCACGGAGGGAAAATGGGTGACATTTTCAACTGGTAAAAGTGAGTACACGAGTTGGGACAGTGGACAGCCAGATAACGGCGGAGGTAAACAGGACTGTGCCAACAATAATAACTCGAAACGACTTGGACGTTGGGACGATTCAACATGCACCGAAAATTTTCAAGTTATGTGCGAAGCATCAGGTAAAATCTGTTCTATCTTCTCTTATCATTAACGTGATTTTTTTTCATCAATTATTACATATAGCATGGTATGAAACATTTATTATCTATATTTACAGTAATTTATAATTTTAATATCTACTGAAAACATGACGTTAATGTGTTTATTTTTTACATTTAGATTCAGAGTTTTGATCACGGAAGGATGGAAATATCTGTATATTAAGTTCTGAGTAAATGAAATAAAATGTTTAAAATAAAAATAAAAAACTATATTAGGTTCTCTTTTACGTGTCCTCGTATACCCATACGTGTTGTTGTCAGTTTAGAGCTCTATGATTAACAATTAATTTTCCTAAGAATAGAAGTTAAAAATACCTTAAGGATGCATATATTTTGTGTCAATTGGATGTCAAACTCGTGTAATAAATCTTAATTTTGTTGTTGTTTGTTTAAACACTACATCTGACTTGTAAAAAAAAATTGCCATCAAAATATGTTAGATTTAATGTGTATAATTCCATCCGAACTTTTAGTTTGATTGGTTGGATTTATGCTTGAAGAATAGAATGAAAATAGAATTATTAAAAGTCAACTCAATTATTGAAAGCAAATCTACCGCAGTGAATTCCCCAAAAATCGGCCTGTTTGTTCTATTGTGATTTTTGAGAGCAAAGTCCTGGTGGTAGAGCAGGCAAATCGAGTACGTTAGAAAAATACACTTTTAAAGTTAACAAAAACCTAACAGCCTCAACTTAGACCCTTCTTCTGTACAACATAGCCATACAGAGAACATCACTTTATTAAACATATTTATGTTTTCTCATGCTGCACAACCTCACCGCAAATTCGTTTTTGCTGTCTGATAAATGAACTCAACACTTGCGCATGATGAAATATGTCATTTATTAAAAATGACGAAAGTAAGGAAAAATATAAACAACATAGTAGGGGATCAGACCCAAAACTGTTCACACAAAATGTTAAATAACTTATCAATATGCTGATCCCCTTAAAATACAGAAAAACAATATTTTGTTCAAAATTATATACAATATATACAAAACCAACAAAAAGATGGCACCTCAAAAATAAAATATGCCATATGCAAAATAACAATAATTTGTACATGTATGCAACTTTCGAATATTGGAGTGGAGAAACGGGGATGGTGGTGGGTGTATCAAAACATTACTCGTGCTAACACTCTCATAGATGAAGACAGAATGACCCTACTCTCACTGGTCAGATACTGACCGCATCAAACCACGTGACCTTATCGCTTAATTTGATTGGCTATTAAATTAAATTTGGGGAGAATTACACCATGGAATTTTTAGCAATTACATAATAGGTCACTGAGAGGTTTTTAGACTAGGAATTTGGGCTAAAAATAGACATGGACAGTGACCACTGCAGGGAAATTACATAATATGGCCAACGACCTCTACAAGGTCTGGGAAAGAAATGCAACTTATCTAATCAAACATAAACATGAAAAATACAATAAATCAGCAAATAAAATTATAGCATTCAACACATAAATACAATTATTAACATAATTGTTGTTTGACATTTTTGCTGGAGGATGGTTCAGTCCAGGAGAGGTATCGTTATTTTCATGAATTTCATTTTTCATACAAATATCATAAATGTTCACTTACACATTTAAGTTGAACCTGTTTCAAATGATAAAAAAAACATTCTAATATTGACATATACGCATAAATTACATGTTCTATACAGCTTCCATTAAACGTCATTGGGGTTCTTTTATTTGTTTTGCGTTCTTTGCATTGGTCGTCTGTTTATCGGTCTTTGCACCAGACAATCAAGACGAAGTATTGATGAAAAACATCTCAGACCTACACTTCCAGTTGTTTTCTTTCATCCATAGGAAAACAAAAATGAAAAAGGTAAAAAAAAAAAAGAAAAAGAATAATCATTTCTTTTTCATTTTTCTCTTCTAACAAATTAGGCATAAGATTCAATCTCCTATTTCGACAGTTGTCTTTGGGACTCATTGTAGTGAGATAGGCTGTACATTCAATGGTTGCGAGTCTAGTGGATCCGAAACATGGGATGGACAGATGTTCACAAAGTTTAGTAAAATCCTATCAAGCATCAACAATATTTTGAAAAAGAAAGAAACCACATGCACTGGTTGATGCCTGAACGCTTTAATTTATATTTTTAGTTTATTGAAAAAATTACTCCATAAATTATCATCAAAAACATTGATTCTACGAAATGACACCACACTTTTAAATTGTGTTTGCAAAATCTATGCAGAAACTGGTTGTTCTTTCCTGTAATGTACTGATCAATAATTTACGCAATCGTACTTCCTTTTGAAGGTCTACAGTGATTGAAGTAGAAAAATATGCATGAACCTCTGAGCAATAATCACTTTGTTCTGCAGCTTCATTATTTTGTATGGGCATCGGTTTTTCTAAATATTAAGAAAAATACGTTTCAAGGATTCTTTAGACCGGTGAAAATAATACTATCATTTGTCATTAGAATTGCACTTCAATAAACATTGAATTTCGTTAATTAATACTTAAATGAAATCTACAAAAAATGGTATTCAACGAATTTCGATGAAACAACAGTCACAGCTACATTTGCGTATTTCGTTGATCTATAAAATAAAGTAAGTGTAATACCAGTAAAACGTAGCTTTCCCATTGAAGTGTTCTTAAAATGGAAGGTGCCGTTTATGGATCTAATCATGTAAAAACATTTTGGCTAATGCAGTTCTCTGATATATCATTTACATGGTATTTTGAATATAATATATATACATGTACAAATAACTCGATACTGGATTGTTTTACTGACTTTGACAAAGAGGGTAAATGGGTGATATTCTCTCTAGGAAAAATACATTTACCAGTTGGAGTAGGGGACAACCTTACAAATGTAAAGGCAATCAGGACTGTGCCTACAACAATTTTATAAATCGACTTGGAATCTTGGACAATACAGAATGTACGGATCATTCAAGTCAGTTGTGAAGCATCAGATAGGTTTTAAATGTTTTAATGTATTTGACTTGTTTTACTTATGTTTTTCCTGTGTATTGGACACTTATCTTATTGAGGAAATTCTGGGTTAGTTTACTGTTGGTAATACAATTTGATTTTGACATTCTTCTAGTGGAAATTGTATGATTTTTTTTCTTTTCTTTAATTTGGTTCTCAAATCTGACTATGGGCAAATGGAAATCGTTGATAATGTTTGGTGACCACAAAGAAATAAAATGATTTGAGAATAACCCATTTCTTTTCTTCATCTCCTCAATGTATTTACTAAGAATTTAGTAGATGATGGTATAGCTGAAACTTGCGACTCTTTTGTGCCGATATTAAACGGTAGATTAAGTAATTCATGAGGCCCATGATTCTTTGGCCTTAACATTATATGTATCCAATAACCGAGAAAAGGTAAATTAAGAAATCGGTTTCATCTCTGTTCAATTTACCATTTTTAATTATGTTTTATTGAAATTACAATGATTCAAAACCCCGATGTCCACTACATGTGGATACTACCAAATAACAAAGAGATTTATACTTATCTATTTTAAAGTAGTCCGAGTATCGCACTACGTTATAATCCGGATTTTACAATATTGGTTCGACTTTCGCGTTTTTGATACCCGGTATTGATTTTTCTCTACATCGCTGTTGTAAACAATGGCAATAATAAGCAATTGGAACGGTAATATATGTATTCTATGAGAGATAGAAATGATTAATGTTGAGAAACTCGATTCTGTTAAAGTAAAATGAAAAACGAAGTTTCTGATTAACCAGAATCTCAGGTATGCTTCTATCTTCTTTGTTTTGACCCCCCCCCCCCCCGAATTTTTCTTTACTAAAACCGGTTTAAATGTAGAGACAGAAGCTATTTCGAATTTAATCAATCGTCAATTAATTAATGTTTAAATGATATCTAACATTGTTGACAGATCTAGGCAGAAAACTGTAGCAAAATGTGACTTTTACGGATTTTTTCGTCAGGGTCTACTTGGTTTAGAGCTTATAGTGTGAAAAGTAATCCGTCAACATATAATTTATTTTACCAAATCTTTTTTCTAAGATGTCAATCTATAGAATAAACACCATGAATTTATGTTTGAGTCCATAAAATAGTAAAAAAAATTACCAAACGCGATACTAGCATTGCATTTTTTGTATTCTATTTTGATACATCAGGTCCATAAAGCATACTTACTTACAAAAATTTGCGCAAAATTATTGATGAGATATGGCTTAAATAAATATTAATACTCTATTTTGTATGTTCAGTTCTAATTTTCCCAAAATTGGTAATTATTTTTAGGAAAAACGGACGTCTGGCAAATTTCATAATTGTCAATAATTTTCGAAAGGGGGTACACCCGTCTGAGAAGTGATAACAAACAAACTAGCATGTAAACATACATATTTTCTTTTGTGTATGCATTGCTAGAATGTATATTTATCATTTAAAGCTAAGCTTTTAATGATTGAGCCCATTCAGTGCCGAGTATAGGACTACCTTAATTAAATATCCCGTGTAGTAATATGCAAGTTTTTACAACAAGCGAGTATGATTCCCACTATTTTTTACGGAAAGTGATTGTAGTTCATTGATCTGTTGAAACTGACAGGACTGAAATCTACACGTCACATATATTGATTTGTCGAAACAGGTTTCGAATCCACTTGACTCAACTTAGATAAAAAAAAACAGGGACTGCACAAAAATAGTCATGATGATGTCAGACTCTAATTCCTATAGGAGACGATTTGACTGTGTCTTTTACTAACGTTCTGATGTACATTAACAGTTATTTAGTTAATCTTACTTTCTTTTTGCAATCAATTTATTAATTTGTTTAAAAAAAGATGTAAATATAATCATGATAATATGCTTTAGTTGATCTTTCATGCGGGTTATGAAGGTAACGATCATTGCAGAAAAGAATATAACCCGCTAACTTGGGTTATGTATTTTTCTGCAATTTCGCCACTTTCATAATTATCCCGCATGAATCACCAAAGAAAGCATTTTATTGACAAGTCACCGATAAAGTTCATACGATAAGTTTTCCCCAAAACGACAAATTCAATATTCTATTATTCCACTACAATAACCCTAATATATCCATGTAAAAGATTTAAAAAATACATTAAAACATATAAAGGATAAAAATTTTATTTGATGCATTTTGATGTCCATTCTGTTAAGTACAAGTAATGTCAGTTTTACTTCTTGAAGAGTTAACATAATGTTTATAATGTACATTGTTTAGAATATGAAAAATAAATAATAAACATATCAATTAAAAATATTTTGATATCAACTGAACTCAAGTGTTATGGTTCCTTTGAGTGGCATTTATGTAGGGTAGATATAAAGGAAAGTAATTAAGTTTTTAATACGTCTAGTATTCATTATAGTGTAGTATAAATAAACAAGACGGAAACGTCTTTCAACATCAACCCAGGTTCATTCTTTTCAGTTTGCCTCTGAATTACAAAATAACAAAGATAACGAAGATTTACAACTGTATTAAGCAAATTCAAATATTAAACATAAATAACATTGTTTGATTCCGTTAATAACCTAAGAAGGAGAAATGAAAAATTTACCTTAATGAATGCCGAAAAAGGGGAGAGGGGGAGAGCTTGGTCCGTAGACCAACAAGAGAGTCTCCCGAATGCCCGATGACGGTCGTATTTATACACTTACAGACAATAGAATTTAAATAACAATATAGACAGGGCATTAATAGTCTTAAACAAAATATAAACGGATCATAAATTTCCCGAATCAAACATATACAAATACATATAAATATACCACAACAGTAATGTCGCAGGGTAACAATCGCATGTTTTTATTTCATCCATTATGTATTACACTTAGTCAGTAGTAATATTAGTAGTATTGTTGTAGTAAAATTCAATTCATTCATCTTTTTCATGCAAACAGGTATTGATTTGTAATGGTTGAGTACTGTTTCGGATGTCACGTGTTGTGGTTTAAGTTTTTGCATGTCACGTGATTGTCTTGTAGATGTTGTTGATACACGTGTGACATATGATATAGATACATCTGCGCTAGTTTTTCTAATAATTTTATGACAGTAGCAAATACGATACTTCCAATGGTCTCCTGCGAGATATATTCTACAGTGCAGTTTTCCTCATCTCCGCTAGCCAAGGGTTTTCGGTCCACTTTGCTCTCCATAAACCCTCGAAAACCCTTGGCTAGCGAAGATGAGTTTTCCTAAGAAATACCTTGCGGAATCTTTGGATACTACTGTAAAATAAGTGATAATTCCATATCAATTTGATAATTGAAATTATATTATTAATATTGTACCGTGAGTGAATTAGTACAAGCGTTTCATTTTCACATCAATCATCTATTTACTATCTTATTGTATAGTGCATGCCACATTAGAATGAGAACGTTTGAGATTTGTATTTTTTGTGTATTCTTGGCGCTGGTCTTCCGTTCAATACCATCTGAGGCAGAACAATTCAATGAAGACGATGTTTTGATGAAAAATATATTAGAACTTCATTTCCAACTGTTTTCTTCCATTCAAAAGAAAACAAAGATGACAAAGGTAAACAAGAATAAAATATGTGTCTTCTAATTGTAAATATTTGGTATGTATCTATATTTAATAATTTTAACAGACTGCTGTCTTTGAGACACAGTGCAGTGGGGCAGGCTGTACGTTCAATGGTTGCGAGTCTAGTGGATCCGAAACCTGTGGTGGACAGATGTTCACAAAGTTGAACAAAATCCAATTAAGTATCAACGATATTTGGAAAAGAAAACCAGAAGCGATTGGTAGGGTACTTGTACATTTTTTATGAATATTTGTTTTGCTGCTATAAACTGAATCATATTGACAAAAGCTATCTATGGTCGTCACTATCTCTAAATAACAAAAAAAACAGGTCACTTAGATTATTTAACATTGTCACAGTTTGTAAAGAAGATTGGAAACGTTACAACGGTCATTGCTACCATTTATTCAGCAAAAAAATGAACTGGTTTCAAGCACAGGTAAAAGTATTTGATAAACTTCTCGTATTGGATGCTTAATACTAGTAATTTCCACAGCATAACGTTTTTATAACAAAATCCCGAAATTAATTCTGAAATTCTTAATACATTTTGAAATACTTTGGGTCTTAAAGAATTGAATTATAACGGGGGGGGGGGTAAATTCTTTTAAGATTTCATTGCATTTCAAATATATCGGGTTCAAAAATATTTCTATATATTTCTATAAATCTGTATTATTTCAACAACCACGTATTTTGTTTTCTTTTAAGGTTTTTTGCAGAAACCAAAAGACAACACTGCTTCAAATCAATGATGCAAATGAAAATGACTGGGTCACAAAGAATTTTCCAATTGGTATGTGTATTCTTCACAAAAACTTGCGTAAATACTTCTTATTTCCATTTGAATTTTATATTGGTCTCAAAACTGTGAGAAACGACAATTGTGAATCTAATATATTGATTAGATTGAATTATGTAACTAGAACGAAGCAGTTTCAGAAGGTCTCTTAAAATATTTAAAATTTTTAAGGTATCCCACTCCTCAATGTACTTGTAACAAGAATTTCCTGAGAAGTATATTGAAATTTGTAGACAAAAAACACTTAAAAAATACAAAGATAATGGGAGGTCAGTGTTCATCCCTCTGAGTTATGGCCAATTTATTTTGATCTTTTTGCACTTGAAATGTAATTTCAACCTGATTAGGATTTGTTGTCAGTATTTTTGATTGAGCAAACTTTTTTCTTGAAATATTGTTATGAATTATACACAATGGTCACACTGAATAGAGGGATATCGGAAAAAATTGTATGAAGCTGCATAAATTTTTGTGTGACATTTTTGCACTTAATATAGATAATTTCTATAATAGTTACAATTTGAATAAAAATATTTTAAAAATCAAGTATTTTATAAGATTAATCCAGTTTGCCTAGATATGTATTCAGTATCATTTTGACATTAAAAAAACCCAAAAACAACAACATAGGGGTCAGTGATGTCAAATTTTAGATATATGTAGCTTCAAAGGTAAATTTCTCGCAAAATTTGGCTTAAAAAATTCAGACATTTGCTATATATTTGCATGATTTAATGCTAAACGTCTTTCACTCTCTCAACATTTAGTTTTGTACAAGTCACACAGGACCTATCGAACATGTCATAAACATATCAAATGTTAAAAATGGGAATATTGAATAAAGAATGATAAAAAGAAAAGTATATTGAAAATTGCTTGTGTCTGTCATTTTCCACTAAAAAAAAACCTTCCGCGCAAGAAAATAGTTCCCCCAAAACTTGTTTGTTTTTTGAAATCAAATGAATTTTCTTTATGAATGTTGTGTAATTATGAAATGATGATCTTTCTGTGAGGTTTAAATGAATAAAATCATATTACATTAAAATATAATGAACATCTGCTCCGTGAGGAGTGAGATACCTTAACGACGAAACCGGAGGGGGGTGGCTATACTCTTTCACCACTGTTAAAGTTTGTCAATCAGTCTGCTTCCTTCGGTTTCCATACCTCAAATTTTACCTCAAAAATTTGAATGAATGAAGCTAAAAAAAATGTACAATCTCAAATCTCATTAATGAGTATTTACAAACAGTGTATTACTGGATTGATTTTACTGACATTGGTACGGAGGGAAAATGGGTGACATTGTCTACTGGGAAAAGTGAGTACACAAGATGGCACCGTGGACAACCCGATAATTACGGTGGGAAAGAAAGCTGTGCTATTAATAATTATGTAAAAGGATTCTGGAACGACGATATCTGCAAGAAAGCATATCAAGTCTTGTGTGAAGCATCAGGTACGTTGTGATGTGATTGATATTTTTCAGTCGAGATTTTTAAGATTGGCGTCAAATAAGTTCGTAAACAAGAATAACATTACTTGTTAAATCCGTAGTACTCTTCGCTATTAATATCTGATGCGACAACTCATCTTTCGCCTTTAATGAATGGTATTATAGGGATTTGAAATGAACTTAAACAAGCATTGCGTATGTCGTTTATTTAATAGCTCTCATTTCCAAGATGCCCGCAAATGATAACTTAATGCATTGAAATAATAATATTTGTAATGTCGATTTTTTTTTATGAATATGACTGCATGGTATTTAGAAGTTTAATTTCAACCTTATTTTCTTCTTTACGATTAGGTGCTGAATTTTAATCACAGGAAAAGAAATCATCGACAACGGTTGAATTACCTGAATAAAGCGATTAAATTGGTAGTCCATCGTTTTACCTTCAGACTCAATGATACAATTTCTTATAAATAGTTCAAATTCAAAAAATGATTATAAATAATACATTATAAAAGAGACCAATAAAACAAAGTGGCGTTCCAAATTGATACTTCATCATATTAATCTCAACGTATTAAAAAAAACATTAAACAAAAGAATACTAGAATAACAACCAGGCCTGACACTCCTTTGCACCTGTTTGTCAGTTGGTATACCAAGTGTTGGGCATTTTAGATTCATATCTAGAGTAACTTGCGCCTTGCAGACATGAAACCAATTTCATCAGTACTCATGAAAAGTAAATGATCCCTATTGGCTTTGATGTTATGAAGTCAAAAGTGTATATTAAAAAAACAACCTAAACCAAATGTACATATATTTGGTGTGAACATGATATTTAGTACACATATATATCTCAGAAGTTTATATACTATTATTGGGAGAGAAATTAAATGAAAAAAACACACACACATAATTATATTCTATGTTATGGCAGAAAATGAAAAACAACATTACATGTACATCTTTGTTCAAAAACAGTTAATACAGGTATCAAAACCGTCAAAAAAAAATAATATACACGACTATAGATGACTATGTCTATAACATTATCTATCTACTCTGTCACCGAGATGTATTGCGTTTTCTCTGACATTTTGTACGAAATGCAGGTTCCACAAAAAACAACAGTCCCGCCAACAAAGCCACGCCCCTGGACACGCGGAACGATACCGTCCAGTCTCCCGTAACGTCCCTGATCCATCCTACAATACACAGGTCAAAGTATATACTAAGGCATACACTAGTATACCAATGTACCCTACAATATACATGTCAGAGCATATATTAGTATACCCAAATACCCTACAATACACAGGTCAAAGCGTATACTAGTATACCCAAGTACCCTTCAATACACAGGTCAAAGTACATACTAGTATACACAAGTACTCTAGAATACACAGGTCAAAGCATATAACATAATACCCAAATACACAAATCAAAGTATATACTAGTATACCAAATATGTCAAATCTCATATAACAAACACAATTACAGTTCGTGTTATCATAATCATGATGGTTTTTCTACTTTTTCGTGCATGTATTATTAACAGAATGGAGAGTGAATATTTGGATACTCTACGTTTTGTATTGATGATCAGTTTTAGTGAATTCGACATCAAATGCAGCCTAGATCTATTTGTCGATGTTACAATTTGCGTCAAATATGTAAACGCTCATGCTGCATAAAATATTGTGATATAATAGTTCTGTAATTGATGGACTAGTAGACTGCACATTGACCTCTGACAAATCAATAAAAAAAATCAGTGCCTTCCTGTTGTAACAAACAGTCAAAGGAAAACATATCATTCATTAACTTCTAAGCCAGCACTATCGATCAAAGGGAACAAGGGTTAGGTTTGTGACATGGATTTTCAAGATTTATTTTTATTCAGATATAGTCGTTAATTACTAGTATTACTCGTAGTTTAAAATGGAATAATCACCCACTGAAATGAAGCGGATTTCATTAACGAAATAAGGCATTGTAAGTTTTTATGATGAAAAATATATATGATAAAGTATTCACATACCTGGAAGTGGCTGTGAAATGCAAACAGGTAACGATAGACAAAGATTCAAAAGTCCTTGAGCCTGCGGAAGATTTTCTAGGGGAACTATTTCCAACAATAAAAGGGGAATGAACATAAAGAAAGAACCGGGGAACAGCCCTTGTGTTATTGAATAAACCAACAAGGGATAATATCCCGTAAACCATGGCAAAATAATGGAGGAAACTCCTCCAAGAATAAGAAAAGTTCCAATGATGTTTCTTTTCTGAATAATCTTAGAGTCTGCGAGCAACCCTACGACAGGTCTGGCAAAGATCATTACGCCGCCATTTACGGAAAGTAAAACAGCAACGCGAGCACTGCTCATACCCTGTACGCGAGCATGGCCTGGTATCATGGTAAAAATTGAAAAATACGCATAAAAGCTACACATAAATGCTAGGGCATAAATGAAAAAAGAAGGTTTCCGAAACAACAAGAAATGAAATATCTCTCGTATTGGCCGACGTGTGTTACACTGGCAGCAAGACTTTCTTGGCTTGATGATATCATTTTCCAGCTCGTATGAGTTGGTTTTAGTTCTAGTTTGCTTGCTTAAAGGTATTTTGCCCTTTTGGAGCTCTTGTGGTTGTCTTATCAGTGCTGCACAAACGCAGATGTTCAGGGAGAGAGCACTGATCACTAGGACTGCGCCCTGTAGTCCGTAACAGTGTATCAGAGAATGGTAAATGAATGGGAAGACAACGGAACCGATCCCAGTGCCAAGCAGAACGATACTTATTGCAAGAGCTCGTCTTTTCTTGAAGTAAAAGTTTACAACAGTAAAACATGGACTGTAAACCAATCCAAAACCAATACCTGTAACAAAATAGCAAGCTTTTTAAGAAACATTTAATTTCTGGCAATTAGTATTACACAATTCAAAACTCTTGCTTCTTTACACACCTGCTTGTGGACTGGACCGTGCACTACCTTCCCCCTTTTCATTTTTTTCTGTATTTTAAAAAAAAAATTATAATTTAATATCATTAACAACCCCTCATATATGTCTCAAGTCGAAAATAACAGAAATATCACGACTCTGTGGCATTTTATATTGACACTCGTTTCCCCTGTATATGAAAAGAGAGAAGGTAAGCAACTCCCGTTTGTTTACATTGAGGTACCACCTGGGAAATTCAAACGATTACTATATCAAAAATCGCTATTACTTTTGGTGTCATCTATTTTTCGCACTTCCACACACATCCTTCTATCAGAAATCTGATATAAATTAGCACGCTGAACCGTAACCTATCCAATTAATAAACATTTGTCACTCGCGACCACGATATTTTGAAATGTTCCAAGTAGACGCTACAGAAGTAAGTTGTACAGCGACAACAATGCTAAGAATGATGAATTTTTTATCGGATTTTCTGCAGAAACCAAAGAACAAGTCTGGTTCAATTCAACAATGCAGATGAAAATAAATGGTTCTCAGGGAATTTTCCAAACGGTACATTATTAACAAATAATATTTGTTATAAACAAATGACTTTGTACATCTTTGAAATGCATTAGATCGAGTAACTTGCGCATTTAGTTGATCTATAAAATAAAGTAAGTGTAATACCAGTAAAACGTAGCTTTCCCATTGAAGTGTTCTTAAAATGGAAGGTGCCGTTTTAGATCTAATCATGTAAAAACATTTTGGCTAATGCAATTCTCTGATATATCATTTACATGATATTTTGAGTATAACATATACACGTGTACAAATAGCTCGATACTGGATTGGTTTTACTGACATTGACACGGGGGTTAAATGGGCGATATTCTCTCTGGGAAAAGTACAAGAACCACTTGGAGAAGGGGACAACCTGACAAATTTAAAGGCAATCAGGACCTACACCAATTTTATAAATCGACTTGGAATCTTGGACGATACAGAATGTACGGATCATTCAAGTCAGTTGTGAAGCATCAGGTAAGTTTTAAATGTTTTTAATGTATTTGACTTGTTTTTACTTATGTTTTTCCTGTGTATTGGACACTTATCTTATTGAGGAAATTCTGGGTTAGTTAACTGTTGGTAATTCAATTTGATTTTGGCATTCTTTTAGTGGAAATTGTATGATTTTTTTCTTTCATTAGGTTCTCAAATCTGACTATGGGCAAATGGAAATCTTTGATAATGTTTGGTGACCACAAAGAAATAAAATGATTTGAGAATAACCCATTTTTTTTCTTCATCTCCTCAATTTTTTTACTAAGACTTCAGTAGATGATGGTATAGCTGAAACTTGCGACTCTGATGCGCCGATATTAAACGGTAGCTTAAGTAATTAATGAGGCCTATGATTCTTTGGCCTAAACATTATATGTATCCAATAACCGAGAAAAGGTAAATTACGAAATCGGTTTCATATCTATTCAATTTACCATTCTTAATTATGTTTTTTGAAATTACAATCATTCAAAACCCCGATATCCAATACATGTGGATAATACTAAATAACAAAGAAATTTAACTTATCTATTTTAAATATCCCGTGTAGTTATTTGCAAGTTCTTACAACAAGCGAGTATGATTCCCACTATTTTTTACGGAAAGTGATTGTAGTTCATAGATCTGTTAAAATTGACAGGACTGAAATCTACATGTCACATATATCGATTGGTCGAAACAGGTTTCGAATCCACTTGACTTAACTTAAGAAAAATCAGGGACTGCACAAAAATAGTCATGATGATGTCAGACTCAAATTCCTATAGGAGACGATTTGACTGTGTCTTTAACTAACATTCTGATATACATTAACAGTAATTTAGTTAATTTTACTTACTTTTTGCAATCAATTTATTAATTTGTTTAAAAGAAGATGTAAATGTAATCATGATAATATGCTTTAGTTGATCTTTCATGCGGGTTATGAAGGTAACGATCATTGCAGAAAAAAATATAACCCGCTAACTTGGGTTATGTATTTTTCTGCAATTTCGCCACTTTCATAATTATTCCGCATGAATCACCAAAGAAAGCATTTTATTGACAAGTCACCGATAAAGTTTATGCGATAAGTTTTCCAAAAAAAAAACGACAAATTCAATATTTTAATATTCCACTACAATAACCCTAATATATCCATGTAAAAGATTTAAAAAATACATTAAAACATATAAAGGATATATTTTTTTATTTGATACATTTTGATGTCAATTCTGTTAAGTACAAGTAATGTCAGTTTTACTTCTTGAAGAGTTAACATAATGTTTATAATGTACATTGTTTAGAATATGAAAAATAAATAATAAACATATCGATTAAAAATATTTTGATATCAACTGAACTCAAGTGTTATTGTTCCTTTGAGTTGCATTTATGTAGGGCAGATATAAAGGAAAGTAATTAAGTTTTTAATACGTCTAGTATTCATTATAGTAATGTCACAGGGTAACAATCGCATGTTTTTATTTCATCCATTTTGTATTACACTTTGTCAGTAATATTAGTAGTATTGTTGTAGTAAAATTCAATTCATTCATCTTTTTCATTCAAACAGGCATTGATTTTTAATGGTTGAGTACTGTTTCGGATGTCACGTGATTGTGGTTTAAATTTTTTTTGTGTCACGTGATTGTCTTGTAGATGTTGTTTGTGAGAGTAGTTGGGTGTGGTTACTGAGTACGCACCTGTGACATATGATATAGATACCTCTGCGCTAGTTTTTCTTATGATTTTATGACAGTAGCAAATACGATACTTCCCATGGTCTCCTGCGAGATATATTCTACAGTGCAGTTTTCCTCATGTCCGCTAGCCAAGGGTTTTCGGTCCACTTTGCTCCCCAAAAACCCAAGGGTTTATGGAGAGCAAAGTGGACCGAAAACCCTTTGCTAGCGATGATGAGTTTTCCTAAGAGATACCTTGCGGAATCTTTGGATACTACTGTAATATAAGTGATAATTCCATATCTATTTGATAATTGAAATTATATTATTAATATTGTACCGTGAGTGAATTAGTACAAGTTTCATTTTCACATCAATCATCTATAATAAAACTTGTGAACCTTTATCCTGGGATGGAAAACCAATCACAGAAAAGAAATATTACGATTCCTGTTGGTTAATAAGTTCCCCACAAGTCTAATTACAGCCACTCCCACTCCCTCACCCCCATGGGAAATGAATCGAGATATTGTTTCATTGAACATAGCCTTTACAATGATATAAAACACCAGTCCAACTTTAGACATAATTAAAATGAAATTGTATCTCTCGAGATGTCCCAAAATATAAGTGAGCTAGCACCTGCTACACATTACAAGCTTTATCCTCTATATAAAGAATCAATGTTGGAACGATCCAACAGATGAATACTATCTTATTGTACAGTGCATGCCACATTATAATGAGAACGTTTGAGATTTGTATTTTTTGTGTATTCTTGGCGCTGGTCTTCCGTTCAATACCATCTGAGGCAGAACAATTCAATGAAGACGATGTTTTGATGAAAAATATATCAGAACTTCATTTTCAACTGTTTTCTTCCATTCAAAAGAAAACAAAGATGATAAAGGTAAACAAGAATAAAATATGTGTCTTCTAATTGTAAAAATTTGGTATGTATCTATATTTAATAATTTTAACAGACTCAATCTATCTATGGTCGTCCCTATCTCTAAATAACAAAAAAAAATCCAAGTCACTTAGATTATTTAACATTGTCACAGTTTGTAAAAAAGGATGGAAACGTTACAACGGTCATTGCTACCATTTATTCAGCAAAAAAATGAACTGGTTTCAAGCACAGGTAAAAAGTATTTGATAAACTTCATGTATTGAATACTAAATACTAGTAATTTCCACAGCATAACGTTTTCATAACAAAATCCCGAAATTAAATCTAAAATTATTAATACATTTTGAAATACTTTGGGTCTTAAAGAATTGAATTATACTGGGGGGGGGGGGGGTAAATTCTTTTAAGATTTCATTGCATTTCAAATATATCGGGTTCAAAAATATTTCTATATATTTCTATAAATCTGTATTATTTCAACAACCACGTTTTTTTTTTAAGGTTTTTTGCAGAAACCAAAAGACAACACTGCTTCAAATCAATGATGCAAATGAAAATAACTGGCTCACAAAGAATTTTCCAATTGGTACGTGTATTCCTCACAACAACTTGCGTAAATACTTCTTATTTCTGAAAACTGTGAGAAACGACAATTGTGAATCTAATATATTGATTAGATTGAATTATGTAACTAGAACGAAGCAGTTTCAGAAGGTCTCTTAAAATATTTAAAATTTTAAAATTATTCCACTCCTCAATGAACTTGTAACAAGAATTTCCTGAGAAATATATCATTTAAATTTGTAGACAAACAGACTTAAAAAATACAAAGATAATGGGAGGTCAGTGTTCATCCCTCTGAGTTATGGCAAATTAAATTTGACCTTTTTGACCTGATTAGGATTTGTTGTCAGTATTTTTGATTGAGCAAACTTTTTTCTTGAAGTATTGTTTTGAATTATACACAATGGTCACACTGAATAGAGGGATAACGGAAAAAATTGCATGAAGCTGCATAAATTTTTGTGTGACATTTTTGCACTTTATATAGACAATTTCTATAATAGTTACAATTTGATTTAAAATAAAAATATTTTAAAAATCAAGAATTTTATAAGATTAATCCAGTTTGCCTAGATATGTATTCAGTATCATTTTGACATTAAAAAAAACCAACAACATAGGAGTCAGTGATGTCAAATTTTAGATATATGGAGCTTCAATGGTAAATTTCTCGCAAAATTTGGCAAAAAAAAATTCACACATTTTCTATATATTTGCATGATTTAATGCTAAACATCTTTCACGCTCTCAACATTTAGTTTTATACAAGTCACACAGGACCTATAGAACATGTCATAAACATATCAAATGTTAAAAATGTGAATATTGAATAAAGTATGATAAAAAGAAAAGTATATTGAAAATTGCTTGTTTCTGTCATTTTCCACTAAAAAAAATAGTTTCCCCAAAACTTGTTTGTTTTTTGAAATCAAATGAATTTTCTTTATGAATGATATGTAATTATGAAATGATGATCTTTCTGTGAGGTTTAAATGAATAAAATCATACTGCATTAAAATATAATGAACATCTGCGCAAAGAAATCAAAACGTGAGGAGTGAGATACCTTAACGACGAAACCGGAGGGGGTGGCTATACTCTTTCACCACTGTTAAAGTTTGTCAATCAGTCTGCTTCCTTCGGTTTCCATACCTCAAATTACCCATATTGAATGAATGAAGCTTAAAAATTGTACAATCTCAAATTTCATTAATAAATTTTTACAAACAGTTGCATACTGGATTGATTTTACTGACATTGGTACGGAGGGAAAATGGGTGACATTATCAACTGGGAAAAGTGAGAACACAAGATGGTACAAAGGACAACCCGATAATAACGTTGGGAAAGAAAGCTGTGCCATTAATAATTATGTGAAAGGATTCTGGAACGACGATATCTGCAAGAAAGCATATTAAGTCTTGTGTGAAGCATCAGGTACGTTGTTATGTGAGTGATATTTTTCAGTCGAGAGTTTTAAGATTGGCGTCAAAGAAGTTCGTAAACAAGAATAACATTACTTGTTAAAACCTTAGTGTTCTTCGCTATTGGCCTCTTATCATAGCTGTAGCGACAACTCATCTTCCGTTTTTACATGAATGGTATTATAGGGATTTGAAATGAACTTAAACAAGCATTGCGTACGTCGTTTATTTGATAGCTCTCATTTCCAACATGCACGTAAATGATAACTTAATGCATTAAAATAATAATAATTGTAATGTCGGTTGTTGTTTTTTTATGAATATGACTGCATGGTATTTAGAAGTTTACTTTCAACCTTATTTTCTTCTTTACGTTTAGGTTCTGAATTTTAATCACAGGAAAAGAAAACGATCGACAACGGTTGAATTACCTGAATAAAGTGGTTAAATTGGTGGTCCTTCATTTTACCTTCAGACTCAATAATGCAACCTCTAATAAATAGTTCAAATTTAAAAATGATCATTAATAATACAATATTGAAGAGAACAATGAAACATGTTGCGTTTCAAATAGATACTTAATCATTATAATCTCAACGTTTTAAAAAAAATTAACAAAAGAATGCTAGATTTGCACCTGTTTGTCAGTTGGTACACCAATTGGTGGGCATTTTAGATTCATATCTTGAGTAACTTGCGCCTTGCAGACATAAAACTTAGTCTATCTGTAGTCATGAAAAGTAAATGATCCCTATCTATTTGCTTTGATGTCATGAAGTCAAAAATGTAGATTAAAAAACTAAAATAAAAGTACATATATTTGGTTTCAATATGATATTCAATACAAATATACATGAATATCATAAAGGTTTAGATATTGGGACAGAAATTAAATGAAAAAACACACACATATTTATTAATTACATTTACTGTTATGGCATAAAATGAAAAACAGTATTACTTGTACGTTTTTGTTGTCCAAAAAAAGTAAAAGATGCATCAAAGTCGTCACAAAGTAATATACAAGACTATAGATGACAATGTTTATATCATTGTCTATATTCTCTTTCACCGAGATGTATTGCGTTTTCTTTTACATTTTGTACGAAACGCTGGTTCTACAAAAAACAACAGTCCCGCCAACAAAGCCACGCCCCCGGACACGCGGAACGATACCGTCCAGTCTCCCGTCACGTCTCTGATCCACCCTACAACGCACAGAGCGGAGTATATACCAGTATACCAAAGTACTCTACACTAGTTATACACAGATCAATGCATAAAATGGTATGGTATATCCAAGTACCCTAAAGCTTATACTGGAATATCCAAGAATCCTACAATATACTAGTATACCCAAGTATCCTACAATACACAGGTCAAAGCATATATATACTAGTTTACCAAATATATGTCAAATCTCATTTACCAAACACAATTACAGTTTGTGTTATCATAATGATGGTTTTTTTCTACGTTTTCGTGCATGTATTATTAGAAGAATGGAGAGTGTATATTTGGATACTCTACGGTTTGTATTGATGATCAGTATTAGTGAAATGCGACATCAAATGCAGCCTAGATCTATTTGCCAATCGTCAAATATGTAAACTCTCATGCTGCATAAAATATTGTGATATAGCTCTGTAATTGATGGACTAGTAGACTGCACATTGACTTCTGACAAATCAATCAAAAAATCAGTATCTTCCTGCTGTAACAAACAGTCAAAGAAAAACATATCATTCATTAACTTCTAAGCCAGCACTATCGATCAAAGGGAACAGGGGTTAGGTTTGTGACATGGATTTTCAAGGTTTATCTTCATTCAGATATAGTTGTTAATTACTAGTATTACTTATAGTTCAAAATGGACTAATCACCCACTGAAATGAAACGGATTTCATTAATTTAACGAAATAAAGCATAAGTTTTTATGATGAAAAAATTTATATGTTAAAGTATTCACATACCTGGAAGTGGCTGTGAAATGCCGACAGGTAACGATAGACAAAGATTCAAAAGTCCTTGAGCCTGCGGAAGATTTTCTAGGGGAACTATTTCCAGCAATAAAAGGGGAATGAACATAAAGAAAGAACCGGGGAACAGCCCTTGTGTTATTGAATAAACCAACAAGGGATAATATCCCGTAAACCATGGCAAAATAATGGAGGAAACTCCTCCAAGAATAAGAAAAGTTCCAATGATGTTTCTTTTCTGAATAATCTCAGAGTCTGCGAGCAACCCTACGACAGGTCTGGCAAAGATCATTACGCCGCCATTTACGGAAAGTAAAACGGCAACGCGAGCACTGCTCATACCCTGTACGCGAGCATGGCCTGGTATCATGGTAAAAATTGAAAAATACGCATAAATGCTACACATAAATGATAGGGCGTAAATGAAAAAAGAAGGTTTCCGAAACAACGAGAAATGAAATATCTCTCGTATTGGCCGACGTGTGCTACACTCGCAGCAAGATCTTCTTGGCTTGATGATATCATTTTCCAGCTCGTATGAGTTGGTTTCAGTGCTAGTTTGCTTGCTTAAAGGTATTTTGCCCTTTTGGAGCTCTTGTGGTTGTCTTATCAGTGCTGCACAAACGCAGATGTTCAGGGAGAGAGCACTGATCACTAGGACTGCGCCCTGTAGTCCGTAACAGTGTATCAGAGAATGGTAGATGAATGGGAAGACAACGGAACCGATCCCAGTGCCAAGCAGAACGAAACTTATTGCAAGAGCTCGTCTTTTCTTGAAGTAAAAGTTTACAACAGTAAAACATGGACTGTAAACCAATCCAAACCCAATACCTGTAACAGAATAGAAAGCTTTTTAAGAAATATTTAATTTCTGTCAATTAGTATTACACAATTCAAAACTCTTGCTTCTTTACTGAGAAAAAAATTAACTGACATATAAATTCTTATTATTTTCACTATTTCCTGTTTAAAACCAACAATCGACACGCCAATGCAACATATACAACATACATAACTATTGATACTTTAAAGTGCATACCTGAGAACACCCCGTAAGTCAGGATCCAAAGTTCCATTCTTAAAACAAAGGCACTGAGAAAAAGCCCAAGAAATCCGAAGAAACCCCCCACAAACATGACAACGCGAAAACTGTAGATTTCGGAGGCATAATTAGCAAATGGTCCTGAAAATGAATTTAAGGTTACTTTAAATTTATTGTTGAATACCAATACGCCTATGGACGTCTTAATATGCATCCATGTTTAACAAAAATCTATAATCAAAACGAATTTCGACGTGCATATATATAGAAAAATTGCCGTTATTTGTAAAACGATATTAAATGTAATATTTCTATTCTACCTGCCTATAGCAAAATTTAGAAAAATACAAAGACTCGAGATGATCGCGGTGTCTCCTGCTCTGGTGTCATAGAAATCCAAAAGTTCCTTGTAAAGAATGCTGAACGAATTCAGACCTCCCACAGTTATCATGGCCATTAGTGTTGAAGCTAGAAAGAAACAGAGCATCAAAAGGGTTATGGGAATTAGTGCAAAACATAAAATGAATCACTTTGTGGACTTAGTTATAGCCTATCTTTTGTTTATTTACCGCTTAAATTTCATTCAAATGTGCCCTAGCTTACGCCATTTATCATGTAACGTATTGTAACAAAAAAAAAAGCTAGGAACCCTCGCTGCAAATGTACCGTTATTAATAACGTTTTCCGACTGACTCATAAATAGCAAGTGCAGAATATTGATTGAAAATACAACGGCTGGTGTGGCTCTGTATTTACATTATACGAGTAGAATTAATGCATATCTATATAGTTTTACATGTGCACAATGAGGGTGTCTTTTAAACTTTAAATATTCTTGTAAACACTTACCTATCAACATTACATAACGATATTTGCTCCCTCTCTCTCTCATCGTTACGACATTTGTTGGGGTTTTGTTTATCTCATGTGCAACATATAACACACGTGTAGTGTATTAACTCAAAATATCTTTGGTTCTAAAAAACACAAACGTCCATGAAGAGTATGAATCATTTTAAAATGGAACGATAGCATAATATTTACACAGCTTTGATAAGAAATTGTGGAGCATTTGGCGCAACGATATTTATATAAATATATTTCATGCAAAGTACTCACCAATACAGGCGGATATATGCCTCTCGCTCGCCACCAACAAGTCTAATGCTGTTCTCCGTGGAACCCAAACAACCTGACTCGTGTTTTAAAGTGGTTTCATTTTCGGTTACATTTAAAATACGGCAATTTTTGGTGGGCAGTATGTTAATTCCATATTATCTTACGATGGTTTATAGTTCATTTACGAAGGTAAAAAAACCTATGTATATCCATCCTATATAGATTGTATTGCCTGATAGCTTTGATTGTAGTTTAACACACGTACAGGTATCATCATAAAAACTGTTAATGTAATACCAACACAGTTGTGGCTTTTCGCCTGAAGATACCACCGACACACGTTTTTTGGGACCAGAAATCAATATGTGACTCGATGCAGCGGATATATGTTCGTCATCACAGGTGCTTGATGACAGGATCGACCCCCCCCCCCCAAAAAAAAGTATATAGACCCCCGGGACTTTATTTTTTTATTATTATTATTAAATTATCCTTTTATGACATATTTCTAATCTAATTTATACATTCATTGCCCAAAATTACTTAAAACAAACATTTTTAAAAAATCAGACCCTCTACATATATAATACAATTGTATATTATATTGTATTATCCATTTTGCTCCATGCAGTTATTTTTTATTTGTTTCTTGGAAAACGCTTTAAAACTAATTTGGAGGATAATAAGACAATTTAGAGATTTATTGTGATTAATAATTGCCTTTATTATTTCATCAAAAATGCAAAAATGTACCAATAAGACGATTAATTTTTTTTTTAAATCGTTGGTAGATTTATTTCGAATCTGTGAATATCAATTTATTATTTTGCCTCATAAACACGGCAGAGGTGATTGAATGAAGAATAAAATAACCGAGAATCCTAAAATAGAATGCGTGGCAAGCAAATTAACCCTTTGTCTTGGAAAAAGAATACACATATATTATCTAGGTTTTTTCATGCAACCTCACTTGCTTCCTTGAATTAATTAACTGGATTTTCCAAAGGGAAAATCCGGTCATCGAATTGGCGGGCGGGCGGCTGCCAAAAGGGTATCCCTATTGTACGGATAACTCCTCCTACAGTTCTCAAGATAAGAGGTTGATGTTTTTTGCTGATCAATTGTACATATATTAGAGATGTCATAGTAATTGGATTTTTGATAATTTATGGGGGGAAAATATCAGCTGTTGAACTTTGTCATTTTCTCGGAGAATATTACATATAGAATACTGTATTATTATTGTATGGATAACTCCCCCTACCGTTTTCAAAACTTTAGTTTCTGTTGTCTAGCAAAGGACTTGTTTTAAAATCGAATTCAAACAAACAATTTTAGCGTTGATTCTAATCATCTTGACAGGCAACTGTCCATTGAATATAAACAGGATTTTTTGTAGATACGAAAGGACTTAAAAAGGATTGAAGCACAACATTGTTCACTTTGATACTCTGTTGTCCCTTTTGTTACATTCGATTGGATGAATAAAAAGACAAATGGGCAAGACTGGAATAGTGACTTCGTAAAGTTGCATCAAGGATTGCTCATGATAATGACGACATCTTGTACACGGTTTGTATTTGCCAGTATATATGTGAGGGACGCTATTTGGAATGTCCTTGCTCTATAAATCATAGGAAAGTTTCAGACTACTGATGATACTCTTTTTTTAACACATGCTACATGGGATCTTAATTGGTGATCATCAGAGAAAGAACCTTTTTCTCATAATAGAATTATTGGGCTAATTTAGCATTGCATACACAATCCGTGATAATGGAAATTAATTTTATGGCAAATATCGCATATTTTCTCTCAAAATCATCGGTGAATTAAAGGTTATTGTATCGATCCATGCCACAAGGAAGCATATATATAATACTTTATAATTGTATTTATCAAAAAGAAGGGGCCGCTGATAAAAGATAGGGTTCGTTAAACTTTAATTGCCTTATTGTTATCTATACTACTATATTAAAAAAATAGACTTTAATTTTTGGGCTTTAATACCGATAAATCGGAAGAGTAATGTCTCTTGTTTTATATATTTTAAACATCATTGGTACTTGAAGAGTACCAATTTGTTTTTATTTTTTCTTAAACAAGCTTCGTTAATAAATAATCAACGAAAATTCCTGAAACAATTCCGGAAATCATCTGATTTTTTTGGATTTTACAATCTTGCGCGTGCGCATTACATTCATACTAAATCACGAGAGGCTCTTTATTTTATGTTTCCACAATCTCAAATTTACATGGATAAACCTGGAAACGATAAAACAAAGGCGTGTTAATTTTCATTGGAATTTTTTTTTCTGTTCATCAAAGAAAATTCGGGAGATAACTCTAACACAGTGCATTTACTATTAACAGATTAAAAAAATCCCGAGAGTTTCGAATGTCAACATGGTGTGTAAAAAACGTTGTTGAAATATGTTGAATTCTGCAATTATAGAATTAATTTTTTCAAAGAAATGTATTTATACAGTTTCAAAATGGTTTGTTATGAACAATTTGACTGTTACTTTCAATGCAACTTTATTAAATTTCTCCAGAGCGATTCTGCAATTTTCTGCCACATAACCGTAAACGGGTATATGGGAGGCATTTTAACTGAGTGTGGTGAAGGCCTTTCCCAAGACGCAGTTAGATTAATTAATAGCATTATTTTAGGCTTGAAGTTTGGTTATGCAAATGTCAACAATATACGGTGTTTCGATGTATCTATTTTGTAAATGTCAGACATCATATACAACGTCAACCCGGGAGAGATTTTATCATTTCGCCCACTTTTATTTTATATTTATCTTATTCTCATTCCAGGAGCAAAAACTAAATCATTTTTCATTTACATGTAGTCGTTAGTTAATATATTAAGCATTTGGTGATTATTATTTCGATTATTATTTCATATATTTACTATATCTTATTTATTTAATTTTTGTTACGGAAGACTTTTTAGTTTCGTTCTTCGATAAGGCAAAAAAAAACCCAAAAAACAAAAAACACAAACGCATACATGATCAATATTTTTTTTTTTAGGTTTTAACTTCGATAATAGAAACTTCGACCTAATTTTGGTTGTAAAATATGCAAACTTTGTGAACGGGATTTTATTCCGAGATAAGGGTATAACAGTTTTTCATATAAATTACGTAAACTTGCTTGCCCTCAATGGTGTGTCAAGAAAGAGTTATAGCGCGTTTGTTATAGGTTTATACTATACATGTATTTGCCTATATCTAAGCGTCCATTTTGCATGATTATACTTGATATAATGATACTTTTAATTTTATTTCATAAAAATGAAGATCACCATTTATGTTTGGAGTATAGATGATGAAGATGCTAATTTCAAATTAATTAAGACTACATTTAATCAAAAAATTAAGTCGAGAAATACCGATATAATAGTTGACGACGGTTTCTTCTGCTAGGGGATATTTTTGTCATTTGCACATACCTACCTATTTCATATATGGGTGGATTTCTTCAGTACCCAAAAACCTACAGTCCCTGAAATTGTTCACATCAATATTGCAATTTTAAGTTCTCACGTTCATAAACTTATTTTGTATAATTTTGTATATTTAGTGGTTAAAAAAAATCACTTGTTGTCTGCCAAATGCGCTATATTATATAATGGATCTTGATACAGCTAAAACTATACTCTTATATCTACTGAAGAACGAGGAAACTATTTTGAACTATATTACGAGATAAAGGAAGTCTTGTAAAATAATGTCCAAGCCTTTGGTGCGAATTTTGATTTAACAACAAAAACATGCTTCATATTATGGAACCAGATATGTGCCATTTACATGTTATGTCCTATAAAAATATATACAAAGATCAGAAATGCTCTGAAAATACTGGTGATACATCTTTATTGCATCCAGAAGATTTTAATGAAAGATGTATGTTTTACAAAAGATTGCGTTATCTCCGTATTCTATCTCATTTCACTTGCAATGGCGTACCAATTTCTAATCGGACCCCATCATACAATTGAAACTACTTATGCAAATGGGCGTTGATAGTTTTATACCTAGCCAAGAGAAACCCACATCTTATTTATCGTAAACTTAACCATCTCCACTTCAGAAAAGGAAAAGATGTTTTTAAATAGTTTTATCTTTTTATAATCAAGAATGTCTCTTTAATGCAACTTAAGACAAGGAAGAAAAATGTTTGCAGTTTTGAAGAGGGTTAAACAAAACACAATTTTCCAGTTTAATGTACAACGCTAACTGTTTACTTCCTTGTTGGGTCAGGGATAGTTATGAAAGCAACAGGGACCACTTGCTGTGCTGTAAAATGAAGGCATTCTGGGGCTTTTTTATTCTGGTGGTCAGTGCCTCTGTCGGTAGGTTTAGATCTCTGATCTGACCATTTTTCTTTTTTTTCGTTCTAATTGTTATTCAGATAAAGATTTGAGTATCTTTCTAAATTTCTTTTATTATAAGATTTAAACAATATAACGATAACGACGCCATTTACTTCAGTCAGTAGTGAAAATGACACAGTGGCTCTTAGTACACCAAATGCTAGTACAACGGACACAAACAGTTCGACTTTGGCTGGGACCACAACCAGTAATATAGTGGGAGACTGTAAGTATTGTTTGCAGCATTGTGAGTCAAGCGCCCCATTGATAGGCGAGAATTCACCATTTCATTCGACGAAAAAAAGAAAAATGGATGAAGTAACTCTTTGTATAAGACTCCGTAAATATAGTTTCGTAACTCGTAGTACAGGAAAGACGTCCTTAATTTCACTGAGTACTATTTAAGTCTAAGGTTGAATATAATAATACTGGTATGAAGCCCCATTTAATAGATAACAGACGTGAGGGGATATCAACATGTATATACATAAGTATCGACTCGCGCTATAAATGCCTCTGTACAGTACAATGTAATTATGCACTGCTTTGTTTCGGAAGTTTTGAATAAGTTTTCAACATTGTCGTTACTTGTTTTGATGACATTTTCTTTGATTACCAGCCTCTGTGACGTCACCAAACACTACGACAACAGATAGAAATACAACAGAAAATGTTGGCAGTACCGCAACCAGAATATTGAAAACAGACAACACAAAACGGACCACAGAAAGGACAAGCATAATTGTTGAAACCACTTCTAGAGCAGTCCCCATGGTGTGTCCGTGGAACAGTAAGTGTAAAATCACAGACCAACAAATCAATCTTACAACCAGGACGGTTTTGTCATTTAGTAGTATTTTTCATTTACATGTTAAAATATTTATTTAAGTGCACTTGTTAGTTTAAATTATT